>NC_039273.1:14281184-14607017 GCF_003368295.1 Carassius auratus | reverse complement strand
GTACCAACTGTATATTCTATGGCCCTACACCAACCCTACACCTAGCCAAGAGAGCATTTCAATAGTCCAGCCTGGACAGAACAAGAGCTTGAACAAGGAGTTGTGCAGCATGTTCCAAAAGAAACGGCCTTTCATATATAAAAATGAAAAAAATAATAAAAAGAAGAAATGTTCCTTCAGCACCAAATCATCATACCTGTATTAGAAAGATTTCTGAAGGATCATGTAACGCTGAAGACTAAAGTAATGGCTGCTGAAAATTCAGCTTTTCCTTCACAGGAATAGATTACATTTTAAAATATATTAAAATAGAAAACAGTAATTTTAAATTGTAATAATATTTAACAATATTACTGTTTTTACTCTAAAAAATTCACCTTTCAAACTGGCCTGCAAAATGATTTCATACTTAAACAGCTTCATACAATCCCATTAAATTTAAATTAGCCTCCAGTGATTAATATTCAGACAGTAATTGGTTTAACAGTAGACATAATCCTTTGCTCGATTTATTCTTGGCTAAAATAGTTGATTTACCAGATCTTATATGTCTAGACAGCTTAAGCACATTTTTGAATCTTTTAGCACAGTTATTAAATCCAATGAGTGAATCTTATGTTGTACCAGTATGTTGTATCAGTAACACAGAGGTTCATTGAAGGGGGAATACATGTCATCCATAGATAAGGACATGGGAATACTGATAGTGGGAGAGGGATTTTATGCAGAAATATCTTTTAGTGTGAAATTTATATCAGCTTTCAAAATCCCATTTGAATAAACACCCAAATGGACCTTTTCAGGTGTGTTAATCTACAATAATAACATCTACATGTTGTGGAGTATCTGGTGAAAGACTGTGGAACTGACGTACATCTAAGAACCCAAGATGGCATGACTCAAATGGACCACCATGCACTGGTGGTATGGCTGGTGGGTTATACATTCACCTAGACACATATACACTTTGATGTCATGTTGTAGTAGAGCTCTACTACAAGTTTACAAGCGCATAATACTTGTTTGGACTACTTCAGGTGTCCTCAACAGATGTCAGCCTGTCTTGTCAAGATAATGAAGGTGACTGCTTTACACTTTGCTGCCAGTGGAGGGCATCATCACATCTTGGAGAGGCTGTCACAGATGGGATCAAAGGTCAAGAAGGATTACTGGGGTGGCACTCCTCTACATGATGCTGCAGAGAATGGGTAGCTAGAGGTGGGTTTAAATTGGGATTTGTGTCTGTTGTGTTGTGTCTAACACAGAAATTATTTTAATTATACCTTTAAATCATAATAATCATATAAAAAATAATTTTCCAGTGCTGTCCGATCCTCCTGGGTCACCAGATCAACCCAAAGGAAAGAGACATAGATGAGTTCACGGCTGCTGATCTGGCTGAATACAATGGCCACTTTGAGTGTGCCAGATACCTTCACTTTTGGGCTGTATGGTGCACACATGAATCTCTGGGATTATTTGAAATTTCATGCAGCCCTATCTTGATTGTGGAAATATTTAAAGTAGTGACGACATAAATAAATTACACTATGTGTTTTGCAATTTCCACTGTTGACCTTAGGGTCATTTTGAACAATGCCTTTTATACTAAGTCAGAAAAAATGTCTACTGAAGCTAAAGAAAAAATCGACATAAAAGATAATTCATGCTTAACCCTCTGATGCATTAATTATTAAATGATAAAGGACAATATTTATTTGTATTTATTCTAATATATGTATAGATTTTACTTCAAAACAAAAATATAATAATTAAAGCTGCGGTAGGTAACTTTTATCGCTCTAGCAGTTAATAAACAGAACTGCTTGCGTCTTGCGGCAGAACATCGTAGCCGGAACTACTTCTCTCTGTTTATGTCAATGAAGAATCACAACGGTACTGGGTTACTCCACCGCGGTACCCCTGAAGCAATCTAAAATAGTCCGAATATAAACACTTATTATAGGTGCACCCTAGTGATTCAGCACAAGCCAAAAACACGGTTTGGAAAATGGATTCATCGCTTATTATATACATTTTTCTACATTTTGAACACAAACAAAGTTATTGACCGCAGCTCTGATTGGTTGTTTCTTACCGGGAGCGGATGACTCTCTGCAAATGGCAATAGGACACTGGGAGGAGCCAGAGGAGCTTGATTTTTTCACAGATTATCTGTCTCATATTCTACTGTCAGGACATAATGACAGGTTTAACAAATATGTAAAAAATATATTTTTACAAAAGTTACCTACTGCAGCTTTAACCATTTATTTATTTTAATGAATTTTATTTATTCCTTTACTCATTTATTAATGTTTAATATATTAGTGTAATAATTTTAATAATTAGTGAGTTGGAGATCTGTCACCATGCATTTAATGTGTAGTACAATGTAAGTCAATGACAATTTGTAAATAATCAAAAATAACTGTAATCCTTTTTAAACCTTTAACCCACAGTATTATTATTATTTTAATATAAAAATTAATGGAAATTCCTGCTGAAATGTCAAGTAATCAATTATAAACAGTGCAGATTACAGTGGATATACAGTATTTTCATTTACTATATGTAAACTATAAAAAAAATACACAAATAACGAGTTCCTTAGATCTTATTCTACTGAAAAACAATCATGAGGATTATGTTACTTTACCAGTTTTTTTAGCCATTGAATTATGCTGTCATATGCTTTTATAAATAATAACAAGAACAGTCATGTATAATTATGAGAAAGGGTCAAAGTTTGTCAGACATGTTTTGGATGTAGCGTGAATGTTTAAAAATGATGTGTGTTGTAGACATCATGCATCAGAGGGTTAAAGACCTCGCAGTGAAGTTTCACAAAGACAAGCTCAGAAAGCAAAAGCTCTCGTCTAGTTTCACTTCTTGCCTCGATGGGTCAGCTCTCTCAATTGTTCTGTATCAAGATCTTTCACGATCAGTTTGTTTTGACTGACGTGTCCATTCACATGAAGAGCATCTATGAAAATCAGGCCAGTAAATCAAGATGTCATGTGGCACCTACTTTCTAAGGAACTTTTGTGTGCAGTGCACATCAATGGGATCTCAGACTTCTGGTTTCACATGGTAAATAAGATGAGGCTCAATTTAAGACATACATTTTTTTCAAGGGTGAACATGGTAGTGCTGTTGGGGGGCATGCACAACAACTGAACCACATAAGACAATAAATGAATTCCACATTTAGAGCACAAAATTGATGGATCAGTCAATGGGGGATACTGCTGTTCTGGTGATTTATCTCACAAATGTGCATTCTTTCTTTTCTTTTTCGAAGATGTCCATCTGCATTAATGGGCAATAGAAATAGCAGCTGTTTTTACTTTTCCCATTCAAGAATTGTCTTGGATTTCCTCCAACATACCTTGCTTAGCTTATAAAACACGTTTAACAAGCTAATACTGCATGTGTGAGCTAAAATCCATATGAAAAAAAAAAAAAAAAAAAAGCTGAATATTAATTTCCTTTAAATAAACATGTTGTATAGGGTATAGGCCATAAATTTCTGTTATGCAAACCTCTGTGGACTATATTGGATACTCAGCTGTTGAACTGTAAGCATAATAACAAGCTTATGACAATAAAAGATGATTTCCATGGTTGAACCTGCAAATACTTTTTCATTTTGTCAGATAATTAAAAAAAGAAGTTTTCCCAGTTTTCCAAATTGGAATTTGAACCTTAAAGCAAGTTTTTGATTCTTAATCTATATGTTCCATATTCATTTTGCTGTAAGTATCAAACAAATAAAGCCCAATTTAGGACTAAAAGCCATGTTAGTGCTATGCCAACAGGTTAGAAATCAATTGAACCCAATTAAGAATTCAATTTAAGTTTCATTAAATTTGAAGTACCATATCTGAAATTTCACATAATTAATTACGCAGTTTCCAATCACCCTGATCACACGCTTCCATAGATCTTATGTAGTAATATAAGCTCCCTGTCAACATAGACATGAATAAATCAGTACTTAATTGCTCCTATATCGAGAGAGAGAGAGACTGAGGGTGTCACTAGACGTCAAAAATTAAGCCAAACTGTCCCAACAATAGAGATCTAATTAGTGAAGGGAGGCTGTTGAAGCATCAGATGCAGCCGTTTGCAGTCTCTCTATTTGCCGGGGGTGTATCAGTTACCTTCTGACCAGCAGCCTAGCTCAGGTAGAGGGCCGGGGGCTGAGCTGGTTATGGGATCCACAGGGTTTGGTTTCTGATTTTTACCATTCTAATGCTTGGAAACAGATACTTGTCTATCAAATCGGTTGGAGAACAGGATGTTTGTTGGCTTCAAACTTGCATCAGATTGTTTATCTTTTTTCCAATATTAACACACCTGATCATGGAATACATTTGCTATACGTCCTAAATCGCGTACTTCCCTATCGTAGGCGAAAAATTGTATGTGAGGTGAGTAGTATATCCAAATTCATAGTATTTGAAAAACAGTGGGTGAGTAGTTCCCAGATGACCTGCTTCTTAAACCCATTCGATGGACACTTTAGTATCCCTCAAAAAATATATAAAAGAAAATCTTAATGTATCAAATAATTTGATCTTTTTGTGACAAGGAAAGGTTGGTTCAGGTTGGAAAATATCATGTGATGTTCCTGAAAAACACAAAATTATATTTATGTATCGAATATGACTTTTTACAATGAAAAGTGTATTAAATAAGACTTTTCGAAAATATGAAGTGTTCTCACAAAAGAACTTGGCACGTGTTTTACACTAGACTTTATCTTTATCTTGGACACCCTCTTATATTTCATTGACCCGAAAATGGTTCCCAGGCCTCCCACTGTCTTGGTCCACATCAGCATTATTTCAGGAATAAAGCATTTTAGTTTTCCTCCTGGTCCACTTATAGTATTGCAAGTTGTAGTGTACTTCAGAAGGTTTTATTCCACCTCCGAGTGCTTGGGACAGGCCATCTCATTTCCTAACAGTGCCTGTAATGGATTGTTTGGGCCATTGGCCAGAGAGTTGCGTGCTAGGTATTTCCTCATTTTTTGGTTTCATCCCAAAGAGGTCACCCTCTCTGAGCACGGCCCTCTGCTCAAAGTGTGAGTGCCTTCTCCCTGAGACAGCTGCAATCAAATAAACAGACACACATATATGCTTTATTCTCATCTTATTCAGGCAGGGAATTAAAATGCCAGCAGTATTAAATGTGTCTCTTCTGGCTGAAGAAGGTTTATTTCAGTACAACCACAACAACAACAATTGCTCTAGATTGGGAAAAGTTCATAGTGTGATGTATAATGAAGCTCTGTGGTTTGTGTATTGCTGGTGATTTCAAGCATTATAAAAATGCTTGGAGATTTTAGCTCAGCATGGAGTCTTTACAGAAATATCGGTGCTAATCGACCACTAGGGGGTAGTAAGAGAGCTTTTTTATGAGTCTACGTAAAAAATAATCTTTCAACATGTTTCTCATCAAACGCTCAGTCATATCTCAAGAATGCTCTGATTGCTTTGACATTTAGTGATCCGCTACACATGGAACAGTGTTTACCATTTAACAGAGAATCTGTAATGACACACCAAACTAAGGTTTTGTTCATGCTTTTTGTGCACCTGCAGATTCTGGGTTTGCCGTAAGCAATCTTCATTCATAATTTCCTTTTTTCATCTTCTAAAGCAGTTAGGGTTAGGGCTAGTCATTTAGCTTTTTGGATCCACTTTGCACATTGATCACTGAAGTAAAGTAAATTAAGTGCTCCCTAACAAATACCTTTTTTTCTTTTAATCAAACATTCAATTTATATTGTCCTGAACTTTACATGCATTGTTGGTGTTCCCAAATAAGGGCATTGCTGTTTCAGAATTCTTGTACTTTCATGCCCTTTAATGTCATGAATTATGTACTTCTTGGCTATAATGAAGATGTACAGTATGAATACATTATCAGAAATACTAAGTCACTTTTGTAACCAGTGGTCTAGAAGTGTTTAGGTTTGAATCTGATCAGTTGCTTTTTCAGCTCATGAGGCCTTATGGGATAGAGAAATGTCAACTGGTTCCACACCTAAGAATCTCAGCAGATGCAATAGGTCATCTGGGTGTTGTTCAACTACTGCATCATGAATACTGAGGCATTCTGGGCATTCAAATTAGGGCTTGCTTCTAAAGAAGTATGCATGCTCAGATGTTAGGCTTTGACTTGCTTCTGCCAACTGACAAATAAATTGGTGCCAAATTAGCACATATTTCATTTAGAACCTTTGATGACAAAAACAAAATCTGAATCTGAAACATTATTTCTTTCTACTAAATACCATTGTTTTACTGTAAGCACTTGCACATTGCATTTCACAAGAGGGTTTGTCTGTTCTAATTTCATTACTGAGATTTCCAGAAAATTCCTGGGTCAGTGACATATAATAGTGTCCATTATCAAAATAAAAATAAAAATTCTCTTTGAGGACATTCCCTCTTCATTTCAGAGCACCACCGCATAGATACAGTCAAACCAAAAATTATTCAGACACCAGATATAATTTACTAGTGGGTGCAGGAAACTATAGTTCATTTATGTAAGTGAGGATAGCAAAATAATACACTGTTACATAATATACCCAAAAATTCCTACCAGTAAAATTTATAAAAAATTGAGACCAAAAATTATTCAGACACTTTGACCTGGCCATTTTTTGTGTTTTGTGTTATTTGACATTATCAAGATGAATGTGTTCTGACACAGTTTAAATTCTTGTCATATTTTATTTCCTAAACTATAGCGAATAAACTACCACTACTACAGTACTACTACTACTAAACTGTGATAATGGGTGAAATGTTGAAGGTGTGAATAAATTTTGGTTTGAATGTATATATGATTTCCTCAGTGCAGTTGTTGGCTGGGTTTCACAAGATGTTGTTGAAAGTAAAAATAACTTGTTTACAACCATTTCAGTCTCTTTCAATATAAAGTCTCTTTTCATCATCTAATGGCAGAATAATGTAACTAAAATCACCATCGTGAACACACACCATTTCCCAAGAATAAATACTATAATTAAACACTACTGTTTATATACAATATTGTTCATTGAATAATAATATTTAATAAGCAGCAACTGCCATCATAAAAGCTGCTAGGCAATTCAGTCAAAAGCTGGGCTTGAAAATGAAAAAATAAATAAAACAAAATCAATCAGTTCACTCTGAGCAGTATCGATATTTTAACGTTTATGTTCCTGCGTTACTCTGACATTATTACCATTCCAAAACCAATCGGGTGGAAGAAATACAGTTCAATCATGTTATTTAAAAAAATATATATATATAATTTGCCTACTAATAATAATAAAGCAAAATATTAACAAACATTCTAAAAGCAGTTATTAGTTTCTCTCCAAAACAAATCATCTAAAATTTAGGCTATAAAAACGTCAATCCAAAAGCTAACTAATCTAAGGTGAAGCCGATGCCTACCTCTCTCATTTGGCACAAATACAAATATTTCCATGTTCTGGACGAATCTGGATGCTAAAATATGATTTATTATATAGTGTTTGTACTTTCATCTACATAAAACATCATCCTTCATATCAGCTTTATCAGCACAGTGAGGCACGGTCACGCTGAACGTAACATTTTGTACAACGGAGCAGTTTAACTTTTTATTTGTTTCTTTAACTGTTTTTTAGTTTGATAATGAACAGGCTTCAATATAGCAAAATGGTCATACCAACGCTGGTTAGTTATGCTGTACAGAAGCAAGACATTACTCAGAGCTTTTACAAAATAATTCAAATTGTAAATCTTTTGCAAAATAAAGAAAACTAGGGGCCTACTCTCTGCTGTTTTGTTTTCCTTTCCGAAAACTGTGGAACGTGTCACAATGAACCGTTAGCACATTTTTTTCTTTCGTTTCGTTAATCTGTCAATATGATTTTAGTGTATACAGTATGCCTATATTCCTTTTTATGTAATCCTACAGTTTTTCTGTTTTATCCATTCACAGAAGCGATGCAGGTATGTGATCTGTTGAATTCATCTCACACTATCCTCAGACAAACTCTAAGGGTGGTGCATTGCCAATGCGACTTACATATGATGAGTTCACAGCTGAGCGGACATTACACTCGTTGCTTCTGCGTCACATTTGCATAGTCCATACTACTGGAATTTGTGATTGGTTGACAGCAAATTTCAAATATTAAATGGAACGATAAAATAACGTTAGGAACCGGTTACTGGCCATTTCAAATATTTTGTTTCTGGTTCTGTTCCTACCAAAATTTCTTTCGTTTCGGATTTTCGTTTTCGTTTTCGTTTCTTGAACAGGTTCAGAGCCCTGGTCAAAAGTACGAAGGCAGTGCTCTGACATACAGCATTAAAGTTACACAAAATATAACATGATGAGATTTTGCCAAAACTATTTCCTCTGGAACAAATAATAGATTAATAAAACTAAAGACTGCCCATTAGATTTACCCAAAACTAAATTGTTTTGTGTTGCTTATTTTGTTTTGATTTCTATTCTCCTGCATGTCTCTGCTTAACTTTGTTGGTTGCACCATTAGACTGAATTTAATGTATTTTTATTTTTTATTATTTTACTTTATGCTGCAAAAAAAAAAAAAAAATTCTAAAAAAAAATGATTATATATTTCACACATATGCATGATGGCTTAGATCTCTTACTCTGGACATGCTGAAATTTAGGATGCTGGAGAGAATAAATCAACTGACCTGATTGTATTGTCACCTAATTTTCCAGGGCATACATTATTAAACAATTAATGGAAAGGTTCTCCTCATGCAGGGCCCCATCTTTCAGGCTAAGACTTGACAATGTTTATTCTAGTGATTGGTGTGGATGTGTGTAAGGTCAAGTCCCCTGTTTAATGTGGTCTCAAAGATATACAAAACAACAAAGTGTGAATGAAAGAGATACAATGTCTCTGTCCGCTTCTTCTGATTTGACCGTCTCCTGCTTTCTATCACACTGCTCGCTTGTTGGCATGTCCATCGGTTTGTTCATTAGTGACATTGCCGGCTACCCAATCCACTGTGTAAATTATTAAGTGCATTCTCCTATCAGAGTTTATTGTTTATTGTCTGTTGGGCCATGGCCAGTTGTTGGGAAGGTGTGGATGTAGTCAACACATCTCTGGGTGTTCACATCGTGTGATCAGGTGCTGCCTGTTTGGATATCGACCACAATTAAGAGGACGATAGTTTGTAAGTAACTGTTGTGCTTTATATGCATGTTGTGCTTGTAGAGCTAATGGATTGTTATTGTTTTTAAAATTGTATTTTTATTATATTGAACAATGCATAATTATTGTTAATTTCAAATGCATCACATGAAGTACAGTATTTGAGCAATTTTTACCATTAGTTGAACTACCTTTTGTTTAAAAACAGTCATTGTAATTTATTTAATTTATATTAACTAAATTTCCTCTTAATTCCAGATGTAATAAAATAAAATGTAATGTTTTCATATCATGATTATTGAAGGTTTATTGATGATCTCTCTGTAATTTATATTAATATATCTCATGTTTTTATTGTGCCTTTGAAAGTTCACAGTTTAGGGCTTCTAAAATGTAATCACTGGAACATTGAAATTTAAAATTGGTTGAATATATATAAATGTCTATATCAATGGTCTAATACATTGTCATAATGCATTCAAAATAAAAATATATATAAAATTTGACATTTTACATGCTAAAAGTAATATAAGCGTCACACTAATTTAATGTACAGTGTGAAATATTTATATTTATTTTGATATTTGCTGAAGGTTACATTAAAATATGTTAGATTGTTGCTGTTTTTAAATATGAACTTTAAGTGAGTGTTTAATGATGACAAAGGGAAATGAGCATGCGTGATTAAAAATCCAATATCTACCATAAAAAAATACATAAATAAATAAATAAATAAAAATAATAATAATAAATATCGACCAGTAACAAATATGCTACCAATAAACTCTACACCCATATTATTATGATTCATTAAACATATATTTTTTATTTATTTATTTAGCTTTTATTTTCTGTTTAATCTGAGAAACATGAGAAATTAATAGGCCTGAAGTTTACCTGAGCTTGCTTGCTTAATCTGTTACTATTTGTAGTATAGAATTGATCCATAAATCTATGTAAAACAGCTAACATAGAAAGAACGCCATCTTCAGCTCATTCATCACTCTTTCTCCATTTTTAACATAAACTTTCCAGCACAGAGTATTTGATGCTGTAGACACTTTGGACCGTTTTCACTCAGTCCTGTAAATTTTAAATCTGTCAAACATGGCCATCTTGTGTTTTAACTGAAGGTGTAAAAGTGATTTAACATAGAATGTATTGCTTATATGTCAACACAAGTGTGTGGTCTTGAATTCCTCTAGAAAACAGAGAGATATGTGGAGACTCTAACCTTAACCAAACCTCACACAAACTGCGTATGCCTTCATATTTCTTCTATTTCTGATTCTTTCCCCAAAAAAATGTAATTCACTGTGAAATATCCCACAGTCTGTTTCAGCTCTACAATGATTTTCTGCTAACTTCTTTCCAAGATAAAAGTTTGTCAAGTCTTAGGGATTTATATCTGTGAGTCTCCCCCTCCTAAGTAACTGTCCAAAGCAGATGGTGAAAAAAGATTGTAGTTTGTTTTGCACCATATTACCTTATAGGACCTTATATGGATTGTGTGCTTTTGCTGTAGTCTCACTCTCTCCATCAGTGTTTGTGTGGCCCATTAGGCAGAGGAGAGAATGGGAGGTCAATGTTACTCCAGCATCCACTGCCTAAGCCACAGAAGAAGATAGCTGATGAAAACCAAATGGGCCATGGTGTCCACTGGCTTTGATTAAACCTTCACGCAGAGACAGATGCCTCCTGATCGTGAGCGAGGAACTAAACTGTGGCTCAAAGATCACGGAGGAAAGAAATTCCACTTCGCTAATGTAGTTTTGCCCCATATACTCACATTACCCCTCCCAAAGTATATCTATTTATGAATTGCGCAACTTATGGGAAATGTATTCCTGCCTTTGCCCAAGCCATGTCACAGCGCATTTCGTGCTGTTCGGACATCAAAGTGCCGTGCAAGAGGAAATTGTGAGGACCACCTCACAGAGACAAAGCAAAATAGCATGCTGCGGCGTATCAGTGTTCCCTTTGATGCTCTGTGCGTGTGTGTGTTTTACAGAGAGCCCTTTGAGAGCCACATTTGATATGGATCCTGCATGGAGTCCATTAGGATATTACGGTTTCATCAGCAGTGATCTAAATGTTCCCATATACTCCATATATTTTCCCTCTGGTAAAGTGGGATCTAAATGTTGGGCTCAGGTGCAACTATTTTGCCCCCCTCCCGCTAGGGCCCCTCTTACTGTAATGCTCACATATCACTGTGCGGACCACAACACAGCACAAAAGAAAGAAAGAACACAAATAGCTGTTTTTAATGTGTATGATTCTGATATTCAAATGGCAATAATTGGGCTTTTATTCAATGTTCATTGTTGATGAAGATTCATGTTCTTTGAATCAGTTTATATTGATAATAAAATAAACTGATAATAAAAGCTCTTTGTGTTGCAGTTCTTTCCAGTTGCCCAACCTCTGGAAGAAAACTGTCCAATAGAGGAAGAGATCCGAGAGAAACCAGCTGTGTCAGGGCAACCCAGCTCTGATTATTACAGAGAGATCACTAATACTCAAAAAGACATGGACAGTCTTAAGGTAAGTTTTATACGTCTTTGAACAATAATACAGGATGAATGACAAAGAGTATAATATTAGAACTTTTCAACAATTTGGTGAGCTATTTCCTCCGTTAATTCCTACATAAGTAGCTGTCTTCTAAAGCAGTGTCCTTACCATATAACACCTCATAAAGAGTTATTGGTAGCACTTTATTTTACAGTCCTGTTCCTCATGTATATACTATGTACTTATTTTAGTAATTACAATAACTATGTAATAACTAGGTATTAACCCTGAACCTACCCCTAAACCTAACCCTGCCCATGTAGTTACTTTGTATTACCAGAACTTTCTTAGATAAATACACTGTAAGTACACTATAAGTACATGTAAGTACACGTACTGTAAAATAAAGTGCAACCATTATTTCGAACACTATATGTAGAAACGGCTGCATGTGCCACACATCTGTTAGTTTAAATAGTTTGCTGTCATAGTTTACATGTACACTGGGTTGTGTGTGTGATTTAAATTTCAACATTAGCATAATACACGCTTAAGCAGATATTTCTAACTGTGCATTCACTGTGCCCTTAGCCCGAACAAGATTTTTTTTTTTTTCACCAATCATTTTGTCCACTAGGCAGTAACACTATTTTGGCCTGTTGTTTCACCTCTGAAAAAGAAACAAATGAGACAAAACACAACAGACTGCAGGAGGCCACAATAAGATGGCCGAATAGATGAGCACTTGTGTGAGGGGGATAAGAGATACCTGCAACTCTAGTTTAAATGAGTAAAAAAACATATTTATCTGTCATAACTTATGAAGCTGTATTAAACTTTCTAGTTGAGTATGTGGCGAATGCCTGTCTTTGCACATTCTGTCATCTAAAGTATACTTTGAATGGCTACACGTCCTACACATGTGCTAGCAATAGCTTCAAAACTGAAGTATCGTTTGGTCTTTATAATGTGGCTCAAATAATGCCTTAAAATGTTCCCTTCATGGGCAGCCCAATAGATTTTGGAACAGAACAATTCAGACAGAAAAGTGTGCTTAATACTTGGCTGTAGTATGTGTCGATTTTCAGTGGACTGACTTTCCATTTCTTTTCAACCCCACCAGCATCCTGAGACGGAAGATTCCCCTCAAGCACGTTACCCCCCTTCAACTCTTTCACCTTCTCCTCACCCTTCCTCCACTACCCCCTTGGAGGTAGGCATGGAGGCATCTTTTAGCTTACATGGGAAAACCTTCCAGAATGTCCACATGGCCACTACGGGTGAGAAAGCCCTAAGGGGGCTGTTTAATACCCCTAGTGCTGTTTTAAGTGTACGTTCTGCACTGCTGTCACCATTGATTCATCCTTCCTTAATTTCACTTGATGACTTAATTCCAGTTTAGTGAGTAATGGTAATCGGCCTATGATAATATGATCAGAACATAACTGAAAAACAAACGTTGTTCTTGTTCTGATTGTCATTGCAGTGGTGAAGAACCTTAGTTCCAGTACGCCTCCGAGTAAGCCAGTACCAAACAAAGGGAAATTGTTTATGGGAGGAATGAAACTGGGAGATGTAAGAACTATTGCCAGCATTAAGACATCTTATGATAATTGAATCTCTAAGGCTATCTTCACACTAGCAGAATACAGTTGTCATTCCTGTATTAGAATGCTATATAGAGTTACATGACAACTGCATTCTATAACCCAACAGACTTTTCAATTTTCAAAATACACAATTGTCTTTCTGTTAGAACAGCAATGTACTGGGTAACTAGTTGTTATCTGATCACATCAAACTTATCCACTTTGCACTGGACACAATTTATTTATTATTTTGGGATCCAATAACTCATGGAGATAGAAAGGCAGAGGTTTTAGATCCAGTCTTTTTTTTTTTCTTTCTTTTTTTTTTTAGTCATAAATCCTCCATACATTTTACATTTCCAGTGTAATGGAATTCACTGTATTGAATATTTACCAAATTCACTGACCGTATGGCTTCAGGCATTATTCACAACTGTCATTAGTATAAAAAAACACAGCACACACATTTCCAGTAAAATCCATTGGTCCCTTTTGTTAAACTTTTTTTTTTTACTGATACTAAAGCTGTTGTATGTACATAACTATTCTCCAGTTGTCTTAGTGAATACTGTATGATTGTCAGTTCGTAAACACTTACCATGTGAAGGTAGCTTATTTTTAGACTAACGTTTATTGAATGTACTAAAGCACTGTATGCATATATATCTAAGAAAACTGCATCAAAATACAAAAAAAGGAACTTTAACAACCAAGTTAATTAAGATATTGATTTCATATTAGCCAAGCATGATAGTGCTGTTTTTGTTTTTCATGTATAAAGGGCACAATTTGAACTACAGTTCTTTGCAAATAAATTATTGTCTTTTTTTTCTCTTTTAGAATAAAATGGTGGTGTTACCAACAGAGGAGGCAAATTTGTCTGATATTGATTACCTGGTACCCATGCACGATGAGAAGGGCAGATCTATAGCAGAATGGAAGAGACAAGTGATGGTACGACAGCTACAGGCCAGCTTATTTGACCAAGAAACTCAGAGGATAAAGGTAAGATACAAATATTGCATTAAATGTCTTTTAAATGCATAGATAACAAATCTGAGATGATGCTCTGACTGCAGCTTTCTCTCTTAACTGGACATTTTATCTTACTCAACAGGAGAGTGGTGGTAGATATACAAAGATGGACAGTTGGAGGTACTCCCATGCTCACAATGCCATCCTGGGTCCATTCGGAGAGCTTCTAACAGAGGATGACCTCATTTATCTAGAGAAGCAAATTGAGAGTGTCTCGATGCAAAAGAACTGTGAGGGCTATGAAATGGAGCTTGCTCGTCTGGCTGAAGAACTTCGAAACATTCTCCCAGCACCCATTGTCAACATCACAGTCAATACCCAGTACAAGAACTCTACACAGACTCCCTTACCTGTTTGGTGCAACCGTATTTCAGGCATTGTGAAGAGCATGTCACTGCTTATGACCAATCTAACAGACCAGCCCTACTGCAAAATGCCAAACACAGAGCTTGTGAATGTCTTCTCTCAGCCATCAGAGAGGCAAGCCGTCAACAGAGGTAGGAGGGAGAAGATAGAAAATGAGATTCAACAGTTTGGGGTCTCTGTGAGGAACTTAAAGTCCAACTTTGAGAATCAAATCGATTCCTCACAACAGGATTCAGGGATGACTGAATCACTGGGTGAACTAGAGCAAGAACCGGTAAAAAATGGTTCGGATGATGTCTCCCAAAAACAAGAACAAAGACCAGAGGTTGACCAGACTGATGATTCATCTATCGACTATGAAAGCACAACACTGCGCAAGGAACGTATTGTGGTCTTGTTCCTGGGTCACTGGAAGAAGTCGGCTTATACTGTAACCATGAGAAACGCTCATAGGAAGCAAAGCGTCGATTCGCTGGATATATCTAAGAAGCTGAAGTGTGAACGCAAAGCTAGCTTGGATATCTCTCCGAAGAACACCATGGAAAATGGCAAATTCGGGCATTTCTTCAAGCAGAGAAGTGCCATCAATAAGATGATTGGGAACTGGAGAAGCATGATCTCATTTGTACCTTCGCGACAGATCCGGAGACTCAACCGGCAGCAGGCCATTTTTTCACCGGAGCAGTTCCTGCCCCGTGTGGATGGATCTCCCGTTGACTATGACGCGCTGACACTCGACCTCTTTATGCTCGGCTACTTTCACATCCTTGAGCTAGATTTGCCAGCAGATGAGAGGAAAATGAGACACTTGCTGTGCTTTGAGGTGTTCGACCATGTGGGACGTTTCACCTGGGAGACTGTGCGTGATTTTCACAAGGCTGTAATTCAGGACATTGAGGCAGGAAACCGGGAATGGAAGGATGGATTTGAAGACATTAAAGTGAAGTTCTTTGGAGATGGATCAGGCCAACCAGAGCTTGAACACCCAGGACAGACCACAACAGTAGAAATGAGGCCTGTGCCTAAAGTCATTGTACAGACGCCCACCCCAGATGAGAGAGTAGTCCTGAAAAAGAATTCTGATATTAGTAGTCTGACTAATGAGGAGATTTGCAAATATATTGACCGTAGTTTTGCTTTCTGGAAGGAAAAAGAGGCCGAGATATTTGATTTTGAGGAATGACAATATGTATTGGAGCAGAAGTGTACATAGCGATTCCTTATTATCTTTAAATATATATATATATATTATTGTATTTTTTTTTTTTTTTTTTTTTAATTGGATGTAGAACTGGTACCAATATTTATACAGTTGTGACATGTAAGGCATGCTTTTGCCATTTATCCTCCAATTTTCCAGGAGTGAAAGGTAGAAGACTGCCAAAAACTGAAGTGTCTGCCTTTTTGTCAGAATTATCCATATGTGATTTAAAACGAATCAGATGCCCTTTTCTGTTAATTTTCTGTGTAATTTTTTGTTACTCCTTAAGAATCAGCACATTTAGAGACTTAATTTGCACCAATGTTGGCGGCTTCTTACTCTAATGATTAAATAAATAATCATCTGACTGCTTACTCTCATACAGAAATTTGTGTGTATCTCTTTAAGAGCAGGTGGGTGCTTAACCGTACTATTTAGATTCTGAGTATAGCCCAGCAGAATGTCTGGCCTAAAAATAGCAGTGTAAAAGACAAGCATGCTGTCCCAGTGACTCTGCAAAAGACAGCTTGTCCCCCACCTCAGACAGCAGCAACAAAAAAGTCTGCCTTCTAAACAAGTACGGTGAATAATGTATGATTTCTGCTTTCATTCATGAGCAGGTACGTTTAATTCCTATGTTGTCTTGTCTTGTTGTGTTAAATAGAATTGATAAACATCCACTGTTGTTTCTCCAGTCATTTTTTGGGGGAGGGGGGGGATTGGGATATTTTGTGTGCAAATTCTTTCAGGCAAAGAAATGAATCTCTCCCAGTGTGCCTATCAGATATATTGTTTTTGGCAGAACCTGTTTTTGACTTATACTGATGTGCTAACATGACATCATTCACTTCCAATTTGTTCCTGAAATGTTCCGTTACCATGTAGAAAGGATGAAAATTTGTCATAAGGTCATAGGAGTCACTACACTAAGATCAAGAATGTCGCAATCGGATTGCATGTGACTCATTATACCCATTTGTCTTGTGTTGTAGGTAAACACTTAAAACATCTGTTGGTTGGACCTGAATGCATTAAGGCCATAGGTCAGAGTGTCGTCATGGTGCGTAATATAGACGATCTAGACTTCTGCCTCTCTTCCCATCCCCAGAGCATTTTAGAGGGTCTTCGCTCCCTCTGCTCTCAACCCAAACTTGTGGATGTCACCCTGAGCGCTGGTGGACGGGATTTCCCCTGTCACAGGGCAATCCTTGCACTCTGCAGCCATTACTTCCATTCCATGTTCTCAGGAGATTTTGTGGAGAGCATTGCTGCTCGTGTTGAGCTTCATGATATAGATCCCAATGTATTGTCATCATTGTTGGACTTTGCTTATACAGGGAAACTCACTATCAACAAAAACAATGTAGAGGGACTGATCTGCACGTCCAGCCAGCTCCAGTTCCACACTGTCCGTAGTGTATGCAGTCGATATCTGCAGCACCAGATAGATGCCACTAACTGCTTGGGAATCCTTGAGTTTGGAGAGATCCATGGCTGCCCTGAAGTTGTTGCCAAAGCATGGAGCTTCCTCCTTGAAAACTTTGAGGCAGTGCAACAACATGAGGAGTTCTTGATGCTGGATAAAGACAGGCTGGTGACCTGCTTAAAGGATGAGGATCTGCACATAAGAGATTATCGGTCCTGTGTCGAGGCTGTTTTAGCCTGGGTTGGGCATTGTAGAGACAATCGGATCTGTCACCTGCTAGAATTGTTGGGCTTGGCTAAGCTTTCCCTCCTCACAGAATCCTACCTCACTGAGAACTTGCTTAAAGAGCCATTGGTGCAAGATTCGCTACAATCCAAAGAGTTTGTGGAGAGAATATGCAGAGAGGTCAGACAAAACTATTTTATATAGAGATTTCTTATAGATAGTGTTCCATACTACAATTATTATTAGTAGTATTTTTTTTTTTCCAGAAACGAGAAAAGACAGGAGGTGAGTCAGAGCAAAGAGGCACTGAGAAAACACTCAACCTGCAGGAGGTTTTATTTGTGATGGGTGGTCGCTCGCTGGACGATGACTCAGATGATGAAGATGAGGATGAAGCTGAAGACAGAGATAGAAGGTTATACCCCAGAAATTGTGGATATTACAACCCAAAACTTGGTAAGGACAGCTTTAGCGAATACATCAACTCTATTTAAACATTTTCTAAAAGGAGAATTAGATTAATGTGGAACACAGTTCTGATGTGCACACTACCAGTCAAGTTTAAACACACTAAGCAGTTAAAAGGCAATATAAAATCCATTGCTACATGACTAGAGAGAACAATAAACAGAGGCTGTGGTGTTCCCCCAAAAAGGTACTGGGCTTAATCCCGACTGTTTGTGAGTAGGGGTACAAAAATGCAGAAGCACCACCTGTATTTTTACAAAAGCCCTGGGTACTGTCAAAACTCAAGTGGAAGATGCATTTTACATCATTCGCTGGAATCTTGCTAACATATAAACAGCGATGCATGTAACAGTGAAAGACTACACATTGTTCATTTACTCTATTTCATTCTACATACTGTGTACATTTGCCTTGTGAAGATATGCATTTTATTCTTTTTTTCATAGGGCAGTGGTTTCAGCTACCTGATTTTCCCAACTACAATAAATGGGGTTATTCAGTCGTCTCCTTAAATAACAATGTGTATGTCACAGGTGAGCTGAACACTTTTCATAAGATATTTAGTTGTTGCTAAAGTCTGTATCTAACAAATCATACAAATTCTATTTTTACCTAGAGAAAACAAGCTGATAGATTTTCAGGGTATTTATAGACTAGGAACTTTGGGAAAGGATCAGTGAGATTTATGTTTTCATTGCACACATGAATGGAATGTCATCTCCATTGAGGATTTGGAGCTAAGATAAAACAGTCCCCTGCCTTATATCCTGCTAAAACTCACATGAAGACCTGAACCCACTCTAGAAATATGGAGACTAGAGCACAATAAAGCAGAATATTAACTTTGTGATGAGCTAGGAATCTTGAGACATTATTGCCTGATGTTGCCTGGTCACTAACTAGAACTGTTGAACTGAGAATTTATTCAAATAAATCAGCAAAATCTTCATCTGCATTTACAAGGAATTAGAACAAATCCCTTTCACAACCTTTTGCTAACTCACAGGAGGATCAAGAGGGTCTCAGTCCAACACCTGGTCCACCACAGAGACCTGGAAGTACATCACTCGTGAGGGAAAGTGGGTCACAGTCGCCCCAATGTTGCGGCCCAGGACTAACCATTCTTCTGCAACTCTCAATGGAGAGATTTATGTAATTGGGGGTAAGCAAACAAACCAGTTTCTGACTGGAGGCTTCAAACAAATGTTTTTTGATCTCCATGCAGAACTGGGAATTTTTGTGTAACAAACGGCATTGTCTTTCTTTTACAGGAACTACTATGGAAATTGTTGAAGTTGAACATTATGACCCATTCAGTAATTGCTGGACTCTTACGGGCCCAGCGCTGAAGTATGTGACTAACTTTACAGCCATATCATGTGAAGGAAAGCTTTACCTCATTGGTTCTTGTGCTGTTAAATATAATGCCCTGACTATGCAGTGCTACAATCCTGTCATAGGTAAGAGGCAACATGTCACCATGTATAAGATGCATTTAAGTGTTATTAATATACATTACAAGTATCAGTAAAAACAAACAATGTTTGCCATAACACCTTCTATTATTAAAAAGAGTTTTATGTTGGGAATAATAATTCAGAACAATTTTATGAGACACTTTACAAGACAATTATAATTTCACTCATGGAGCACTGCCAACATATAATCGTGACTAGAATTCAATACTGTGTATACTTTTGTTAATAATGTTCTCTTCTTCAACAGATAGCTGGTGTATCATCTGTTCTCCGTTTATTCCTAAATATCTCTCTTCTCCCCGCTCTGTTTCTATGGATGGAGTCATTTACCTTGTAGCAGATAACACCAAAAAGGTCTATCTGTATAACCCAGAGGGTAATATGTGGGAAAAAGTGAGTTATAGATGATATTCATTATTCTTTTTACACCGAAAATCTAGAAGCATTTACAAAGTTAGCTGAACCTTAATATTATGTTGTGACTGATTACTGATTTATTTTTCTCTTAATGTTTGCTGTTTTTCTTCCCAGATTCAGTTTCTACACACTCTTCATGAAAATGGTGATTTGGTGGTTCTAGGTGGGCAATTGTATGTGACTGGGGGTCACTGGAAGGGCATGGAGGGGGATTACGGTGTGGAAGTGGAAGCATACAACCGAGCATCCAACACTTGGAAGGTGGAGTGCTTCCTTCCCAGGCTCTGGACTTACAGTGGCTGTTGTTCCATCTTCCTAGACACTTCCCAGTGGTCTGAAGTCTTCCCTGATGAGACTTAATATCTGTTCAATCCCCTAATTTCTGGCTTAGGTTTTGCTGCAAAAAAAGTTTAATTTTGTATTGTGAGATTGTCAATGTGATATAAACATTATAAATGTTTTACATTTCTTTTGAAATAATTTAGCAATCTGTTATTCGCCTTTATGTGGTTAATAAAAACCTATGAATTAAACAACCTTATAAAAATATATATTTTTCTTATGTTTTTGGCAACCTTCGAGGTCTTTTTTGTTTGATTGCATTTGTTTTATTTCGAAATATATGTTGTTTTATTCAGAAATAAATGTTTTATGATGTCTATTGCAAAACCTTGCTATTTAAAACCCCTTGTTTTTATTAATTGCAATGGATTTTTAAGAAATTGCCAATAAAGACTGGAATAAATTTGTGAAGCCGTGACCTGCAGAGTCTGTATCTATAGAAGCTGGAAAGCTTGCGTTTTATTTCTCAGGACAACATGCCAGAGCGTCCAGTTTTCCTGGCAACCATAGTACTCTCCTTGGGCTTGTGCTGTGATTGCAACATTTGCACTTGTTGCTTTATTCTAGCATTAAATATTTAGAGTTAATTTGCTTATGCTCATTAAAGCATTGATATTTAGTGCAAAGCACTCTGCAAGCGTCCTATTCCTATAAAGTAAAACACTTAATGCCTTTCAGACCTTATTAGCATGCATATCAGCTTGCTTTACCCTGTTTAAGTGTATAAAACACTTTGCGTAAAGGCACGAATTGAGGACAACTGAAAAAAAAAAAAAAAAAAAAACGTTGCTGTCCGCTTACTAAAAAGCACTGGATCACTACCAGTTTCCAGATGAGTTGTGAAGGGGATGAAGGACTGGAAGCCGTGATTCAGGTGCATGTTTTCCAGCAGGAAAGCTCATCTTCACCTGCAGCTGTAACTTAAATAAGTTATTGCACAGTTACCTATTCAAAACAGCATGTGTGAATGAAAGAGGAGAGAGCTTGATTTAATATTAACGAGTCTTGCAATGTTACAACAAATTAAGGTCGATCAGTGGGTCAGGTTCAGGTTCTTCTGTGAAACTTGAAGACAGGTGATTCATTATCTTGTGCTGTTGTGACATCCAATGAAACTGAAACAGAGACAGACACGATGAGCTAGTTACGCTAAGTAATTCATTCTAAATTAAATAATACATCACGTTTTATTTACAGGAGTTTTTAGATTTGCAGTGAGATTATGTCACCTGATTTTAGTGCGTGAGCCCCTCTTCTTACACTGATGATGATAATGCAGAAGCTGGAGGAGACACTGCTGCCGAGGGATCTGCTTTCTCAGATGTGCACAGGCAGAGATCAGCTGCTCGGCAGGCAAGCTGCTCGAACTAGCCGGGTAGGAGGATATGTACAAACCTCACACACATGCCCTTGGGTATATAAAATTGACTACATATAAAGCAGAATTCATACAGTTTGTTATTCAGAAATAAAAAAGCTAATTATTGCCCTAATGCAGTGGCACAAGTATCCACCATATTTTTGCTGTAAGAGCAGGAGCGGGCATTTTTTAATTGAATGTGCAAGGCCAGCTGCTTCCATTTATTTTATTTGTACAAAAACAGTCCGCTGTCCTTTTTCAATTGCAAACTGGTATTTGTTCTCATATTATTTTAATTAATTGTCCTAATCATAAACACACTGCAAATAGTTTAACTGTTAACCCTCACTCGTATATCTTAATTATTTTTTGCCATTTTGAAACATTTTTTGTCCTTTTTTTGTCCTTTTAATCCCTATCATTAGTGTTTCCTGGAATATTTCTAAAACAGGGAAATGCATGTATCTGTCAGTATTAGGGAAAGCATTTTTAAATATCCAATAATGATTAATTGTTGTATGTTACGTAACATTAGAGAATTAGGTCCATATTGACTTGATAGCATCAGACAGTTGCTGCAGATTTGTCGATTACACAATGGTGATGTGAATCTCCCGGTCCATTACAACCCAAATGTGGTGATTGTGGTGGCCATTTAAAGGGGTAATATGATGCTGTTAAAAAGAATATTATTTTGTGTATTTGGTGTATTGAAATGTGTTTATGCGGTTTAAGGTTAAAAAACACATTATTTTCCACAAACTGTAAACTATTGTTTCTCCTCTATGCCCCACCTTCTTAAACACAGTTTGAGCTAATTTGAGCATGATGACACGGCATATTATTATTGCGGAAGTAGCCGTTACAAGATGGGTGCAATGTGCTGTGGTCACTTTTTTAGCCTTTTTTTAGGTTTCTGACATGTCTGCCAGCTTAGAAAATCTGAAAAGAAAACAGCCATATTGTTATGAGCTGTCTGAGTCTGAAACTGTCATCCAGCGAGCTGTTTCAGCTGTTTGTTTGCAGTAGATTTCTACCATAGACTGGAAAAAAAGATGGACAACGCGTCTCCACTTCCTTCCACTATAGAAAAGTGAAGCCAAAGCATCTCAGTATGGCTGATGCCATCTTAATGACGTAAATGATGTAATTTGGAGCAAGAGTCTGCGCTGTAGTGTCTTGAGGTGGAGCCGCGGTCTCAAACTCCCACCCAAACTCCCACAGACCCAATCAACCATAACGACACGTCCCATTTTTGTAGCATCAAATTACTAGCTAAAGTCAAACTCATCAAAAAACGACGAATTGAACACATATCAGCTTGATAACAATGACTATTTTGACTCAAGTCCAATTCGTTTACATGTACTGCAGCCAGCCACCAGAGGGCGATCAAAGAGCCCGAAGATTCACTTTTCAGGATGTGTGAGGCAAACCCAGTTTCTACATAGATAACTAGCTATTTGAATAAGACCACCTCCAAGCCATACATGGAGTCCCAGGCCGGAATTCATGTCTTTTGTCAACACGCCTCACGAAAGAGAGGGATGGAGTGAGCAGTAGCTCATTATCATTTAAAGAGACATGCACAGAGACTAGTCACTTTGAGCAGAACTGTTTTTGACACGGTAAAAAGGGTGTTTTTTTACTCGACCATTGAAGAATTTTAATCAAAGTATATTACAGATATTTAATGAAGACCCTAAAGAATCATACCAGCTTGTGGAAAATTTTAAACTTTAAACAATTTTAAACTTTAAACAATTTTATTGCCAGTCACTGATAGTTTACAGTTTAATGGAAGTTACTCCCATAATTTGCATAGGTGAAAGGTGGATAGCCGCTAATGAGTCAGAAGTCTCCTACATTCACAGGAAATAACTTCCTTGTTGAAAAATAAAGTGATTCTGTGATCTCATAACCTACATTATCCATGGTTTTCTATCCTCCTTTGTCTATCAGTCTTGTCAACCCCTGCCAAAATGCATTCCCAAAGGTGCATCAGAAATCAAACCAAAATCACCCTTATATCGAAGAGAATGTGATCTTGTCCACTGGCAGTATGGTTAATATCTTTAACACACAGTGCTTAATACAAAACATAAACCTCTATCCAGTGTAAGCATGTGATTGATGCAGTGTTTCTGAGGTCTGCATATTTGCCTCCTTGGAAGTCAAAACATGGCGGTTTAATGTAGATTATTGCCTTCAAACTCTCTCTAGACTTTCTGTAATGGACACTGAGGGATTGTCGATCAGTAACCTGGTGGCAGGGGTTTCATGCACTCTGAACTATGGCAGTTTCAGTACAGGAAAATCATTTAAGTAAGTGTTTCCCTCTGTGCAACAGTTTTTAAGGGATTTAAAACAGGAGGGACCATCACTAATAATGTGAGAGGTTGATTGAGCACCTTTGGACTCTATTTCTATTTTCCTTAATTTTTTCTTCACATGTTGGTGGATAGACAGATGTATGTGTGTGTGTGTGTGTGTGTGTAATACATCAAGAGAGGGAGTTACAGAGGCTCTTTGACAGAGAAAGAGGGAGCCACATGGCTTTTAAATGGAACAGATGCACAGCAAACATCACAGCCCCAGTGCTCTTTCCGAGAGGGAAAACCTGTTCGGAGTTTTCGATAAACAAACGGTGGTAAAGGGCCATGCAAAAATCAACCGTGTCACATGGAATGAAATATATTTATTTCTGCTTGAAGCCGGACTTTGGGCTCTGAAAAATGGAGTGAACACCCTTGCGTTTATGAAGGATTGATGTAAACTGAGCCAGAGCCGTAGTTTATTCTACATCTACATTTCATTACACGTGATCAAAGTAGCAGCTCTCTGATGTCAACATTTTAGAATCAGAAATTAACTTGTAATTACATTTCACAGTGGGATATTATCTCTTAATTATTTATGTTGTAGAGAAGTGGGGTACTTCATTAAAGCCTCTTACGTAAAGCATAAAAGACCCTCAAACCTAGTTCAGTTGAATTAACTGGCATGACTGTTTCTTTACAATTTTGTCAAAATTAAAGTGTAAATATAAAAAAAAAAAACTATTTTGGAGAACATAAAGTTTGTAGGAAAGTTCTCTTTCACTTTCTGAAGTTTACAGGACCACCTTTGTCACTCTTTCTTTCCCCCACTTCGCTGTTTGGGGGAAAATAAAAAGGTCATTGGCCTCCTCTTATTGGGCTGTGAAAGAAAATGCAAATTTTTCATAGAACACAAAGCTGTCATTTGTGATAACAGTGCCCTCTTTTTCCTCGCCAAGTTTAATGAAATCCAACTGTGCACATTGCCAGTGGAACCTATTTTAAGAAATGAGCTATAAATTAAACTTAATTAGTCTGGCTGGTATAAATAGTCCTTTTTAATCCACATATTTATATTTTCGGAGAAGAATGACCTATGTCACATGCACTGTGAGAGTGGAGACATGTCTGTCTGTCTCTCTGTTTGTCGCCAGTTGAAAACTCTCTTGTGTGAATGTGCTGACATTGTGAAGTCAAATGACACCATACATATGAATGTTAACTTAAAGTTGTTATGGTAACAGACACATAACTATACGCTGGGTGCCAGTACATTAACACGAGGTAATGAATCCTAGATGCTTACTTATTCCCTGTATATATAAAGCCTCAATCTGTCTTGATGTGGGAATGACATATTCTGGTGGAGTGTGATTCATTGAATCTGTCATTCCCAACTGAAGCATCAGTCACTGTGTGTTTTCTGTGTGCGTACCACAGAGAGCTCTGTTAGAACATGGAAAGTGTTTCAAGTTTTTGGACTTTATACTTTGTGCTAGTATGTTTTTTTGTTCAAAAACAGCTGGATGAGGCCCAACTGCAAAAATTCACACTATATATATGTGTGTGTATATATATATATATATATATATATTTTTTTTTTTAATTAATATATACAATTTTATTTATTCCTATATGATGCATGCAAAGTTGAATTTTCCGCAGCCTTTCCTCCAGTCTTCAGTGTCACATAATCCTTCAGAAATCATTCCAATATATGCTGAATTTGTTTACTATCAGTGTTGAAAACAGTGAATTTTTTTTCATAACTTTCAAAAGAACAAAAAGTTATTTGAAATAGATTCTTTGCAACAATGTAAAAATATGTACTGTCACTTAGTCACAGTATGGGCTGCATGATATATATCGTTTCAGCATCGATATTGCAATGTGCTGATCTGCGATAGTCACATCGCAGGATGTGCGATGTTTAGCATACTGATTTTTATATTTATACCCATCGATGGCATTTTCTATGCTGATTTACTGACTTACAAAATCACCCCAATCAGTGTTTTTTTTTTTTTTTTTTTTTGCTCAAACATATAGCTAATAAAATCATCTGGTGATTTTATACACACACACACACACACACACAAACACACACATACATACATACATATATATATATATATATATATATATATATATATATATATATATATATATATATATATATATATAGAGCTCTGTTAGAACATGGAAAGTGTTTCAAGTTTTTGGACTTTATACTTTGTGCTAGTATGTTTTTTTGTTCAAAAACAGCTGGATGAGGCCCAACAGCAAAAATTCACACTATATAAATGTGTGTGTATATATATATTTATATTGTGAAATACTATAAGAATTTGAAATTACTTTTCTATTTTAATATATTTTTTTAATTAATATATACAATTTTATTTATTCCTATATGATGCATGCAAAGCTGAATTTTCCGCAGCCTTTCCTCCAGTCTTCAGTGTCACATAATCCTTCAGAAATCATTCCAATATATGCTGAATTTGTTTACTATCAGTGTTGAAAACAGTGAATTTTTTTTCATAACTTTCAAAAGAACAAAAAGTTATTTGAAATAGATTCTTTGCAACAATGTAAAAATATGTACTGTCACTTAGTCACAGTATGGGCTGCATGATATATATCGTTTCAGCATCGATATCGCAATGTGCTGATCTGCGATAGTCACATCGCAGGATGTGCGATGTTTAGCATACTGATTTTTATATTTATACCCATCGATGGCATTTTCTATGCTGATTTACTGACTTACAAAATCACCCCAATCAGTGTTTTTTTTTTTTTTTTTTTGCTCAAACATATAGCTAATAAAATCATCTGGTGATTTTATACACACACACACAAACACACACATACATACATACATACATACATATATATATATATATATATATATATATATATATATATATATATATATATATATATATACATACATACATACATACTGTGACATGCGTCCCGAGCGCTCGTCAGCGTCGCCCTGGCAACACACTGGAGTCACCGGCACGAGCTCATCACGGGCTGAGCGGCCGCACCTGCAGCTCATCAAGCGGCGCCTACTTAGGCAGAGGAGGAAGGCAGAGTGGTGAGGAATGTCTCCCAACAAAGACGCTAACCCTTACCTCCTCTGTTTCAGAGAGCAACGTGTGACCGTCAGCCCCACCAAGGAGAGCACAGCACGGGATCCACCACTCAGGACACAGCGAGCACGAGGGACTTGAAGCG
Source organism: Carassius auratus (assembly GCF_003368295.1). NCBI lineage: Eukaryota > Metazoa > Chordata > Actinopteri > Cypriniformes > Cyprinidae > Carassius > Carassius auratus. Next base: position 14,579,827 of record NC_039273.1, on the reverse strand, counting down.
CCACGGAGAACACCGCCTTCACCAAGAGCACTATTTCACTTAATAAATCCACCCTTCGGGGACTTTCTCTGTCCATCGGTTGTCGTGTAGTTCCTCACCCCGCCACACTGGTGGAGAATGCGGGCAATAGTGTGAGGTGGACACCGACAACCGACCCCTGAGGAGACCGTTAAAGCCACCCGTTTGTTTTTTTTGTTGTTTTTCTTTTTTTCCCCCTTTCATTTGCATCTGCTCTGTTTCCACAGGCGGCCGCTCCTCCCCCGGCATGGAAGAACTGCTAAAACACCTCACCGAGGTGAGCATCCGCCAGCAACAGATAGTGTAGCACATGGCCTCACGTCAAGGAGACGCCGAACGTGAGCTCGCCGCCCTCCGCGCCGCCGCCCACCGCACGCCGCTGCCTGACCCCCGTGTCCAAGCCGTCCAGCTGATGCCACGAATGACGTCGCATGACGACGTGGAGATGTACCTTCGAATGTTTGAGGCCACCGCTGTCCGGGAGGCGTGGCCAGAGGACGAGTGGGCCCGACTCCTCGCGCCGCTGCTGACCGGGGAAGCGCAGCGGGCGTATTTCACCATGACGGCCGAGAGAAGCCGGAACTATGGAGAGGTGAAAAAGGAGATCCTGAGCCGAGTAGGCCTTTCCCCAATCTGTGCGGCGCAGCAATTCCATGACTGGGAATATCGAGCTCGACAGCCCGCTCGCGCCCAGGCGGCCGAACTATCCCGGTTGGCCCAACATTGGCTATTGACCGGGGGTCCCTCCGCACACCAGGTAGCTGAGCGTGTGGTGATCGACCGACTCCTCCGCGCCCTTCCCCGCGCGTTGAGGCAGGCGGCTGGCATGAGGAACCCCACCGATCTCGACGGGCTCGTGGAGGCCATTGAGCTGGCGGAGGCCGCCCAACACCGGGAGATAGGGGAGCGAGCGCCGCCTTTTCCCCGAAGGGTGGTTCAGGAGCGACTCTCGCCGGAGGGCACCCAGCGACCCGTGAGCAGGCCTGCGGTTCCCGGCCCTCAGGACGAGCCAATGCCCACCGAGCCGCCGCGTTCCCCAGGACGGACATGGCTAGCAGGCTGTTCAGTCCACGGTCCAGCGCCGAAGGCACCGCGGGCCAAGGTGCGCATCAACGGCCGGCCATACGTCGCCGTCCTCGACTCGGGCAGCGGGGTAAGCCTGATACAACCGACTGTCCTTCCGCCCCGAACAGGTTCCAGAGCCCGGCTGGCGATAACGTGCGTGCACGGGGATACCAGACATGTGCCGGCCCGGCGAGTGACCATCACCGCGACACCTGGTTCCTGGCCCGTCGAAGTGGGAATCCTAAGGAACCTACCGGTACCCGTTCTCCTCGGCCGGGATTGGCCGGGGTTCGATCAGCTCCTCACCTCCAGCACACAGCCTGCTAGCCCGGCCGGGAACCGCCGACGCCGGAGTCCAGCAAGGCGCCTACGACGAGGCCCCGCGCTGCTGACGACGGACAGCCCTCGAGGAGGTGAGTCCCCCCCCCAAAACTCTAACCTATTCTTCGATGTCTTCCAGCAGATAGCGGGAGGGGGGACGCTCGCCAAAGAGCAGCGTGGGGACGAACGCCTCAAGCAATGCTGGTCTCAAGTGCGGGTGGCGGAAGGAGAGGATCTACAACCAGCTCCCCACCCCACACCCCACTTCATCATCCAAAACGGCCTGCTCTACTATGTCGGCCAGCGGAGGGGGGGGGAAAGACGCTGTTAGTGGTACCGCGGAGCAAAGTCCCGGCGGTCTTGGAACTCGCCCACGCCCACCCGATGGCTGGCCACCTCTGCGCCCAAAACACTGTGCAACGGATCCGGGACCGCTTCCACTGGCCAGGACTGGAGGCGGATGTCAAGCGGTACTGCCAAGCGTGCCCGACGTGCCAACGGACCTCGCCACATACCCCCCTAGCCCGCTGATTCCGCTGCCGATCATTGAGGTGCCCTTCGAGCGCATCGGGATGGACCTGGTGGGGCCGCTGCCGAAGTCTGCCCGGGGGCATGAACATATCCTGGTGATCGTGGATTATGCCACCCGCTACCCAGAGGCCATTCCCCTCCGCAAGGCCACCGCCAAGAACATCGCACAGGAGCTCTTCCTACTGAGTAGTCGGGTTGGCCTACCAGCGGAGATCCTGACCGACCAGGGCACCCCTTTCATGTCCCGGATCATGGCTGACCTCTGCAAACTCCTCAAAGTCCGACAGATCCGGACCAGCGTGTACCATCCACAAACCGATGGGCTCGTGGAACGCTTTAACCAAACCCTCAAACAGATGCTGCGGCGTGTCGTGGCCGAGGACCGACGCGACTGGGACCAGATGATCCCGTATGTGCTGTTCGGGGTCCGGGAGGTGCCCCAGGCGTCCACCGGCTTCACGCCCTTCGAGCTCCTCTTCGGCCGCCAACCCCGAGGGCTCCTAGATGTCGCCCGGGAAGCCTGGGAACAACAGCCTGCGGTATGTCGGACCACCCTCGAGCACGTCAAGGCCATGAGAGAGCGGATCGACAGGGTCATGCCATTGGTCCGGGAGCATCTGACCAAGGCCCAGCAAGACCAGCAGCGTCTCTTCAATCGGGCTGCCCAACCCCGGGAGTTCCAGCCGGGAGATCACGTCATGGTACTGGTCCCCACCTCAGCCTGCAAGTTCCTGGCCCGCTGGCAGGGCCCATATACGGTCACCGAACGGGTGGGACCCGTCACCTACAAAGTGCGCCAACCCGGTCGCCGAAGGGAAGAGCAGCTCTATCACATAAACCTGTTGAAGCGCTGGGTGGGGACCGGACCCCAGCTCTCGGCCCTCGCCGCCACCTCTCCCGTGGTTGTGGACATGGATCCCCATCTCTCCGCAGCCCAGAAGACGGAACTGCAGCACCTGGTCGGTCAGTTCTCGGATGTGTTCTCCCCTCTGCCAGGGCGGACGACCGTCATCCAGCACGAAGTCCGAACACCACCAGGAGTTATCGTCCGGCAGCGGCCCTATCGTGTCCCGGAGGCTCGGCGACACGCAATTGAGACAGAGGTACAGGAGATGTTGAAGTTGGGGGTAATTGAGCCCTCGCGGAGTCCCTGGTCCAGCCCCATCGTAATGGTCCCGAAGCCCGACGGCACCCTAAGGTTCTGCAACGACTTCCGCCGCCTAAATGATGGCTAAATTCGATGGCTACCCCATGCCCCGCGTCGATGAGCTCCTGGATCGACTAGGAAGGGCCCGGTTCATCTCGACTCTCGACCTCACCAAAGGGTATTGGCAAGTCCCCGTGTCTAAGGATGCCAAGCCTAAGACAGCCTTCTCGACCCCCAGTGGCCACTGGCAGTACCGGGTCCTTCCCTTCGGCCTGCACGGGGCCCCCGCCACATTCCAGAGGCTCATGGATGTCCTGCTGAGGCCCCATATGGCCTACGCCGCGGCCTACATCGACGACGTGGTCATCCATTCAGAGACCTGGGGGGAACATTTAGAGCGGCTCCGGAGGGTGCTGCTGGTCCTCCGCCGGGCGGGGCTCACCGCCAACCCCTGGAAATGTCACCTGGCTCTCTCCGAAGCCAAGTACCTGGGCTCCTGCGTGGGACGCGGCCTCATCCGCCCCCAGGAAAAGAAGGTGACAGCTATCCTCTCGGCACCGCGGCCCTCTACCAAGACCCAGGTACGAGCCTTTTTGGGGTTGGCAGGATACTACCGATGTTTTATCCCTAACTTCTCCTCCTTAGCCTCTTCCCTGACAGATCTGACCAGGAAGGGGCAACCTGAGAAGATAGCCTGGAGTCCGGAAGCGGAAGAGGCGTTCCAGCAGGTGAAGTCAGCCCTCACCACGGAGCCAGTCCTGCGAGCCCCCGACTTCAACTGGCCCTTCCTGGTGCAAACCGACGCCTCGGACACCGGGTTGGGAGCCGTTCTCTCCCAGGTCCAGGACGGCGAGGAACACCCGGTGATCTTTATTAGCCGGAAGCTGACCCCGACCGAACAACGGTATGCCGCCGTGGAGAAGGAAGCACTGGCCGTCAAGTGGGCAGTCCTGGAGCTCCGCTATTACCTCCTCGGACGCCGGTTCACCCTGCTGACAGATCATGCGCCACTGCAGTGGATGGCCCGCGCGAAGGACACCAACCCCAGGGTAACCCGCTGGTTCCTTGCGCTCCAGGACTTCCACTTCACCATACAACATCGGGCGGGGACGGCCAACGCCAACGCGGACGGTCTCTCCAGGATAGGGGCAGCTTTCGCAGGTCTGTCAGGCTCCACTCCCCACCCTCCCCATATCTCCCCATTGTACCGCAGGCGCAGGTCGACGCTTGGGGGGGGGTGTGACATGCGTCCCGAGCGCTCGTCAGCGTCGCCCTGGCAACACACTGGAGTCACCGGCACGAGCTCATCACGGGCTGAGCGGCCGCACCTGCAGCTCATCAAGCGGCGCCTACTTAGGCAGAGGAGGAAGGCAGAGTGGTGAGGAATGTCTCCTAACAAAGACGCTAACCCTTACCTCCTCTGTTTCAGAGAGCAGCGTGTGACCGTCAGCCCCACCAAGGAGAGCACAGCACGGGATCCACCACTCAGGACACAGCGAGCACGAGGGACTTGAAGCGCCACGGAGAACACCGCCTTCACCAAGAGCACTATTTCACTTAATAAATCCACCCTTCGGGGACTTTCTCTGTCCATCGGTTGTCGTGTAGTTCCTCACCCCGCCACAATACATACATAGATATATATCTGTTTTTACTGTATTTTTTTTATTAAATAAATGCAGCCTTGGTGAGCATAACAGAACTTTTTAACATTAGTATATGCAAATCATTTGAATTTAGTAAAATTAATGTGCATATCATGTAATTAATTTGATAAAAAATATAAACTAAATTGCCTGACAGCCCTAAACAATTCTTTCTTTTTTATCTTTGCTTATCTTACAGATGTCAGTGTATACCTGCCAAACTGTGTATAGAGTGCTACTTAGTGTTGATTAAGCTGTAAATCACAGACTTACATTTAAATAGATTCAGGTGGGCTAGTTGTTACTGTCGACCTCTTGGTTTATCCAGTTTATTTGACTCAGCATCTCTGCTAAAATAAGTGATGAAATGAGAATGAGAGTCCTTTGAGATGTTTCTTGTTCTTAAATCTGACAAATACTTTAAAAGAGCTGGCTTTAGGGGCTCTGATCTGTGAATGATCCCTCGCTGTCTCCTGGGGAGGGTCCCAACTCCATTGTGGTAGAATAAACATGCTGTGGCACATCTTATGACACTGGACTAATTGAAAAGTAGCAGCAAACCCCATAAAGTCTGAGACAGTTTGAGAGTGGCCTTCTAAACAAGAGTGGGAATGGAAACATTTGGGCACAGAGTGAGGTTTTGCTCTTGAAAGCACACCTCTGTCTCCTGGTAAAATCACAACAATCTCTTCTGACCCTTGAAAATTGCCCTTGAACCGGGATAAACCTTCTCAGGAGGATGTAGAAAATGTTGATGTGAACTTTGACCTTTCTGTGTAGATATTGGACAACTGCCAGTTTGCAGTTTCTCAGGCACTAGGGCCGTGTACGTGTGTGTGTATTTGTGTGGGAGTGTGTACGCTTGGTATGTGTCAGGGGATTGCGTGGATATATATTTTACAGCTCTAAGGCAGTTTTTGGATCAGGATTGTATGAGAAAGTCTCCCTGTGTGTTTTTGTAGGAGTTACCCAAATGTAGAGTTGTAGATGTATGATAAAGCAGAAAAGTTAACCAAATGCAGCACTGTAGAAAAACAGTCATAACAGGGCAACAAGCTCTTAAGCTGAGAGATAAATCACCAAACAAGTGGGGAAAAAAGCTTTTTGTAGCTAAAATGTGATGCTATTTGTCAGAAAATCTCTCTGAATTGATCGAGACTCACAGACTAGATGGAGACTTTTTGATGAAGGACATGGCAGCTTCCAGGCTCTGCGCTTTTGACCTAATCCCCATTCCTTTTTGCTGTAAAGGTCTTGTCAAACATGATTGCCACTGATATGCTTGTTTTGTTAGAGTGAAAATGGTGTACTGTCTTTGACTGTTTAGGGTTTGTTTCCTTGCCTACATAAAACGTTTAAGCCTAGCAGTGGTCGAGAGTAGAGCTGAGCCAGTGAGGTTGGATCTGTCAGCTGTCTGTGAGTCATAAAAATGATTGACGCTCCAGAGAATCATTCCTCAAAGTAGGGATCATCCCAGAGTCCTCACTAAATTGAATTAAGTGTCCTTTATCTTTTTCATATTTCTCTCTTTTCCTAACCCCTTTTCCTTTATTTTTTGACTGTGGGAACAGAAGAGCAAACTTCCTAGAAAGTATTTTACTATTTGCTTGCAATTTAATTTAGGCTTGACATCTAAGCAGCTCAGATCTGCTTGTCCTAAATAGCCATTGTTCCAAAAGGAATTGTTCAAAAATGGAAATCCTGTCATTTGCTTATCCTCGTAGTTTTCCTAACCCATATTCATTTTTTTCTGTGAAAAAATGAATATGGGTAGAATATAGGAGAAATTTTGAATAATTTACTGGTTGCTTTTTTCCATGCAGTTAAAATGAGACCGGAACATTCAAGCTTCACAAAACTGTTCAAAATGACTCTTGCATTATATTGAACGTAGAAGTCTGGACAAGCTCCTGGAAGATTATGTCCCACATTTAATTGCTCCGGCTAAAATAAAGATTATATTTCTTCCCACTCTCGCCTTTAACTTTTACATTTTGACCCATCCCCACCTGCAAAATCTCACAGGTAGAGATCTATGCAATTTTCTCAGTATGTTTCAGTATGATTCTGTCTAACTCTAGTGTACACCAATAGGCTATTTTTTTCCAATTCCCATACACCTACATGACACATCTGACCTCACCTTGTTGCATTTGTAGCAGTAGGCAACATTCTGTACCTTAAAATATAATAAGACTGTGTAACTTTTATTTTATTTTTAGATCTAGATTTTGCAGGAGTGCCATGAGTCATTTTTTCCCACTTTTTTCCTTACACATCAATATCGTCCTTCTTGCACCACTTGCACTTTGAAGAAGAAGAGTTTATTCACATTTTTTACACATACATATATTCATATAAACTTAAGATGAGCATGCATGTGAACTGGTCCCCAAAGAAGCTATCTAAAGCTTATAATAGGGGGCCATGACAAGCCAGGGGAGAAAAAAAAAAAAAAAAAAAAAATATATATATATATATATATATATATATATATATATATATATATATATATATATATATATATATATATATATATATATATATATAATAAAAAAAATAACTTAAAAAAAAAAAAATTAAATAAAAAAAAAAAAATTAACAAAAATGTGTGGCCTACATATAATACATTTCATACATCACATTCATACAACAAAAGGAAGGAGATCCCATTTAACAGATACAATTTTGTTTAACAGTTTACCTTGAGGTTGAGAAATTTATACTGACATACATGCAGAGTGAGAAATAGTACGTACATCAGGAAGATGTATACAAGTTTAGTAATTGTTTCTTGAGGTTTTGTTTAAAAGAAGAAATAGAGCTTGAGGTTTTCAGACTTTCATCCAGCTCATTCCAAATCTGCGGTCCCCGGAACACTACACTCATACCAGTGCTTTTTAATCTCCGTTTTTTACCAGTAATGATATGCATGTTTCTAGTGAGGTAAGTGTGCCGGGGATAGTGGATTGGAACAAGTTCACATAGTCTGTTATTCAAACCAAAGACCACCTGATACATAGTACATGCATTGTGAAATATATTATATTCAGTCTTAAAAGACCATACCTAAAGAAAATAGAACGAGTTGGAGCATTGAAATCAGACCATGATATGGCACGAATTATTTTTTTTGTAGAATTTCAATTTTTTTTAGGTGAGTAGAATAAGTATTGCACCATATAATATTGCAGTAATTTAAATGTGGTTCAAAGAAGGTTTTATAAAGAATAAGTAGTATTGCATGGGGAAGCAGGTGTCTAAGCTTAAGGAACAGACCAACATATTTTGATAGCTTTTTGACAAGATATTCAATATGGTGTTTAAAGTTTAGGTGATCATCTATAAAGACACCCAAGAATTTAGTCGTCTTCACTCTTTTTATTTCCTCTCCCCTTTTTTTGATCTTGAAATTTGAATCCTCGAAATTAAGTTGTTTTTTATTTGGACATAATATTATGTAGTTGGTTTTACTAACGTTTATGGATAGTTTATTTACTTTGAACCAATTATCCACATTCTGAAGCTCTTTGTTGAGTAGTTGTTGAAGTTCAAATTCATTTTTGTGTGATAGGAACAAGTTAGTGTCATCTGCAAAGATTACTTTGTGGAGAGTCTTTGAGGAATTTTCCAGGTCATTAATGTAAATAATAAAGAGGAGAGGACCTAATATGGATCCTTGTGGAACACCATATTTAATGTATTTGTTTTCTGATGTCTGTTCGTGGATAGTTACATATTGTTGCCTCAGGTGTAAGTAGCTCTTGAACCAATTCAGTGGTTGGCCTCTAATTCCATTGCAATCACCAGCACTTAGCAATTCAATGTTCCTTTTCCACACTCAGTAGTGTCAGATCTCACAGCTTTTCAGCAAACCATTGATTGCTTTTTCATGAGATGGATCAAAATGTTATTTAAAAAGTAGAAGTCACTTTATCCATTTTCAGCAGTTAACAGCTCTTTTAAAAGCTCATTGGAAGGTGAAGATTATTAGAGAATAACAACCAAATTTTCAGTCTTTTGGAAACAGAACGCTTATATATGGCTTCAGAAGACTTGGAATATAGTGCACAGGTCATATGGACAACTTTTGTAACTTTTGGTGTGATGATGCATTTGCAAGCTTCTTGAAGCTTGAATGCTTCAGTTCCCGTTAATTGCAATTCCATTGAAAAGAACAACTAGTAGAGTCTTCAGAATTTCTGCATTTGTGTTTTACAGAAGAAGGACGACATGAATGTGAATAAATAAGTACAGATTTTAAAATATTGGAGCTCTATTCCTTTAAAGATCTAATTCCTTTCTGATAACTGTGGTTGTGTCATGTCACACAGCAGTTATGCTCTTTATTGGAAACAGGCATCGTTCCTAAATAGGGCATTGTGTTAACCACTATTTTATTAGAATCCCATTCATGTGGCTTATTTCTTCTTGTAGTTGATAGTTTAATATTAAAACTACAGTGTTCATATGTGTTATACTTATTCACTTGTTTGTTTACATCCCATGCTGTTGAAGGTGATTGTAAATTTCAAGCCCAATTGAAGTAATATGCATGTGAACATGTGTTTGTGTTTGCATTTTGCGTGTGGACACTGCCTGTGTCTCGTTTTTTCCTCCCAGTAGGTCTTCACCACAGCAGCTGTGACTGTGGTCAAACAGTGCTCCATGGTGATGGTTGTTGGTTTGTGCCTGGGGGCTGCAGTGGGGTCTCTGAGCTGGGGAACTTCTCAGCTCTCTGATTCTAGGCCAGCATTGTGTAATCACTCACAGTGGCGCAGCAAAAACAGCTTTCACAATCAGCTGGACCAGCAGGGATAGGGAGCGTGTGAGCATGTCTATATATATATATATATATATATATATATATATATATATATATATATATATATATATATATATATATAAATAATATACACACATGCTCACACACACATACCTAAACAAAGTACATATATATATATATATATATATATGTAGAGAAACTGTATGTCCGCTCCACTTGTTTTTGGGAATCTGACAGATTATTCACTACATTAATTCCCTTTTTTAAGGCTCTGGGTTCATGCCAGTGAGAAGCATTTACAGCTGTAACCCCAACCATGCCACGGCATATGGCTGACCCTATAGGGTGACCATATTTTAGGTTTTCAAAAAGAGGACAGTAGGGGGCAGGCTTCGTGGGTGGAGACGCTCCTCTTAATAACATAAGGATTACATCCAACATAACATTGTAATAGTGTCTAAACCAGTACAGTACAGACTTTGCTCTATCCCATCCATTCGGCTTTTCACTTCCTGCCCTCCATCTGAATTTCGCATGTCATCAGAATCACTTGATTGCAAACAAGCTTTATAATGCACTCATGCGTCCTTACTGTACAACTCCTGTTCACCACCGCAAGTGTCTTTACCTTGATTACAATCTTCATCTATCAAAACTACACTAGCGAGACACTGGTTAACCAGCTGAGAAGCATAGTTTGCGAATCCCCTGGCCATACAGTGGTAGGATGTGCAGAAGTTCTGTTCAGTCTGTATTTCACACAGCACAACTCATGAGGGCTCAAGCTCTTCAGAGACAGTCACAGAATATGACAGAGCTTGTGTTTTAAGGCGATTGAATAATAAATGATTGTTTAAATGTATTCGCTTACTGGATCATTGGATTGAAAACTTTCCCCGAGTTTAGCAGCTTAAAATGATCTGATCGCAAACAGAGAAGCGAATTTCGGTTCAAGCTGTACCCACATAGCACTTTTTCTCTGGCCCAGCTCCGGCCCACACAACCAGCTTTTGCTTGGCCCACATACCGCAATGAATGAGGGCCCTTGTGTGGACCAGGTCTGGATTCCAGAAAAGGGCCACACATGGGCCATAACTGGCCCAAGTCTCAGCCAAGTTAATTACCCATAACTGGCCCTGAATTGGGCCAGATTAAAATGTAACATTGGAACCAAAACGTAACCTTAAGTAAACCATATCAACACCGATCTTTAACCAGAAAGACCAAAACTGAGCCACCTGAGCCTGAGCCAATTTTTCTCTGGCGCAGCTCTGTCCCAACCGACTTGGCCAATTTACCGCAATGAATGACAGTTCTAGTGCAGACCAGGTCTGGATTAGCCTCTATAGCTAGTTAACTATTGTGATGCTAACGGTCTTTTTGAAGATATTAAACCATTCCTGTAATATAAAGATGTCAATTACGTTCCAGACACAGTTGTATGTATTATTTGTGTAATTTTAGGGACTAAACTTACCTGAAAGCAGTGAAAACAGCGGAGAGACTCTTGTTACTTGTCAGTTGAGTGAGCTGAGTTGACGACCCGTTTCCATGGTAACTCTTTCATTACAGTTTAAATGCCATTTGAATGCTCAATGCATGCGTCCATTAAAACACATTAAAGTAACGCATTTACATAAATAGTACATAAAAGTAAAACTTCATCATGTATCACTTCATAAGTGGTTAATAGACCTACATCAAACTGTAAATTGAATGAGAATATGAAAGCAGTGAATGCAAAAACATTGTTTGAAGTCAGTTTTTCATCAGAAATTCAAAGAGATAGTTCACCCCAAAAATGTGTCATTATGTCATTCCAAATCTCTTGGACTTCTTTTATGTATTTTATGTTCAACAGAGGAAAGACATACAGGTTTGGAGCAACATGAGGTTGAGCAGATGACAATATAAATTGTGCAAAAATCGTTGCTTGTAAATGCCATCTCTGACAAACGGACAATCCGGACTAACAGGAAGATTTGCTCAGCACTGTATTTATGAATTTCTAATTGTTGCATTGGTTTAAAGAAATGCCTGTAAAAATCCTCTTAATCTAAATTGAAAATGATAATGTTTAGATTTTAATTAAGAGTAGCTGACAGAGTCCATTTCAGTGAATATTCTATGCAGAGTTGGAACCCCAGGATGCTTGACGGAAAATGAACATGATTCTAAATATGTTTTCTTTCATATTAGAGGATCAATCCACTCTTATGACCACATAGAGGGAGAAGCCAAATATTTTTGGCCCTAGTGCAAAAAGCTTTCAGTGGCCATGAAAATGTTCTCTTGTTGGCAGATGAATCAAAGTGATGCCATTCCTTGATGTATTGTGAAATATATATCAAACAAGACAATACAAGTAGTGGCACAAATCATAAATATTAAGTAATATAAAAAAATGCTAACTCAAAACACATTTTAGAGAAAGGGCAGCATGGGGCCTCTGTCTTTCCATAAAAAAGACACTGAATCCGGGGAATATATACAATAAAAAAAACAATATAAACCATGCAACGGGTCTTTTGCAATATGTTGATCGTTATTGTAAAATGTCAGTCGGTGACCTTAAATGAAAGGCGAGCATTTGGGATGGGTCCCTCCTGCATTAGTGGCCCTCAGAAGCCATTCTGAATGCTTGTACATTCTGAATGCAAGTACAGATAAAAATTGTGGTCAATGGATAAAGTAGAATGGTGTGGTGTGTAAGCCTTGATCATGTGTCTCTCTGACACAGATGTGATTCTTAAAAAATGAGTGTGGAAGTGAGGAGTTTTAAACCCCTTCAACTGATACTGTTCTTAAATAAACTGTTTATAATTTTTCTAGGTTACAACAACTTAGTAGTAAGTACTCTTGGCAGAAGTAGCCGAATAATTGTGAAAAAGGAGACATTTTAATTATTTATTAATAAACAAATATTTTCTTGTCGGCTGCAAGATGAAATTCACAGTGCTGACTCTCTCCATATGAACGCGCCTTTAGAGAGAAATGCAACCTTAACAGATTACATTATGCTTTAATTTTGAATGGATTCGTTTAAAAGTAGACATTTCAAGCTTTCTGTAGATATATTTCTCATGTATGTGAGACACCCCAATTTTCAGTTATTTCATTATCAGGAAAAAATTGACACTGACAGGACTGACTGGCTTACGGCTCACACACTCCTGGAGAGAGGATCTTGACAGACTGGAATCGTCAGCGAATACTGGTAAGTAAACACAGGAAGGTATGGTTAGTGAGACTCGCAGAGAGAAGCACTAAAAGTCCGCTTCAAATAAATGAGCCCGGACAATGATAGGTGCGTGGTGTGTGCTTATGAAGCAGGGTGGCTGATGGAGTGCAGGTGTGTGTTGTCAGAACTCAGGTGACTGTGATCACTGGGTGATTGTGGTGGAGGAACCTGGCCAATCCGTGACACCTGTCATGCGTGCACATTAATAATCTTTGCACAAACACTTGAATATGCATAATAATTCACATTTTGCATATGCATTACAAAGTAATTTTACATGCAATTATCCAAAATAAAACCAAACATGATTTGTAATGAAGATAAAATATGTAGACAAATAAGAATAAATGCAGCCTCATGCCCGCAGGAAATCTTGCACTGATATTTTATGGAATATTACACCAGCATTTAAATACGGCTGCATATTTTTGTATTTATTTTTGTACTTAAATTATATGAAATCAAGTAAAGAAGACTCCCTTTAAAATTACTGAAGTTGTCAATTAATGTAGCTCTTTTTTACATCGTGTGGATTTTGTTGATTATAATTAAGAGAACTTGAGTTTAAACGTTTTATTAATCAGTACATTCTTCAGAGTTTCAGTGATTTGGCTAAATCATGCAGGTTTAATTTATTAGTTTCTTGTTTTAATTTGGACTGATAGGAATAATGGGAGAGAAATTATACAGTGCCTCACGTTTTACTAAAATAAAGAATATTATAAAACACGCAAACCTAGCTCACTAAAATACGCTACCACTTTAAATGCTCTAATGCAAAGTAAACCACATTTTCTTTTGAATAATATAACACATCATATCACATCATATTATATAAATAATACTGCACACTATTTGAATGTGTCAAATCTAAAATATGGTGTAGAGAAAATATAAGCACAGGCTCATAGGCTTGACATTTATCCTTCTTCAATTTGTTCTAAGAAACGCACATATCTTCATAAGGACTCATCTGTGAATATAAAATATTTTAACTAGCCTACAGTGTTTTTCTTTTATTTTCCCTGACTGCAGCCATCAAATGTAACACATCGGTGAGGCAAAGCTGATGGCTGTTTGCGAAAATGTGCTTTGATGCGCTTGTTCGATAACTTATGGTTAAAGCGCCACTCAGCGGTAAAAAGCTGCAAATGCAGTTTGCAGACGCGGCGGTATGTGTGGCGGTAGAACCACCATTTTGGGTGGCCACCTACTCTATGCTGTTCATTCTTTTTTTCTCTGAGGCACAAAATAAGCTTTGCTGTACATCAGCAGTTCAAAGTGATGGTCTGTCGAGCTCCCAATAGTCAATAGTCCACTTTATATTACAAGTCTTCTGAAGGCATACGATAGCTTTGTTTGTGAAAACCTAAACTATACTAAACTGATAGCTAGGGTGACCATATGCACCATTCATACGGGACACATCCTGGCCAAGATTGCCTAAAACATCCAAAGCAATTTGACCAATACCATGCAGGTATTGAACATAACCAATTATGTGGATGCACATGAGAAGGTGAGACCTACAGGGAACAATCAAAGCAATGCAAATATGTGCACGTGTTTGTCCATTCTTTTGACTTGAAGTGTCACTGCGCACTGATCAAAAAAGACACCAAAGTAGATGCGAGAGAGATTTGAAAGCATAAGGAGCCAACTGCTCAGCTCTCTATAGCTCTCATGAATGTCACACAACGATCAACCTGCACATTGCAAACGGCCTAAACCTGGATATTTTAGGGAATATTAATATTAAGGGAATATTTTAGGGAATGTCCAGTATGAACGGCGCATATGGCCACCCTACTGACAGCTCTCAAATCAAATAAAGTGCCCACAATGCTGGTTACTCAGTTACATCAAACATTATTATTTTTATCATGTTGTGTCACCATTTTATTTGAGAGCTACTCAAAAAAAGGATACAGTACAGTACAGCTACAAGATGATTATAGGAAATCTTTTAATAGGAAGTATGATTACAGATAACATAGTCACCTATAGAGTCATACACCCCTGTGATTGCTTCCCCTTGTTTGGTATAAAGGGTAGTTCTTAACCAGAATTTAAAAATTACTTTTGTAAGTACATTGTATAAAGCTTTAATCTGAACAAAAGCATGTGGCTAACCCCCGTGTTTGAAAATTCATCACTTATACATACTCTGCAAAGGCTGAGTGGCCTCTAGACACGTGTGACAGCATTCTCACTATGGATCAGAGCCAAGCCTGTGGCGGCAGATTGGCTGCAACATGAGAGAGGGACCAGCTCTTGAATTTAATGCCATCATAATGCTGGGTTTGTTTAGTGCCGCTAGCAAGAAGGATCCAATCTCGACACATGTCATTGCATCATCCATCAGCCTTGCTTCAAAACCTCCTGTCTTTTTGATCCTGCTGGTAAAGTATCCTTCAGTAGCAAATCTGAGCTCATTTTTAACATGGTTGCTGTTGAGATTTGAATTGGAAAAGTTGGTTCTGGACCGTAATTAGAGGCAGGTTGGTTCCATTCTCTCCAAGTTCCCGGGGCAATTATACGTTTGGTAAAAAGCTATATATATTGGCTTTATATTACTTATAGACAGGGGAGTCCTTGATATTGCCTGTCCATCAGGATACCAAATCCATTAATCAAATTTCAGAACCATGGGTTAATTTGAAAATATAACTGGGATCCTATATAATTTCCAACATTTCTGAGCTAAAACAACCATAATGATTTTTGCATAATTGTATAATCATATATCCTAATCATATCAGGCCTGTCTTTGCCTGAATAAAAATGTATGACTCTATATCAGAAAGCCACCTCTATATCTATCAAGGTCACTTTTAATATTCCTATTCTGATTTTGAATCTCATTGTTTCTCAATTGCAAGCTAGTGACAGAATCTGACTTTTATATAGCATAATATGACCATATCTTACATAATTTTATATTTTGCAGTTGTGACTTTGTTTCTTATAATTGTGACTGTGTTTCACAATGTAAATTCTCTGTATTTCTCACAATTACAACTTTTTTCACAAAATTGGGCAATGCGTAATGCGAATATATATCTCGGAGGTTTGGTTTTTGTTTTGCGTAATTGGGACATTATGAAAGTCACAATATGACTTTAAATCTTAAAACTGTCTTTGTTTCTCATAATTATGGCTTTGTTATATCTTACAAAGTGACATGATTTCTCACAGTCATGATTTTATTTCTGGCAATTTTGTCTTGCAGTTTCACGTAATTGAGACATTGTGTCACAGTGTGACATTGTGTTGCAATGGAAATATCTCACATTGCTTTATGTCTCACAAACAACTTTGTTATTTTTATTTATTTATTTATTTATTGAAGGCAAATGTATTTCATGGAGCTACATACAGAGGTAGGTACACACTAGAGGTTTGGTGTGCTGCACCCCTGACCCCTATATGCTTTTAAGGCAGAAAAATATGCTTGTGTGCAAGTGCCATTTATTTCATTACTTTGCATCAAACGCTTTTTGTGTTGTAGCAACAAATTGCCTCTAATTGAGCCAAAATAGTTGCAAAGATACATAATCAATAGGGTAGTGCAGCTGTCTCCAAAGGAGCCTTTAAACACAGCTGCTTCTGCACCCAATGACCCCCCTCTCTCTTCTGACTCGTCCTCCACCCATGTTTTTCTTTTTCTGTTCCCTTTCAAAAGCTGTCACTTTAACAACGCTCCATATAATAAGTCCCTGTTCTATTATGAGTCCTGGACCCCAAAACCGCCCAGAGCCGGGGGCTGGTTTGCCCCTCTTTGTAGTATATGGAATCAAAGCTCTCAGAATGACTGTTTGAAAATGTTTTATTAAGTTTTGCAAAGCCCTTGGCTCCAGTTGGGAATGGGGGACTATTGTCGTAGAGGCTGCTGTTCAGCTTAGCAGCAGATGAGTGTTAGCCTGAGATTTCAGTATGTAGATCTGTGTATTTTTGTTTCATACTTCTTTGGGAAACGTGAGGGTGAACGTGACCTTTTACTCTCTCTATCCCTCTATCCCTTTTTCTTGCTTTGTTTGAATCAGCTGAGGCAGCATATGGTTTTTGTTAGCAGGGACTGGGTGTCTGGCACCATGAAATGAACTGGGGTTAAAGGAAGATGGGGGAGGTTGGAGGGGTATTGGGACATTGAGATTGAAGACCCCATAGGAAGACGGGAATCAAGGGAGAAAAACTCCACACTTGTGACACACTGCAGTGAATGTTTCTCAGAGTGGGTTTAAGTCATTTTCTGTAAAGGCACACAATTTTAAAGTATTGACTATGAAAAAATTGGATTTTGAACATTTCTGCTTAGTCAGGATAAAAGATACAGTTGATTGAACACAGACTGACCTTCAGTAGGTCAAGTTGTCACAATGAAACCTTCCAGCTTTTGTTTGAAATCTAACTGAATATATATGAATCTTGTGACTTACCTCTGTGACAACTAGCCACAGGTTCACCTATATTTTTAATTTTGTTTATTTTTCATACAACATTTTTTTTCTTGGTTCATGGATACATCTAAAAACAGAAATCTAGTGCTGCCTATGCTTAAAACAAAAAATGGAAATATTTGAATGGTGTGCAAGCTATACTTAAATCAAAGAAACTTTAGATTTTTTAGTCTTTAGATTTTTCATTTTAAATGTCACTAACGCATGCAAATACAAATTGTGAACAGACATAAACAGCAGTGTAATGTGTGCACATGTCTTTGCAGCTGGAGCAGATGCTGTTGCAGCAGTCAGGAGATTCAGAATAGTAGAGTGTGCGTGGCGCAGAGCAGGGTTGGCTAAGAGAGGAAGGACAATCTTATAAGCTCCAGGACTTTCAGGAGAGCCAACACAGACAGGCTCAGCTGGCGCAGAAACTACAGGCAGAGGTCCACTATTAGATGTGGTCACATTCAGCACATTTGATTTTGTCAAAAATGGGAAATATTCTTTGAGGGGAAAAGCTTTGGTATAGTTAGGATTGTGTTCCATCTTGAGTTGAAGAGTGAAAGTATGTGTCTGTGTCCACAGTCGCTCCAGTATAAAAAGAGATGTGGAAATCTAGAGCAGCAGGTGTTGAAGAAAACCTCAGAGTCAGAGAAGCTGAGGCTCTTGGTACGTCTCAATGGAGAACTTCATAGCCTTAACTGGTTGAAGAACATATTACTCCTTCAAACAAAAATTTCAGTGGAACTTTTTAATTCATAGAAACATAAACTATCTGCCTCTGTGACTTTTGTTTGTTGTTAGGTGTTGCACAGTATTCTGGTGTGTTAGGTATAAACCTGCCTCTGTCCATGTATTTAACTCCAGTCACACCTAAACCGTCTCAAGAGCTTTGAGCAGGAACACAGTATGGATGTCCAAAGTAAACTATTCCAAAGGAATATGCCGGTGACAGAGTGAGGTAAAATGAAGAAGAATGGGCGAATCAGCCAAGTAGTACGTCAAAACTTGCTATTTGGAACCAAAGAAGAATCGCACATTTTGAAAAATGAGATTGATAAACCTTGTATAATGTTTCTGTTTTCTTTTTTCCCTTTTACTTAGCTGGAAAATCCATTTTAAGATGGCAGTTGTGTTTTGTTTCAAAAACCAGCATGACCACCACAGACTAGTGTGACCTTGTAGCTGAACCAAGATTGTCTGCCAGCTCGCACCACCTAAAGACCAGTTTATATCAAATAATGAACGACATGGAGTAATCAGTGACAAGCCTGGAACAAGTAATGACCAGCTAATGAACATTAATAACTTACTGTAGACCAGACTGGAAAACTAATGAACTTCATGGACCAACTAATGTCCAGCTTCAACCCACTAATAACCAATTAGAACCCACCGGTGCTGGTTACTTATGAGATTAGATCAGCTAATGATCAATTTGGATCTACTATCAAGCACCTCTAGAAACCAGCTTCCATGTTCTAAAACAGAGGTACAACCACCTAAACTGAATTTTCCACCAGGGTACTTCATCGTTCTAACCTTGAGAAACAGCACATGAACAACATATCAATAAAGGCAAATGCTGAACTGCTGTACATAAAATCTCCTAGCTACCTACTTCAATCCCCACAAGCACATACTGGAAATGAATAGTTTTAGAAGGGGTGTCAAAAACTAAAGGTATCCAGTTTGTCAGACTTAATTATCACAGCCTTGTTCACCATCTTAGCCTGCACTTCATACAAAGAGCCGGCCAACCTACCAACAGACGCCAGCCTTTAAAAGAGCGTGATTTACTGTGTGACTCGCCCGCAATTGAAACAGTTTTGGCAAACTCTGGGCCGCCCAGCTGCCAAGCTCTCATTCATTTTTACACCTTAGTGCCTCTGTCAGTTCATCCGATCATCTGTGGTTCTGCAGCCTTGTAACACAATTTATTTAATTTCCTATGGCAGAGAAGTCAACTTTACCATGGCTAATGATACTTTCATAACATGCCACAATTAACTGAGATTCAGCAGAGCAGGGAATGTTATGCTTTTTACACTATTGCTAAGCTGTCTGCCTCTGCTTTGCGTTTTCTTAGAGGGGCACAAGCTGCAGAATTAAGCCAAAACATGGAATCATGGAGCAAATCTACTTACTGAAAATTATTAAACGCATTCTTGTAGCTTTGATCGTGTCTCTCTCTGTTGCTCACCCCTTTGATGAGCGTTTTTGCTCCTTACTGCCTCACACCCTGGCATCAATCTTTGTATGTAACTGGGTTGATTCTGCCACAGATTATGTAAATAAACTATTTGACAAGCAAGTCTGTTGGGAATTAAGCTGGAGCTGACATGGACTTTATAAAACAGTCACGCACATTTCCCTCTTAGTGTGACTGGCAATTTCGAATGTGACGTGGGCCTTTATTAGCCTGTAAACATATAAGATGATAGAGGGCCCATGATGGAGGGAGGTGAGATGATGTGCAAAATATTTGGCTCATGGCTTCACAGGTGGAGTTCCCGGGATATAGTCCTCTGAAAGAGTTCCATATATTTCACAGGTGTTCTAGTTTGAGCCAGGTCAATGTGCTGCTCCGGGAACAACTTAAACAAGTCAATGAAGCCATTGAAGCCCTGACAGAAAGCCTGCAGAAGGCACAACAGGAGGCAGAGCAGAGGGACACGCGACTCAGGAGGGAACTTGAGGTGAGAGGGAGGAGGAAAAAGAGACAGGGGGAAGGAGAGCTCTATAGTGTATGTTTTTATCAAAATCCACAGTTTAAGGAAAGTCTTTCCTTAATCCACCTCAATGAAATTCTGGAACTTGTGGAATTCCATCCTGGTGCCTGTTTTGTCCGTCTGGACACTGTCTTTGTTTTAAATCATTGTTGTGATTTTCTCAGCTGTTGTTTCCTGTGAAAACATTCCAGTCAATTGGAAAAAAAAGAGATCAAGATTTCATTGCTCAGTGCAAACATCTGGTGACATGAAGGGGCTCGTGTAGTTTTCAGCCTCCTAGAG
The DNA here is from genome assembly GCF_003368295.1 of Carassius auratus. NCBI lineage: Eukaryota > Metazoa > Chordata > Actinopteri > Cypriniformes > Cyprinidae > Carassius > Carassius auratus. Next base: position 14,559,613 of record NC_039273.1, on the reverse strand, counting down.
TAAAGAAAAATGTACTGTACCATTTGTGTATGTGAATCTCTGTGAATATGTTCCTAGCAGTTCAAGTCTAGCCATGTGCTTGTATGTGTGGGTGCATTCATTGCAGGTGCATCTCAATAAATTAGAATGTTGTGGAAAAGTTCATTTATTTCAGTAATTCAAATCAAATTGTGAAACCATACTCTAGGACCTTGGTTTGCAAATGAAATACAAAACTTGCTCTCATCTGAAAAGATGACTTTGGACCACTGGGCAACAGTCCAGTTCTTCTTCTCCTTAGCCCAGATAAGATGCCTCTGACCTTGTCTGTGGAACAGCAAAATCCTTGACACATCTGTGTGTGGTGGATCTTGATGCATTGGCCGCGGGCCTCAGTCCATTCCTTGTGGAGTTTACTCAAATTCAAATTGATTTTGCTTGACAATCCTCATAAGGCTGCAGTTCTCTAAGTTGGTTGTGCATCTTTTTCTTCTACATTCTTCCTTCCACTCAACTTTCTGTTAACATGCTTGGATACAGCACTCTGTGAACAGCCAGCTTCTTTGGCAATGAATGTTTGTGGCTTACTCTCCTTGTGAAGGATGTCAGTGATTGTCTTCTGGACACCCTTCACCCAGATCAGCAGTCTTCCCCATTATTGTGTAGCCAAGAGAACCAAACTGAGAGACATTTTGAAGGCTCAGGGAACCTTTGCAGGATTTTTTTGTTAAATAGCTGATTGGCATGTCACTATATTCTAATTGCATATGTGTGCATCTATAATGGAGACATCTTTAACCTTTTTGCCACATTCCTTATTACGGAACCTGCCAACCATATGGCCATGTCGCTCTCCCGCAGATGAATACATCCAGAAATGGCCACAAGCAAACCCGTGTGCGATCTCCGTGGCGCCAGGCTGCCTCCCTGCCTTTTACCGAGCGGCAGACCTTCGCTGACAGGTGAGTGTAGCTTGCAGCCAGAACCCTCTTTCCAAACCCACCACTATTTATCCCCACTTGGGATCAAAGCGCAGTGGGTCACCTGGGTCACCCCTCACCCATCCTGGCCGCATCATCCGGGGAAATGTGATGGTTAGATTGCCCTTTAGATTAGTCTTGAGCCATCCATCAGAGCCAAGCTTGATGAGGGCTCGGCCTGTATAAATGCTGTGATCATTGTTTAGTCATTTGCTGTAATGTGGATTACTCAACACATGGACAGCAGAGAAAATGTTCAAGACCCTGACTCAGACACGACACCATTTAAAGGGTTTATTCCCAGATCACAATATAGTTTCGGCCATCTGGCTCTCGTCAGCTGTGAACAAAACACATTTCCTTGGGAACGCAAAGAAATTGTTGTGTAAGAAAATGTCATTGCTCCTGTTGGTTGTACTAGTTTCTTGTGCTTTACAGGAGTCTATTGGACATGTGTCACTGGGTGACTAATCCGGGCGGAACTGTAGTGTGGGAAATATTTCCGCCCGGACCAATTTAAGTGAAACATAAGTTCTGTTCCGGTTGGCCCAAGGTGGGGAAATTATCCAAAATACATGTCAGGTGTGGGAAGAGGACGTGTTGGATACCGATTGGAGGATCGGGAAGGATGCAGTGATATAAAAGGGGCTGGTTTATGAACAGGAGTAGGTTTTTTTTTGTTCTGCTGTTGTTCCACGGGATACGGAAGTGGCTGGTGTGGCGTGGATGTTGCGATTTACGGGCTGCAACGGAGAATCCAAGGAAAATGGATATTGGAAGTGCGGAGGAAGTTAAGTGATCGACCTTTTGTATGTTGTGTTTACCTCTTATTGTGGATTGAGTTGAAGGAGCGATCCTACGTTTGGAAGGCCCCTGAGTGAAGGAGATCATTGAATTCGTGTTGGGAGAGGACAACACTGTGCACTGGTGGGTGAAGACTTGACGAACATTTCTTGTATATTGTGGAGAGTGAATGACGGATGTGGAGGGAGACTAACCGCCTTTAAGAAAGGATTCCGACTGCATATCTCTCCGTAGCAGTGGAAAATCCCCCCCCCCCCTCTTGTGTTGATCTGATAATCCTCAGTGCTTGTGTGTTTACTCAGTGTTGATAGTAGTGCCTTGCGTTGGAGATCGCTGGGAAAGACGGAGAGACTCCGGTGTACGATATATCTGCCTGCTGTGGTCTGCCCTCCTGCCTTTGTCCATCTGACCCGCCCTGTCAGGACTCTGAGCCCGAAACGGGAATACACCACCGATCTTCTTTCACGGAGTGTGGTGAGTGCTGCTATATTGAAGTGTACACACGAGAAGAATTGTAGTGCCTTTGTGGTGTGTGGTGTTTGTCCGTGGTTGTGTCCCTGGTCGTAGGAAGAGGCCTGACGGAGAGGAGTAGTGTATTGGTGGCAACCACAGTCTTTACCTTAAGTAAGCTGGAGCTCGGACGTGTTGGAGGCGCCTCTGGAGGAGGTTGGATGTCGTTGCCCACGCAGCAATCCCTGTAAGCTTTTAAATCAAAGCCTTATCCTTTTTTATCCATGTGACGTTGTGTCCTTGGCCCTGTCGGCAACCACCGGCCTTGTGCGTGTCGTCTGTGCTGTTTATTTGACGAGGGAAGCGAAGGACAACAGCCGATCCTCCCCCGTGTGCCCCCTTGTCAAGCTGGGCGGGAAGCCCAGTATTGTTTGCAGTTTCAACTGTAAGGCCCACCAGCCGTCAGTCATCGACTAAACCCGTATCTGCTTGGAATACAGACCTCTGAATATCTTCAGTGGTGAGTAGCGCATTAACAGCCCAGCCCCGTGAATACTCACCTGTGTATTGAACCCTGTACTTACATTGAGAGCTAGAACCCCTGCACGCTAACAGCTCAGCCCTGTGAATACTTACCTGTGTATCGAACACTGTACTTACCTGAGAGCTAGAACCCCTGCACGCTAACAGCCCAGCCTTGTGAATACCCACCTGTGTATGGAACACTGTATTTACATTGAGAGCTAGAACCCCTGCACGCTAACAGCTCAGCCCTGTGAATACTTACCTGTGTATCGAACACTGTACTTACCTGAGAGCTAGAACCCCTGCACGCTAACAGCCCAGCCCTGTGAATACCCACCTGTGTATGGAACACTGTACTTACATTGAGAGCTAGAACCCCTGCACGCTAACAGCTCAGCCCTGTGAATACTTACCTGTGTATGGAACACTGTACTTACCTGAGAGCTAGAACCCCTGCACGCTAACAGCCCAGCCCTGTGAATACCCACCTGTGTATGGAACACTGTACTTACATTGAGAGCTAGAACCCCTGCACGCTAACAGCTCAGCCCTGTGAATACTTACCTGTGTATGGAACACTGTACTTGCATTGAGAGCTAGAACCCCTGCACGCTAACAGCTCAGCCCTGTGAATACCCACCTGTGTGTCGAACACTGTATTTACCTGAGAGCTAGAACCCCTGCACGCTAACAGCCCAGCCCTGTGAATACTTACCTGTGTATTGAACGCTGTACATACCTGAGAGCTAGAACCTCTGCACATTAACAGCCTAGCCCTGTGAATACTTACCTGTGTATTGAACGCTGTACTTACCTGAGAGCTAGAACCTCTGCACATTAACAGCTTAGCCCTGTGAATATCCACCTGTGTATCGAACACTGTACTTCCCTGAGAGCTAGAACCTCTGCACGCCAACAGCCCAGCCCTGTGAATACTTACCTTTGTATTGAACGCTGTACTTACCTAAGAGCAAGAACCTCTTCACATTAACAAGCCCAGCCCTGTGAATACCCACCTGTGTATTGAACACTGTACTTACTTGAGAGCTAGAACCCCTGCACGCTAACAGCCCAGCCCTTTGAATACTTACCTGTGTATGGAACACTGTACTTACTTGAGAGCTAGAACCCCTGCACGCTAACAGCTTAGCCCTGTGAATACTCACCTGTGTATTGAACTCTGTATTTACCTGAGAGCTAGAACCCCTGCACGTCAACTGCCTAGCTCTTGCTTTAAACTTACCTGGAGTGGAGTCGGCGGGAAATTAAGGGCTGAAGTGGAGTGTTGTCGAGGAAGGCCTGAAGAGGAGTGTTCTTGAGACTGGAATCCGTATTTGTGGATAAAGAATAGTTCGAGTCATCATTAGTTTTAAAGTTTCCTTACCCCTTTCCCCAAACTTTTAAACAAATAAAATTGTTACATTTTAATCTTGGTTGTCCGTCCATTCATTGGGGTGTTGTGGGACCTCCTCGAGGTGGAAGTTAGAGGGAGGAGCGAGACCCGTTGAATTGGTGGTCCGCTCCGGCCTGTGACAGATTTTGGCGTAGTCGGCAGGGTTCCACCTCGAGTTGAGCGACCGCGGCTCCCCAATGGCGGACGAGGCAGTGCCTGAGGCCCCACCCCGAGTCATGCCCATTTTCTTGGGAGCCCCCTGGGCACCGAAGTATGGAGGGCCGGGATCTGAGATACGGCTGTCGGAATGGAAAGCCCAGGTCGAATATCTGGCTGGGATTCAAGGATTGAGCGCCCCCCAGAAACTGCAGTTTGTGATAAATTCCCTAGAGGGGGAGGCCCAACGGGAAGTCCAGGCTGCCCCAGAGACAGTCCGAGCTACTGCACAAGATGTGTTGGACTTCCTCACAGGAATATATGGGGATGCAACCCCAGTAGCGGTCCTTCGGGCCCAGTTTTTCAATTGCAAGCAAGGGCAGCAACAATCCTTAAGGGCCTTCACACTAAGGTTGCGGGAGCAGTTCATCAGGCTGCGAGGTAAGCGGGACCATGGCTTGGGAGAGGGGGAGACTCTCTTACGAGACCAGTTCCTGTTGGGGCTGCGAGAGGGCCCAGTTCGTCAGAGTCTACGTGTTCAATTTCGTAGAGACCCAGCTATGACGTTTGAAGACCTGAGAGCCGAGGCTCTGGCCCTAGAAGCGGATCAGGTGGGAGTGGTGGATTCCCCAGTGTGTGCGGCAGTGAGTGGAGAAGTGGCAGCTGCCTCTGGAACAGGGGATTGGAAACAGGCCTTACGTTCTGAGCTCTTGAAGGATGTCCGAGAGCAGATGGCAGAGTTATCTAAAACCCTCCTAGAAGAGATGCGACGAGGCCCCCAACGCTTACCACCAATGTCACGGGAGCGGTCGCATTCCGAGGGAAGACGAGGTCTGGAGAGACGTCCAGTACGGGAAGCCCGGGCCCGTTTTCAGTGGGACGAACAGGGACGCCCCATTTGTAATCGGTGTGGTGAGCCAGGGCATTATAGTCGCCAATGCGGCTCTCGACGGGGTTCCGAAGGGGATTTTTAGGTCGGCCGGCCACTGTGGGTCAAGTGGCTGGGACCTCTGTGAGTGACCCAAATTGGATGAGCGCCTCCAGGAATCAGCTGATCGGGCATAGCCCAGTGGTAGAGGTACGGATCCGTGGGGTGAAGATACGATGTCTGGTAGACACTGGGTCTCAAGTCACCTTAGTCTCAGAGAGCCTGTCCAAGGAGCTGTTTCAGGGTAGCCAGGTACAGGGAACAGAAGCACCCTGGCTGACCTTACGAGGGGCTAATGGACTGGAGATCCCCTATGTCGGATATCTAGTTACAGATTTGGAGATTAATGGAATCACTGTGCCCCAGAAGGGGGTCGTTATTGTCCGAGATCATTGCCTAGGAATCCAAAAAGCCCTGTTGGGGATGAACGTAATTGCAGACTGCTGGGAGGAGTTGTTTCAGGCTAGGCCTAAGAAGACCCTACCACCGGCGGAAAGACAAGAATGGGAAAAGATAGAGGCCGATTGTCGTCGGGTACACATGGCCAAGGCACGGGGGAGTCAAGAAGGTATCGGGCGGGTTGCCTGCCGATACGCAGTATCTATACCGGCAAGGAGTGAGGCCATTGTCTGGGCAAGAGTACCATCGTACGAGTGCGGGTCGTCAGGCTGGGTACTGGTCGAGCCCCATATGGACTGCCAGAGTGTAGCAGTGGCCCATGGATTGGCAGTGGTTCGCCGAGGCCGAGTCCCGGTGAAGATACGGAACGAGAACCCTTACCCTGTCAATCTACATCGTCACCAGCGGTTGGTCCTGGTGACCATGGTGGATGCCCACCAGGTGCGAGAGGGCCGGGAAGTCAGCTTCCGGCAGGTGTGTCCTACGGTCGTAGAAGTGACCTTGGCTCAGGTGGACTTATCCTTGGAACAGCTCGGAAATGAGGTGCCTGTTCACCTGACCAGAGAGTCCCTGCAGGGAGAAGGGCTAGAGGAAAGCCAGAGTAAACAATTGCAGGATCTCCTTACCAAGTGGCAACATGTGTTCTCCAGACATGATGAGGACTATGGCTGTACCGGTGTAGTGAAACATCAGATCCCCACTGGCGATGCCCTGCCTAGTCGTGAGAGATACCGTCCAGTACCACCCACTCTGTATTCGGAGGTTCGTACTCTGCTGCAGGGAATGTTGGACAAGGGGATTGTCCGGGAGAGCAGTAGCCCATGGGCGGCCCCGATTGTCCTCGTCCAGAAGAAGACGGGAGCTTGGAGATTTTGTGTAGACTATCGGAAATTAAATCAAGTCACAAAGAAAGATGCTTTTCCACTGCCGCGGATAGAGGACTCTCTTGCCAGCCTGACACGGTCTGTATGGTACTCCACTTTGGATCTTGCGAGTGGGTATTGGCAAGTCCAGGTCGAGGGGGTCGACCGAGAGAAGACTGCTTTCACCACTCCCTTTGGGCTTTTTGAGTGGGACCGTATGCCCTTTGGCCTATGTAATGCACCGGCCACGTTCCAACGGCTGATGCAGCGGTGTCTGGGTGGCCAGTTGGTGGACTCTACGCTGGTATATCTAGATGATGTCATCGTCTATTCCCCAGATTTTGAGTCCCATCTGCGACATCTGGAGGATGTGTTTCGGGCCATGGAGCAGTATGGGTTGAAGCTGCAGCCAGAGAAGTGCCACCTGTTGAGGAAGGAGGTGAAGTTTCTGGGCCATTGTGTGAGTGCCTCGGGGGTCTCGGTGGATCCCGAGAAGGTGGCGGCTGTGCAGGGCTGGGAGGCACCGAAAACCGTGAGGCAAGTTCGGTCCTTTTTGGGCTTCGTCGGATACTATCGGCGATTCATCAAGGATTTTTCAAAAATTGCCAAACCCTTGAATCAGCTGTTGGCAGGGACTGGGCGTCCTCGCGGCCGTGGGTCTCCCTCCATTGCTTGGAGCCCGGTGTGTGAATCGGCGTTTCAAAGGCTGAAGCAAGAGCTGCTCCAGGCTCCAATCTTGGGCTATGCGGATTATTCACAACCTTTCATCTTGTACACAGACGCCAGTAACCTCGGGCTTGGGGCGGTGTTAGCTCAGCAGCAGCAAGGGGTAGAGCGAGTGATCGCCTATGCTAGCCGAAGCCTCCAACCGGCAGAGAGGAATGATTCGAATTACAGTTCATTTAAGCTGGAGTTGCTGGCTTTGAAGTGGGCCCTGAGTGAAAAATTCAAAGATTACTTATGGGGTGCTAAAGTACAGGTGATAACAGATAACAACCCCTTGGTCCACTTACAGACGGCAAAGCTGGGGGCAGTGGAGCAAAGATGGGTGGCCCAGCTGGCCAACTTCGACTACCAGATCCAATATCGGCCAGGCCGAGAGCACACAAATGCCGACGTCTTGTCCAGACTCCCGGAGGCACATCAGATGGAGAGTGAACGAGAGTTACCGATAGGCCCGGAGGAAGGGCTGACAGTGGGGGTTGTAGAGGTACCGGGGGCTCCGCAGGAGGCTGTGCCAGTGAGTTGGGGCTGGGACCCGCAACGATGCAGGGAGCGTCAAGAGGAGGACCAGGATTTGAGAATGCTAGGTCATTGGTTAAGACGGAGGAGGGGGCCAACGAAGGTGGAATGGCGAGCCCAGACTCACAAGGTGAGGAAGTTGTTGGGGCAGTGGGCACGCCTTGGCTTGAGAGATGGGGTGATGTGCAGGACGATTAAAGACCCGAAGTCGGGAGAGGAGGTCCGCCAGGTGTTGGTGCCAGGGGGCCAGGTGCAGGCTTTGTTAGAGGCCTACCATACACAATTGGGGCATCAGGGGAATGAGAGGACGTTGTCGCTTCTGCGGCGACATTTCTACTGGCCCGGGATGGAGGCCGCTGTGAGTTTGTTCATTCAAGCATGCCCTCGATGTACCCTGTTTAAGGCTCGGAAGGAGGTGAAGGCCCCGATGGTTCCGATACAGGCCGGGGCCCCGTTGCATATCCTGGCCATGGATTATCTAACCTTGGGCAGGCCCATGGACCGCTACCAAAACATCTTGGTGGTCACCGACCTGTTTACCAAGTATGCTTGGGCCATCCCGACTTTGGATCAGACAGCCAACGTGACCGCCACCGCTTTATGGAGGGCAGTGATTCAGCCTTTCGGATGCCCAGAATTCTTGCACAGTGACCAGGGGCCGAACTTTGAGTCCAGAGTGATCAGGGAGTTGTGTCGGGTGTATGGATGTACTAAGACCCATACTACCCCCTACCATCCCCAAGGGAATGGGTGCTGCGAACGCTTCAACCAGACTCTGTTGAGCCTACTGGGTACGCTGGACCAGGAACGTCAGAACGATTGGGTGAGTAACCTTCCTGCACTGGTCCAGGCCTATAACAACAGCGTCCACAGCACTACGGGGTACGCTCCGACCTACCTGATGTTCGGGAGACATGTGCGGTTGCCGACAGACTTGGTATTGGGGGTGGCCACGTTGGAAGAGACCTTGAGTTTGACCGAGTGGGTAAGATGCCACCACCAGCGCCTTCACTCTGCCTATGAGCAAGTCTCGGGGAGGATAAATGCTGCCGCAATTAAGAACAAACAGATATATGATCGGACGGCCAGAGAAGCCCCGTTGTTACCAGGAGAGAGAGTGCTGGTACGGGACAACCGGCGACAGGGGAAAGGGAAGTTGAGTGATCGTTGGGAGTCTGTTCCATATGTGGTGCAGCACCAGCAGCGGCTGGGGCAGCCGGTCTATGTACTTCGACCTGAGGGGAAGGCTGGACCAGAACGGGTATTACATCGCAACTTGATTCGGCCATGCCCGAACTACCCTAGACCTCCCCTAGAGGCATTACCAGCTCCGACTGTGTGCGCTCCGCCGTTGCAAGCATGGGCCATAGTTCCGAGGCTCCCAGAGGCTGAACCAAGGGGACTGGACCCCGGATCACCACCTAGACGGTCCCAACGAGAGAACCAAGGACGGCCCCCCGAGAGGTATGGGGATTGGGTTGAACAACCACGTTCTAGGGACTAGAACGATTTGGCGGGGGAGGATGTCACTGGGTGACTAATCCGGGCGGAACTGTAGTGTGGGAAATATTTCCGCCCGGACCAATTTAAGTGAAACATAAGTTCTGTTCCGGTTGGCCCAAGGTGGGGAAATTATCCAAAATACATGTCAGGTGTGGGAAGAGGACGTGTTGGATACCGATTGGAGGATCGGGAAGGATGCAGTGATATAAAAGGGGCTGGTTTATGAACAGGAGTAGGTTTTTTTTTGTTCTGCTGTTGTTCCACGGGATACGGAAGTGGCTGGTGTGGCGTGGATGTTGCGATTTACGGGCTGCAACGGAGAATCCAAGGAAAATGGATATTGGAAGTGCGGAGGAAGTTAAGTGATCGACCTTTTGTATGTTGTGTTTACCTCTTATTGTGGATTGAGTTGAAGGAGCGATCCTACGTTTGGAAGGCCCCTGAGTGAAGGAGATCATTGAATTCGTGTTGGGAGAGGACAACACTGTGCACTGGTGGGTGAAGACTTGACGAACATTTCTTGTATATTGTGGAGAGTGAATGACGGATGTGGAGGGAGACTAACCGCCTTTAAGAAAGGATTCCGACTGCATATCTCTCCGTAGCAGTGGAAAATCCCCCCCCCCTCTTGTGTTGATCTGATAATCCTCAGTGCTTGTGTGTTTACTCAGTGTTGATAGTAGTGCCTTGCGTTGGAGATCGCTGGGAAAGACGGAGAGACTCCGGTGTACGATATATCTGCCTGCTGTGGTCTGCCCTCCTGCCTTTGTCCATCTGACCCGCCCTGTCAGGACTCTGAGCCCGAAACGGGAATACACCACCGATCTTCTTTCACGGAGTGTGGTGAGTGCTGCTATATTGAAGTGTACACACGAGAAGAATTGTAGTGCCTTTGTGGTGTGTGGTGTTTGTCCGTGGTTGTGTCCCTGGTCGTAGGAAGAGGCCTGACGGAGAGGAGTAGTGTATTGGTGGCAACCACAGTCTTTACCTTAAGTAAGCTGGAGCTCGGACGTGTTGGAGGCGCCTCTGGAGGAGGTTGGATGTCGTTGCCCACGCAGCAATCCCTGTAAGCTTTTAAATCAAAGCCTTATCCTTTTTTATCCATGTGACGTTGTGTCCTTGGCCCTGTCGGCAACCACCGGCCTTGTGCGTGTCGTCTGTGCTGTTTATTTGACGAGGGAAGCGAAGGACAACAGCCGATCCTCCCCCGTGTGCCCCCTTGTCAAGCTGGGCGGGAAGCCCAGTATTGTTTGCAGTTTCAACTGTAAGGCCCACCAGCCGTCAGTCATCGACTAAACCCGTATCTGCTTGGAATACAGACCTCTGAATATCTTCAGTGGTGAGTAGCGCATTAACAGCCCAGCCCCGTGAATACTCACCTGTGTATTGAACCCTGTACTTACATTGAGAGCTAGAACCCCTGCACGCTAACAGCTCAGCCCTGTGAATACTTACCTGTGTATCGAACACTGTACTTACCTGAGAGCTAGAACCCCTGCACGCTAACAGCCCAGCCTTGTGAATACCCACCTGTGTATGGAACACTGTATTTACATTGAGAGCTAGAACCCCTGCACGCTAACAGCTCAGCCCTGTGAATACTTACCTGTGTATCGAACACTGTACTTACCTGAGAGCTAGAACCCCTGCACGCTAACAGCCCAGCCCTGTGAATACCCACCTGTGTATGGAACACTGTACTTACATTGAGAGCTAGAACCCCTGCACGCTAACAGCTCAGCCCTGTGAATACTTACCTGTGTATGGAACACTGTACTTACCTGAGAGCTAGAACCCCTGCACGCTAACAGCCCAGCCCTGTGAATACCCACCTGTGTATGGAACACTGTACTTACATTGAGAGCTAGAACCCCTGCACGCTAACAGCTCAGCCCTGTGAATACTTACCTGTGTATGGAACACTGTACTTACATTGAGAGCTAGAACCCCTGCACGCTAACAGCTCAGCCCTGTGAATACCCACCTGTGTGTCGAACACTGTATTTACCTGAGAGCTAGAACCCCTGCACGCTAACAGCCCAGCCCTGTGAATACTTACCTGTGTATTGAACGCTGTACATACCTGAGAGCTAGAACCTCTGCACATTAACAGCCTAGCCCTGTGAATACTTACCTGTGTATTGAACGCTGTACTTACCTGAGAGCTAGAACCTCTGCACATTAACAGCTTAGCCCTGTGAATATCCACCTGTGTATCGAACACTGTACTTCCCTGAGAGCTAGAACCTCTGCACGCCAACAGCCCAGCCCTGTGAATACTTACCTTTGTATTGAACGCTGTACTTACCTAAGAGCAAGAACCTCTTCACATTAACAAGCCCAGCCCTGTGAATACCCACCTGTGTATTGAACACTGTACTTACTTGAGAGCTAGAACCCCTGCACGCTAACAGCCCAGCCCTTTGAATACTTACCTGTGTATGGAACACTGTACTTACTTGAGAGCTAGAACCCCTGCACGCTAACAGCTTAGCCCTGTGAATACTCACCTGTGTATTGAACTCTGTATTTACCTGAGAGCTAGAACCCCTGCACGTCAACTGCCTAGCTCTTGCTTTAAACTTACCTGGAGTGGAGTCGGCGGGAAATTAAGGGCTGAAGTGGAGTGTTGTCGAGGAAGGCCTGAAGAGGAGTGTTCTTGAGACTGGAATCCGTATTTGTGGATAAAGAATAGTTCGAGTCATCATTAGTTTTAAAGTTTCCTTACCCCTTTCCCCAAACTTTTAAACAAATAAAATTGTTACATTTTAATCTTGGTTGTCCGTCCATTCATTGGGGTGTTGTGGGACCTCCTCGAGGTGGAAGTTAGAGGGAGGAGCGAGACCCGTTGAATTGGTGGTCCGCTCCGGCCTGTGACACATGCGAGCCGAGTGTGTGGTGGCTGGCCGTCATCTTCATACAACCTGTGTGAATTTGGAGGCTAGCATGAGCCAGCCTTGTACCCCCACTTGCAGCGGTGTATCTACACTGAAGAATCAGCTAAGAGACAAGCTGAAAGAGGTTATGCAGCTGCAGGCCCGCTTTGACGCGGAGAAAGTAGAGCTTAACTCTAGGTACAACATGTCTGTCTGTTTATGTACATATCCCATTCATTTTTCACCAGTAATATACAAGTGTCATCATGCTTGACCAGCATGCTGTAATAAATACATACAGTATTGGCAGCTGGAGTTAAATTATCGTATTCAAAGGATTTCACAGTGTCATAAATTTCAGCACCTATTACAGTGCTTTGAATTGAATTATTGATGTCCTGAACTCACATCTCCTAGATGACTCATTGTACATTGTCCCGTGTGCTGACACACAGGGAAGGTCAGCACAGATTGCCTAATCTATCCAACTATGTGGCCTGCCAAAAATAGAGAGAAAGAGTGTGTCTCTTTATTTGCTGTTCAGTATCCTCTACATTCTTCATTTACTTGTATAATATATCAGTTGTGTATGACACTTTCTTTTGAGAGCAGATCCATGGATCTGACAGTGCAGGGTTGGGGTCTTCTGATGAATGGAGTCTTTGCAGCTTCTTTCTTCTACATCCTTTCATCAGTGACAGTTTTACAATGTAGAGAGCAGAGATCACTTTCCATTTTGATATATGAAATTTTAGCTGAGCTTTATTGCAGCTGGAAGAAAGGGCCATAGACAAATGGGTATCAAATAAGCACACATAAGAGTGTTTGATCATTTTGCCTCAACCGTGTTAATGTTACACACATGAAGATTTTTTTTCATATTGTGATGGTATGTGTGCTCATGCAAAAGAATGAATACTGTCTTAGCATACCTCAAAAAAATCTGTTCTTATTTAATCTTGCAGATTACGACATCGAAAAAGGGTGTGCTACAGTATTTTTCATAGGTTAGTACAACCAGAAATGTAAATTATTTGATTAATTACATACCTTAATGTCTAAAACTTTGAACCTTCAAAAAGAATGCAAAAGCTTCAAATATAATATAAAGTGATCCATACAACTCTTGAGTCTTCTGAAGCCGAAGTATAGCTTTTATGTAGGCTGTTATTCACTGATGGTACTCACTTTCATTGAATTATTACCCACTGAAGAAAATCAGATGATTTGTGAACAAATGACTCAGGCCAGTTTTGTGAACCAGTTCAACTGATAAATTAAAATTATTCATATCAAATCATACACTATTGTGTACACTATCGCACAAAGCTATTATTGTTGTATTGTGGATGTCAAGATTTTTAGTTAATAACAACTTAATTTCAGTCTGTTCCTCATAATCTATCATATGACTTCAGAAGACTGCAAACAAGTCATATGGACCACTTTTCAGACACTTTGATATTATGATATTCAAAGTCTAACATACATGTATGTGTATAGAACCATTTCAGACAGGAACCACTTTGGCAAGTTTACTTGAGTTCATTGAACACAATTTATCTTTGGCGGTATGGTTCCTTATGGGGGTTCTTGCTCCCAGAATAATTGAACATACAAGAGCTTTAACATTAACCCCCCGGAACCATGAATTTAGAAATACATAATAATTAAGACTTTTAATAAAGTCTTTAAAGCAAACGGTGATAATCATGTAGATGTGGCAGTGGTACGTCTATCCTGTAGCCTGGTTATGAAGATGGGTGTCTCTCCGCGAAGAGGTCCATGCCAGCTAAGATTTTTGGAAGCCTTAGTGATCTGAAACAAACAAGACAAACAGCCAGAAGGTGCGCAGTAATGTGCTCATGCATATAATGGGGAGGGAGGGAGGGTTGCGAGTTGTTGAGCATACTTACCGAGCAGTAGTGGCACGTATATATATATATATATATGTCCCGTGTCTAATAGGAGAGATGTGGTGATTGGAGCGATTTGACAGCTGACCGCATCAGCTGTTCACAGCCTTGCCTCCGTGGCCTGACTGAACTGACGCTGCGCTCAATTTACATTTACATTTAGCAGACATTTTTATCCAAAGCGACTTAAAAATTAGTATAATAGAAGCAATCAAACCAACAATATGAACGTGCTGTGACAAGTCCCATTTAGTATTTCTAATAGAAAGAATAAAAAATAGATAGAGTAGAAATAGAATATAGAGAGTTAGTGTTAGAGGGTCAAGTTATCATTTTTATAATAAAAAAAGAAAACAAGTAGATAGAATTGACAATGCATGTGTTGGAGGGTCTTTTTTTGTAATAAAAAAAGAAAATACTTTAAAATAATTTTTAAAGTAGGTACAATAAAAATAGGATATAGTGTGTTAGTGTTGGGGTCAAGTGTAGATAGAAGATATGTGTTTTTAGCTGTTTCTTAAAGATGGCTAAAGACTCAGCAGCCCAAATTAAGTTGGGCAAAATCATTCATTGGCAAAAGGAGTCTTGATAAACACTGTCATTTTCTTAATGCCTTATATGAATTTAGTTGTCTTGTCTGGTGTGTGTCATGGTAGTTCAAGAAGCTGCAATTTGACTTGAATGCTTTCCTGCACAGGAAATAAATCGGTCCAAAAACCTAACTGAGAGGGATGCCTTACACTGCGAGATCAGCAGTCTGCAACAGTTACTGAGCAACATTAATCAGGTTTACTAAACATGCATTTTTTGGGCCAGATGTACTAAACATGAGAAGAGTAATTGTCAACTCATCTTTTCTTTTCTCTTTTAGGTGGTCAGTGGTGACAGTTCCTCAGACACATCAAAAGACCCATCTGTTTCTGCAGGATTTATTTCCTTTTCTCAACGAGACAGCATTCTGATAGCTGTTCAGAGAGCGCTCCTACAGCAGCAGGCACAAATTCAGGTTTGCAACAAACCTCATGTATACCCTCCTTATAAGGCACAGGTGTCATCACTCCTAGTGGACAAAGAAATTACACACCTCACTATATATTCCAAATAGATTACTCTGCTATCAAAAAAGCTTATGTAATTCCAGTACATTTAACTAAACGAAAATATCTATCTACGCAAAGGAGCTGTTTGCTACTTTATGAACCTGAGTACTTGGATAAAGGATGCCATTGTTCAATGACAGTGTAACCTGCACAAATGAATTTCAAACTGAACATTCGTACCCTCTACTTTTATGCCAGTATTTTTCTATAGAACTGTTTAGCCTTTACATAATTTAGCAAGTCATCCCAACAGGCTAATTTATAAATCTCTTTGCTTTCCAGTTTTTTCTACAACTTAAATTTCAAGTTTAAGTGTAATGCTACAAAGGCTCATGATTGTGTTTCAAACACACAAACTCACATCTTTGTGGTAATTGTAGTCCTAATTTATCAGTACATTAGCTGCAGATCAAACATGCAAATCCTCTAGTTTAAGGACTATGACCTGAACAGTCATATACAGTACCCCACCACAACTGCCGCTTTCTCCCTTCCTACTGGAAAAAGAGATCTTGAGAGGCAGCTCTCTGCCCTGCAGCAGCAGCTGGAATGCACACAAGCAGAGCAGGAAGCTTTGAGAAGCTCCTCTCTGGATGTTCCAAGGCAGAGAGACCTCCTCAGGGAGCAGAGGGAGGACCTGGAGAGGCAGCTGTCCCGAGAATGCTCTGAATCCGAGAGGGGGTACGGCATTGCGAAACCTAAAACCCATTGACTTCCTTCTTGGCCCCTGTTTATTTCCCTGTCCTATTGTTTACAGTCAGTATCACTAGCACATGTTGTCCTTAAAGTAGCCTTGAATCAAACCAGAATAGTATTGTTTACAAAATGCATTGAACATGAATATCCATAATGAATTGGTTTACTGGTTAGGTCAATTAAGGTGACAACCCTGATCATGTGTTACTATGTACTGTACAGTATATGGATACAAACGCTTTTGAATGTGCTCTTTAACCTAAAGTTTTTTTTTTTTCAGACCTGATGATTTGTGAACATGAGTACGTGCCTTTAACTTAACCTTAAAATTGTTTACTTTACAATTAAGTTTGTTTATGGGTACATTCCCTGTGAGCTAATTTGGTTGCTGTATACCATAGTATGGTTAGGTTTCCATTTGTTTTTTTTTTTTGTGCTGATTTGTCCATTCCTACAGATCATTCTTAAGAGTTAGTGAGCATTTATGTTTTTCTATAGACGACACACTCTGGAGCAGTTGGAGATAAGACACTCAGATATGAGTAAAGAGCTGGTCACACTAAAGGAAGCTCTGAGTCAGCTGACTTTGCAGAAATAGGTTCTGGAGGACAAAAAGAGCAGCCTTGCACAAGCTCTCTCTAGAGTACTGCTCTACACATTCACACGCTCTCCCGCTTATTCAATCATTCATTTACTCACCCACTCATTCGTTCCATCATGTTCACTCACCTGCTCACTTGTTAATTCACTCGCTACATCTTTGTCCATATTTTATACACTCATACATTCTTTCTTCCAACAATGTCACTCACTATTATTTCATTCAATTTTTTCAATCTGTCACTCCATAGCTCACACATTCATTTACTCCCTTCCTCACTCAGCCAATCATTTATTCACACACTGTAGTTACTCACTCATCAATTCAGTCTTTCATTCACATAATCACTCGTTCATTCATCTTAACAGAACCTGATCTAAGTCTGTATTAAACTGTTCTCACCTGCATGTTGCTACAGTGAATTGCATCCAGTCATAAAACTGTTTACTCAGTTTTGCATTATTTATCCATTAAGTAAATACAGAGTTTTTCCCTTTCAAAAATCCAGCTCAGTCGTTGAATTACTGGAAACTCAGTTTACTTTCACCTTGGGTGAGGTATGTAGCTCTGCTTATTTGTAGTGGTTGATATCTACCATGCACACCTGCATTAGGAAGAATTTTCAGCCCTGAGTTAGAGACTGGTTAAAGATAAGTTCGGGGGGGGGGGGGGGGGGTCTTTGCCCCATTACCCAGCATGATTCACAGCTCTCAGCTGCGCTATGATGGGTCTTGTTGTCACATTAAAAAGCCAAGAGAAGATATTGGACCCATCTGCCGTGGAACTCAACACCTTCCTCCAAGAGTTTCATATATGAATCTTGGCCCAAGCGTGCATTTTATGAGTGGCAACGGAATTGGGGATCTAGAGAACAAAAGCTTGATCTGTCTGCTCGCTGCTTTGCAACAGACAGTGTGGAATTCATCTGCTCTTTTGTCCATACCTAAGGTCATGTTTTATTGAGGTGTCACTATATTAAAACTAATGTTTTTTAGAGTTGTCACAAATCACAATATCTTAATGTAATCTCCATTTTTACTCAGTCTTGAAGAAATATTGTAAATTATTAGTCCAGTAGATTATTTGCAACATTTCCTTGTCCATTTTACTTGCTGCTTTTTCGGTTGACCTGCTTGGCAGAAAAGTTAAATAAAATTTCCTTTGGTTTGCTAGCAAGCTGTTTAGTGCAGGCTCAGTGGGGAAAGTTTTAACATAGCAGGAAAATATTTGGACAGCCTGCTATTCCTAAGTGGTCAGTTACTGGCATAATCCAGGATCTCACGTGTTTGACAGACCACCAAATTATTAGATATCCTCTGAGTACTCGATTCATAATCCTGACGTTGATCTACTATCAGCAAACACTGGATTTCCAAAATGTACATGTGTGTGTGTGTTTGTGTAGGTCAGTAAGCAGAAGCAAGCCCTGCAGGAACACCTGAACATGTGTTGTAGAGAAATGGAGCTAAGTGCTGCTTTGCTAAAGAAGACTTCCAAAGAGAGAGATGAACTAGTAAGAGACAAAGCCAATCCCATAGTGCAGCTTACATCAGAGCAATGCATATCCAAGGCCCTAGCCCAAGACTTGGCCTCTCTGTGGTTTTAGTGTTTTAGTGCAAGTAGGATTTGGTGTATTAATGTGTTTATATGGGCTAAGTGTTTGTATTTATGTTGGAGTTCAAGGTTGGCAGGCAAAGTAAAACACCTGTGTTTTCAGTGAGTTTTTTTGAGTAATTATCAATTGGGCCTTTTCAAACACGTAAGTCTTCCTAGTTTTTACTAAGTCTTTTCTGTGGGAGAATCGCCATGAGGTTAAGCTTGTGTTTTGCTGTGTAAATCATCTCCAGAACATCTCATCTGTCTTGAATGATGTTGGCTAAAGAAACAACCATTTAAAGATGCTCATTAGCTTCACAAAACAGTGCCTATTTTTCTTTATATTCTCTCACCATCTCTCTTTTTTATTTTGCTCACTGCTTAGAGAGTGTCTCTAGAGTCAGGACTGTTGAACAGGCAGGAACTGACCTCAATGCTAGAGGCATACCGGGCTAGGCTAGTGGGAGAGAATGCTAGTCTACAGGAGGTTAACAAGACTTTGACACGTGAGTGTCTCTTCAGAGGGCCTCTATTCCTCCCTCGTTGATTAGGTTGAGCCCATTGGCCATTGGGCCCCAGCAATAGTCCACAAGGGGCCCATATTTTAGCCCAGAACTGCGGACCAGCTGAGGGGTTATTCGAGGTTCTCTCTAGAGCTTCACAAAGTCCCCTCAAGATAGCATCCACACTGTACTATTTATGTGCTGTTGCTGTCACTATATATTGTTTAATGATGATTCCAAAGAGCATTATAATTTTATGTTTCCAGCATGTTGGAACTCAGTGTGTCCCAAATGTATTTTTTTTTTTCATTACAAAGGATGTTTCTCCTCTGTGTATATACTTGCTCTTTCCTTTGCACAGGTGATCGGTCTAGTGTTCACAGTGAACTAGAGCAGCAAATGTCCCGGGCTTTGCAGGAGAAACAGGCTTTAGAGTTAAATCTTGCTCGGGTTGTGATATATCCAACAAACCCTCATTACAACACAGCAAAGCCACCAGAAGCAACTGCATACTGAGCGAAAGCACAAAGTATCCCTGATAAATTGAGATAAAGGCATTGTCCTTAAAGACACAATTGATGTGTAATTGTAAGGAGTGTAAATCTTTGGTATAACAGTAATTTATAATTTATTTTTATTTAGTTCAAAGTTTTATTTTTCCCTGTACAAATGAGTCATCATTTAAGTCATATTTAAAGATTGATACATATTAATCGACAGGGTCTTAAGGCATCAAGAAAATGCAAATTGTTACACCATTAGTGCTTGCAGTCACATGCACATCCATAAATTCACAATACCTATTTGACATTTTAGATTTCAAAATCTATTGCATTTGCCATGTGCCCTTTTGCTGAGCAAATAAAAAACCTTAAATGATGTAAGTTTCAAAGATAATTACCAAACCGTCAACAGTATATGGTATTATCCACCTTTTTTCAACTCAGAAATTGTTATTTTCTGTGATTGTGCAAGACTTCTAATTTGTTACCTGGTATACAGGTAAATAACCTGAAGTATATCACAGTGCAGTAAGCAGTAATACTATTTGCACTTGCAACCAATGTTTTGAATATAATGATTTATAAGATAAATAACAGTTTGCAATGTCAAGCAGCATAACAGTCTGTTTCTGGAAGTGGCTGACAATAAATCAACTAAAAAGTGAGCATTCAGAAAAGGACCACAAGGGTTTAGGAAAGCATTTGGAACAGGGGTATAGAGTGAACTGCTCTACCCAGCATGCAACATAGCTCAGCAAACAGCTTAGTATTCACTGTGTGTTTATTTCAGACATGTAAACTGACATATATTTAGGACTATCAGAGAAATTGTGGCAGAAGATGCAATAACCCTAAACTGTAAAACTCTCCTATGGTTCAAGAGAGTTTTTGGATGCTTTTAAAGCATGCACCTGTCTTGTGTGTCTCAGGAGCACATGTATGCAGAGTTGTGTGCACAGAGAGAGCAGGCAGAGTCGCAGCTGCGGGCTGAGTGTGGGGAGCAGCGAATGCAGAGTCGCAGAGTTCAGCAGCAGCTGCAGGAAGAACTGGCCAAGCTGCAGCAGCACTGTACAGAGTCCCTGCTGCAGGCCGAGAGCCATAAACAGCAGGTGTGTGTGTGTATTTGTGCCTCAGAGGAACACAGTCCAAACCTTTTGACAACTTCCTTTCATGCTGATCAAAAGGTGTGTCTCTTGCCGCACGTCCTGATTTTTCTGAGTTAGATGTGTTCCAGGGTCAACATATTTTGTTGACCCTGGAACAACATTTTACTTCAAAAATGTATTCTTGACCATATCCCTACACCTAAACCTAACCTTAACCATGAGTAATCCCTAAAATCAGAGGAAATTATAGATTAATGACACTGATGCACAAGCACCAAACAGTGATTTTAAGCATAAACTTCACAAAATCTATAAACTGGTTCTTCAAATCTGATTGGTTAATCACAATGTTGTTCCAGGGACAACAAAGATGTTGTCCCAGGAACATGTCTCACTTGCGTCTCTTGCCTATATAGCCTTAAACCATCTGCAGTCAGAACATGGAACAGATGGCATCACTGTAAGATGGTTCTAACGCATTAAATCTGAATTTAACTGTGCTTGACTGGCACGTTCTATCTGAAGAGGCAGAGAAGGCTACTCTGACTGAGTGCATAATCACCCTCGAGTGTGACATAGAGACAGCTTCCCTTGAAAAGGATCGAATGCCTAGAGACTTCCTGAGCAAACAGGAGCAGGACAAGGTATAATGAATCCAAATATGTCTTTGGATCATATTTTGTCCTTATTACATTAGGGCTGCAAAGTTACCCATTAATGCATGACATTAAATATGTAATAGCGTTCATTCACACATTTATTGAAGTTGACTTTAGAATCTAAAATCTGTTTGGAGCCAAAGAAAACATACTGTATATACACTAGCCCATACCAAAGCATGTGTTTCTTAGTAAATTGAGAGAATAAACAATATATTTATTGTTCAGTGACATTTATGTGTGGTAAAATTTAAAATTAACAAAGTTCTATGTAAGAATAAGCTCATAAAGTGCATTATTGATAGTATTGAATTATTGCTGATTTGAAATTTTGTGTTCTCATCCACTGTTTGTGTTATGCAGTTTGATAGTATGTCATTTTCAGTATGTCAGAATTCTGTCTTATAATTAGTTATTATAATTATTTTCATGTTATGGCCAGAAAAAAAATAAATTATCTATCAACTGACAGCCCTGATTTCATGCATCACATAATTCTATAATTTTTTTTGTCTCTCCTCCTCTCTCTGTAGGTCACAGTTTTGGGGTTGCAGACAGAGTTTCAGGACCTATGGTCTCGTTTCGAGGAGTCTCTGAGTTCCCGTGAAGTTTCGGAGCGCAGCTTAAATAACCAGATCAGAGAGCTTTCTTTGCAGAGGCAGGAGGCTCAGCATGAGGTCACACAACCCAAGATTTTACATTCCAGTTGTTCAGTCACAGAACAAAATCTATTATTCAGAACACATACCAAAATAAAACCCTATGGCCCATGAGAGCAGTGAAAATTGTTTGTGCCAGTGCCAAACAACCAACGTCATGTAAGTAAGTAGGTGGGTTAGTTAATGTTGGTCTGTGAGGCAACATAAGGCCTTGTTGGAGTCCAACTTGTACTTACCAGGGGCAGTCTTGGGGAGCACAATTTAGCAGATACTAATGTTGAACTTGGCATTGGTTAAGGTATACTGAGCATGCTCCAGGTGCCACCAGTTTGATTGGCCAGCACACATGTTTGTGTTGTTTCTATGTGTTTCCTTGTTTCTGCCTTTCAGGCTCAGTCGACCTTTGGAATAAACCTCTACACATACCTCAGGCCACAGATTTAGTTGTTAGAAACTCTATCCCCATGAACCCAGAGTGATATGTTACTCAGTGGCTGTGGTGAGAACTTCATCTTTAGGTCATGTTGTTTACTCACCAAGATGGATTCTCCTCTCCTGTTTGATTATTTTCATTAATCCTCCTCCAGCTTTCTCTGGTCAGACAATCACAAACCACCAGTGGTGAGAGGGAACGATAAAAGCCAGCAGGGAAGTGAAAAGCAAAAGCTTTCTGTATGATATAAAAAGGAGAATTTGCAATCACAAATAAGCAGGTGCTCCGAAGTTTATTTTTTCCTGTTCTGTAATGAAAGTTATCTCCATGGAAACACCACCCCCAACTCATCTCTAACCCAACTGTTCTTTACTAACCCAGCCCCCCCATTAATGAATTAAACCAGTGTGGGCTTGGCATGGGCTTATTTCTTTTAGATTGAGATTTATGAGAAGAAAGCATCTTGTGTGGTCTAGTGAACTTACACCAACACACATTTCTGTTTAACACACTAGCATCTACACATGCTTGTACACACTGCTGATGTTTCTCATCATCACTGCTGTGTGTGGCGGTCTTTAGAGCTTGTCATGTCCTTCTCTGTTTTTCTTCTCACTCTTTCTCTCTGCATTCTGGCTGCATTTGGGGGGAAAAGTGCACTGTAAAATGATTAGCTGTAGCCAAGCAATTACTAGAATTTGGGTCATATTCCTGTGTGTTTACATGGGCGAGGAGTTTCACCCTGAGCATATCTGATGAAAGTTTATGAAAATTTGAACCATTTCACATGCACTTAAAACACATTTTTAAGTGCAAACGAGAATGTGCCATGAAATCCAGCGTTGAAAGGAGGGCAGAACTCTTTGGAAGAGTATGATGCTCACATGCTTTTTCAGAAGCTGAATGGAACAAAGCAGTGGAATTTTACTAATAGACTATGTTTCCATTTCATTTATCTCATGGAAACTGAAGTTGAATTGTCCTCTGCAAAACAGTGCCACGTAAAGAATATGACTGTTAGAAATCTTCACTCCATCTGCACACTCCGTCACATCACCTCACTTGAGTGATTTAAATGGACTATATTTTAGATAGATAAAGTTACCCCATTGCACTCAAACCATGACCCATCATTCCTTTTGTATTTACAGATAATTTGGTTTAATTTAATCTTTCCCTCTCATCTCTGTCTCTTGCAGGTGGAGCATTTGAGGAGGGAACTGAGTGAAGTGGAGGAGAGCAGAGAATCTGGCTGTAAGGAACTGATGGAGGCCCACGGAGAGCTAAGGGAGTGTTTGCAGGACAGGGACACTCAGCAGTGTGGTTGCTTGGAACCGAAGAGATAGTTAGAATAGGTTTTGAGAGAAAAAATGGTCATCCAGGCTTCTAATAATGAACTCTGAACAGCTGTGAAGAGAGCCAAGTTTGAAAACAACAGGTTTAGCAAACTACACATATTTGAATTGGAATTAGCATCATTAAAAAAGTATTATTATTCCTCTTTTTTGCAGTGCATCCATTTCTAATTTTGTATACAGTGCAAGAATATACAAAAGTGTTTGTCTGAGCAGGTGAAGACATTACAGGGTCAGTGTGGTCAACAAGGGCAAGAGTTGAGTGACATGTAGCCCAGACTGACACAGGAAGAGCATAGAGTGGAGGAAATGAGAAAGGAGACCTTTATTCTCATACAAAGAGTATTGGAAAGCGATGTTGGCAGAGAGGCAGCTCTGAAAGAGGCACAACACAAAAACTGGCATAAATATAGAATCCACATTCACATTCAGTAACACACTTGGAACTAGTCTGTCTGTGTTAAAAGTTTGCAGGCTTGCAGCGGTGTGTATCAGAACTGGAAGAAGCACAGCACCAGGAGAAAGAGTTGCAGCAACAACGGGATGCCAATCTTCAGGAGATCCAAGTGAAGCAGCGTGAGGAGGTTGCTTGCTTGGAGGGGGCACTGCAGGAGGCCAGAGGCCTGGAACATCAGCTGGGACAGAGTGAAGCCATACGGAGAGATCTTGAGCCCAGGTTGAATGTTCTCAGTTCTACCCTAAGATTTACACTTGGAAGCAGACGTGCAAGACAGTTACCCGCACCTGGGAAACGCAGACAGAGTCCCTCACAATGGAAAACTCGATCACCTGTGAAAGGTAATGCATTCTCAGTCCAATTGTGAATTGGGTCTCTGTAGCAAAGGATAGTTCAGAATAGGTCAATAGGTCAAGAAGAAGATCACCACTCTTATATTACAAAGGATTCTTTTCTTAAAATCTAAAGGTTATTCAACAATGTGCTGCTATAACTTACATGGTGTTCTAAGTTACTTTTGAAAAGAATTAAATAAAAACTTTTGTTTATACCCTCAGGTGAAAGCATGTTAGATGAACCTGGGGTGAGTGGATTGCCAGTGTGTTCTCTGTGCCCCTCCCACAGAGAGGAAGGAGAATTGGATTTGGACTCAGTTCACATGTTGCTGCATAGCTTCCAGCAAAAGCTCAGGAACACACCAAGAGAGTGGGTATCTGACACCTCTAAATTGCAAGAAAGGCGACAAAGGCATCATAAAAGCAGTCCACCCAGTTATACTAAAATTATGCTAGACTTATCTTTTAGTGAGCTGTTAACTGCTGTGACTGAATTACTCTGTTAGAACCGAGTAGAAACAAATCAGTCTGATTTTTGAATAAATCATTCAGTTTGTTTTTGTGAGCTGGATCCAACTTAAAAGGATGATTTGTTGATGAATTTTGCTCACATAAACTTTTTTTTGGTCTTCATTTATGACAGCTCTGTATCCATTCTTTGTCACTGCATGGAAGAATATTTCTTCAGAGTTTCTCCTTTTTTGTTCCACAGAAGACAAGATCATACAGGTTTTGAGCAACATATATGAATTAACTATTTCTAAGCTTACACATATACACTTCCCCTTCCCATAAAAACTCAAGATTTGCAGGATTTGACCTTAGCAAAGTTTTGGTCTTGAGCATGACCATTAATGCCATGGACAAAACTATAGTGAGGAACAAACAAATAGAGGATCTGAAACAACACACTGTGTATCAATAACTATAAGAACTAAAATAACATAAACAACATTTTCTTTGTCTTTGTCTTTGACTGTAAGATGAGGCACAGGCACATAGGCTCAGAAAGCAGGTAGAAAAGCTGCATTTTATAGCATGCATAAGTTTGCAGATTGATAACTGCCTTACTAAGCTGACCATATACTAGAAATTCCCTACAATAGCAAGACAGAAGACAAGCTTAAACATCTCAACTTGATGATTAAACATAATTAAGCAAATTATCTTTTGAGGCTTCATTAAAAAGACTGTCAATCATTTTTCTTCAATGTGAACTCACAAACAACCTTATTAAGTTCATTGTGGTTCAGCCACAATATGTTTTTTTCATAATCTGGTAGTAGTGAGAAGAACAGCCTCCTCATTAAAACTGTATGTGGGTGTGTGATTATGCATGTTTGAAATGATGCTTGTTCATACTTGTCTGTGTGTGTATATGTGCACAGGAAAGGTTGGATAAGACACGTGAGGCTCTGATAAACAGTAGGAAGCAAAATCATGGGTTGAGTGAGAGACTACAGATCCTGCAGAGAAGCTAGGATGAGTCTGAACTCAGGGTCTCTGAACTGGACAAACAGAAACAAGGCCTGCAGGAGGTTATGCACACACACATACTCTTACAGTTTACACAATGTTTTAAAGAGTTAGTTTGCCTAAAATAAAAATTATTTTGTCATTTACTTACCCTCATTTTATTCCAAACCCTGGCGTTCCTGCCATTCCTCTTTCTTCTCCTGTCACTGTCTGGGGTCTCTCTGGTCAGCCTGTAGCCACTATCACCCACACCACCCCTCGTGTAAGTCTTGTTGTCTCAGGCAATCACCATGAGTCGGCTGTGCTGTTCCTCCTGGAGTCCCCTCATGCCAGTCTTGTTCTGGGGCACCCTTGGTTGGTTCAGCACAGTCCTCATGTGGATTGGTCCTGCAGTCAGATTGTGTCTTGGCGTCAGTCATGCCATGCATGTTGCCTTGGTGCTGCCTCTCCTCCTGTGTCTGTGTCTCCTGTGTTGCAGGTTGAGGCTGTTGACCTCACTGGGGTTCCGGGGGAGTACTCCGATCTGCTGCAGGTTTAGTCTAAGACTAAGTTAGACCTCCGCAACACCTATCATTTCATCCACATTCATGTGGGTGATGAGTAGTAGACAGCCTTCAATACCGTCACTGGACACTATGAATACCTAGTTCTTCCGTTTGGGCTCACTAGTGCTCCTGCTGTCTTCCAGGGCATGGTCAATAGCATGTTGGGAGACATGATTAATCGATTTATCTTTGTGTACCTCGATGATATTCTCATCTTCTCTACATCCCTTCAGGAATACACTATACAACGGCTGCTGGAGAACCAGCTTTATGTCAAAGCGCCAAGTCAGTCTGGTTCCTGTGCTTTATAGTCTCAAATGGGGAAATTAAGATGGATCAGGCCAAGGTCGAAGCTGTTGCCAAGTGGCCAGTCCCCAGCTCCAGGAAGGCTCTGCAGCATTGATAATTTAAAGTCCCGATTAATCTCTGCTCCTGTTCTCTCCGTTCCAGATCCTGAACGGCAATTCATTGTTGAGGTGGATGCGTCTGAGGTTGGGGTGGGCGCAGTCTTGTCCCAGCATTCCAGTAAGGATGGGAAGTTAGAAGCCTTAACCCTGAGAACAAAATTACTACATTGGCAACCGTGAGCTGCTGGCGGTGAGGTAGGCCCTGGGTGAATGGTGTCACTGGTTGGAGGGGTCGGTGCTGCCCTTCTTGGTCTTGATGGATCACAAGAACTTAGAGTATGTCAGTTCGGCCAAGAGATTGAGTCCGTGCTAGGCTCGCTAGGCACTCTTTTGTCGCTTCAACTTCACCCTTTCGTACCGGCCTGGTTCTAAAAACATTAAACCGATACCCTATCCCATCAGTTCGAGTGATCGGGAGAGGAGGCCCCTACTGAGACAATACTCGCTGAGGGGGTGGTGGTAGGGGTCCTCTCCTGGGATGTCGAGAGGTGTGTAGAGGAGGCCGGACAAGGGGAGGAAGTACGAGTCGATTGTCCAGCGGGTCGGTTGTCCGTGCTGGCAGCACTACACCCAGAGGTCCTTTAGTGGAGTCATGAGTCTAGGATCGCCTGCCATCCAGGAGTCAGGAGATCTCTGGTTGCCATCCCCCAGCGATTCTGGTGGCCCGCTATGGGCCAGGATTTCAGGAGGTTTGTATTGGCTTGCTGCGTTTGTGCCCAAAACAAGTTCTCTGACCGTCCCCCCATTGGTTTACTTCAACCCCTGCCCATTCCTTCTCATCCCGGGTCACACATTGCCTTAGATTTTGTCTCTGGCTTGCCTCCTTCGAGAGGTTCCACTGTTATTCTCATGGTGGTGGTTCGCTTCTTTAAAGCGGTTCATTTTGTTCCCCTACCCAAACTCCCCTCTGCCAAGGAGACCGCCCAACTGGTAATTGGCCACGTCTTCTGGATTCATGGTCTTACGGTGGACATGATCTCTGATAGGGGTCCCCAGTTTGTCTCCCGCTTTTGGCAAGAAATTTGTCGATAGACTGGGGCCTCTACAAGTCTGTCATCAGGTTTTCATCCCTAGACCAACGGCCAGTGTTACTGAGCCAATCAGGATCTCTAGCGAGTCCTCCGTTGCCTGGCATTCCGCAATCCTGCCTACAGCCAACAGCTCACTTGGATTGAGTATTCCCATAATACTCTTACAGTGCCATCCACAGGTTTGTCACCCTTTGAATGTTCTATTGGTTTACCTACCTCCTTTATTTCCCTCTCAGGAAACCGATGCTGCAGTGCTGTCTGCTTTAGCCTTTGTCCGGAGATGTCGTAGTGTCTGGAGGAAGACTAGAAATGCCCTGGTCAAGGCCTCCAGATGGACCAAAGCAGTGGATGATCACCACCGGATTCTGGCGCCCCGTTATGCCTGTGGTCAGAGGTATGGCTGTCTGCCAAGGACCTGCCTCTCAAGGCTGTCTCTCGCAAGTTGGCACCCTTCATTGGTCCATACCAGATCACCAAGGTCCTCAATCCAGTTGCGATACAGCTCAAGTTGCCTCCCTTTATTGGTCGGGTGCACCCTGTTTTTCATGTATCCAGGGTTAAGCCTGTTTTCAGGTCCTCCCTTAATGCCAACATTTCATCTCCATCCAGGTTCTCCTGTCTATTCTGTTAGGAGGTTACTAAATGTTCGTCGCTGTGGCAGGGGCGTCCAATACCTGGTGGACTGGGAGGGCTATGGTTGGAGTAACGGAGTAACGGAGTAAAGTAACGCATTACACTAATTATATTGGTAACTACACTACTTTAATACAATATAGGAGCATGCTTTCCTGCATTACACGTGCCGTGCCTGCCTGTGTGTAAAGTTCTCGGCCTGGTTTCCCAATAACGATTGATCTTAACGCTTAAGAGTGTTTTCTAGGAGTAATTTTACGATTGTTCATTATTGTTTGACGTGCGTTTCCCAATATTGCATGCAAAGCAATCGCACAGCTGTGCTTTAAGAGCTACGTTGGAGTCGCTCTCCATTTGTCAAGTGCTGAAATGTCATCTTATAAACGGTTTCATCGGGCGCATGAGCCTGGCCCTAAGTTAACTTCCAGTCTATGTTGTGTATATTGGTCTGGCTAGCGGTGCCGTCTACAAACGCAGTTAAAGTTAAGGTAATGAGTAGACTGTAGTTGGGCTCAGGTGGTTGTGATGTGGGATGTGTTTCCCATACATTTATTTATTTTTGGAGACTCACCACAATTTTAAAACTAAACAATTTTAACTAAATGCTTTGTTGAATAAACATGAGCACGTACTGCACGTTTAATAATAATAATAATAATAATTCCTTACATTTATATGTTTAAATATCAACACCTTACACAGGTGTTTTTATATCACTGTATTTCTGAAGGAAGACTTGCATGTTATATTGCCTGATAAAGCAGCGTTTGTGAGCTCAGCGCTGCTTTATTTACAGCTGTTATAGGGGAGACCTCTATTTCTCGCGCTTTAAAGCATCTCCTCCTTAACATTTCTTCCATGTTTTATTTTTAATAGTAAATCCCCTTTGTTTACCAAAAAATTAAGTTTGCTTAATTTTCTATACTTAAAAGAAAAATCGAAATTAATGTTTTATGCCTTCATTTGATAACCAGAAAAATTTAAATACACAAAAGAATTTCTGAGGGGAAAATAACATTTCATAAGGCTATTTTAAGAAAAATTTAATAAATGAAGTTGTTTTTAAGGATTTAAATAATTGCACATGCCCTAAACATGTAATAAAAAAAAAACTTATAATAAATTGCTGTGAAAATGTATAAGTGTTGTGATTTAAATTAATTAGACATGTTTGTTGATTAATATAATTAAATTTAACCATTAAAAAGGAGTTGAGAAAAAAATTAAACAGAAAAAAATGGAATCCAGAAAAATTAAAACGGAAAACCGAATTTGGAAAAAATTCCCTAAAAAATTCAAAAGAGTAAATTAAAGTAATAAGTAGTGAAGTTAATTTTCAAATGCAATAACTAGTAAAGTAATCATATTACAATTTACAGACGTAACTAGTAACTAGTAACTAATTACATATTTTGAGTAAATACCCCAACACTTCACCTTGCTTTCAGAGTTTTTGACCCTGTTGTGTTCATCTGTTTTGCCCTCTCTGTCTGCCTGGCACCTCTAGAACAAAACCCCACCAATTCACAATTCTCAACAAATTAGAATACTTCATAAAACCAATTTAAAAAAACAACAGTAAGTGAATTGTTGGATGCCTCATAACGCGTATACTTCAGAGAACTTCAAGCAACTTGGGCTATGAGCTTCTCCACCCTTCCTCCAGACTCTAGGACCTTGGTTTCCAAATGAAATACAAAATTTGATATCATCTGAAAAAAGGACTTTGGACCAATGGCAACAGTCCAGTTCTTCTTCTCCTTAGCCCAGGTAAGATGCCTCTGACATTGTCTGTGGTACAAGAGTGGCTTAACAAGAGGAATACGACAACTGTAGCCAAATTTCTTGACACATCTTTGTGTGGTGGCTCATGATGCCTTGACCCCAGCCTCAGTGCATTCCCTGTGAGGTTCTCTAAAATTCTTGAATCCAGTTTGCTTGACAATCCTCATAAGGCTGAGGTTCTCTCGATTGATTTTGCATCTTTTTATTCCACACTTTTTTGTTCCACTCAACTTTCTGTTAACATGCTTGGATACAGCATTATGTGAACAGCCAGCTTATTGGCAATGCATTTTTGTGACTTACACTCCTTGTGAAGGGTGTCATTGTTTGTCAGAGACCATTTTGAAGGCTCAGGAAATCATTGCAGGTGTTTTGAGTTGATTAGCTGATTGGCATGTCATCATATTCTAATTTGTTGAGATAGTGATTTGGTGGGTTTTTGTTAAATGTGAGCCAAATCATCACAATTAAAAGAACCAAAGACTTGCACCTGTTTATGAAGTAGATACTGAGATTGGGGCTCTAAAACAAGTAATGACTTGGGAATTCAGCCCATGGTGACTAACTGAAAGCTTTTTGTTCCAAAACATGCTTGTCGTTTCTCAAAGGACTGTGATACAGGGCCTGTGCTGCATGAATGGACTTATGCATAGTGAGAAGTAACAGACATATACTTACTGTAACACACAGACTTTAGATTTAAAAACATACAAAATCACTGATCTCAGGGAGAACTGTTGGACTGCATTTGCAAAAATACTTTAAGTAATCCTGATCCACGCCTTAAAAACCCAATAACAACAAACAAAGAGATTACTGTTTCACCAAATACTTCTCAATTGCCAAATTGTTTTAAGGATTTGGGCAGCAAACTGTTGAAACAGGCCATAAGTCTATCCCTGTTCATCTTAGAGAATTAAGCACAATCTCAATTCTGCATTTCACACACTTTTACACATCTATACCTGAAATATTTCACCCTAGGTCCCCTAAACCAGCAGCTCTCAATCCCAATCCCAATACCCCTGCTCTGCATATTTTGCATCTTCACACAGAAGAAACTTACTAGAGAAGAGTGAAGTGTGACATAATATACCTCTGTAAATAAACATAATTTAAATTCACATCTCGCACACTTTAATGCCCTTTGAATGGAACATATACATTTGCTTCGAACTGGAATCATGTCGGATTATCCTGTGATGTCCACTTTGCAGGGCACTTACAGTCGAATAGAACAAATTTCTGAAGCAAAATATACAAAATGTGCATAGCGGGGGTATGCGAGGATTGGAATTGAGAACCTCTTCCCTAAACTGTTGAGCAAACCACACAGTTATTTTCTCTTTTCTTTT
This sequence comes from Carassius auratus, assembly GCF_003368295.1. Classification (NCBI taxonomy): domain Eukaryota; kingdom Metazoa; phylum Chordata; class Actinopteri; order Cypriniformes; family Cyprinidae; genus Carassius; species Carassius auratus. The sequence goes on along the minus strand of NC_039273.1, from coordinate 14,528,364 downwards.
TTATAACTTGCTACTCTGTAACTGACATGATTGCTATGATCATTATTGAATCACACATCCATTAAGAGAATAAGATCATCTTGTTTCAGTTAGTACCAATAAGCTTAATTACCGCTAGAGTGAATCAAGACAGAAAATGAATAATATATCTTATCTACAAATGTTGTTTCATATTAATGTTTCCATTTGGTGATTCTCTTATTATGGGTGTTAAAACAATTTCTAATTCATAATCACTATTGTGTTACAGGTTATCCCATGTAATAACTATTAAAAAACTATTCATTTTATGAGTCAATAAAGCCATACAAACAAAAAATTACAATGAGATAGATTTTTGTGGTCTAAAAAATTGCTGTCAGTTGGCTTTGGTGTATTTTGGATAATTGCTGTAGTTTATGATGATGTGTGCAAATAAGCTATAACTACCTATAAAATAATCTTCTGTGATGTCCTCCCTCCCAGATTTGATTCCCACCACTAATGACCCCCTGATTAAAAAGAATCTCATTTTATATTTATTTTCAGGCACATTTCAAACATTTTAAATCTTGCCTTGTATGATTAATTTAGGGGAACATTTATTTTCAGAGAGTAAGAAATCTTTCAGTAAATCACTAGTCCAAACCAAAGGGCTTTTGTACATTTTCCTCCTTTTGGACAGACATCTTGTGTACAATATACAAAGAATGCACTATGTATGCATCATATGAAATCCCAACTCTAACACTGCCATGTGGTAGTGTGTACCACACTGAGACATGTTCCTGTGGGGAAGGGTATTTCTCAGCAAAAGTTGAAAGCAGAGGAGAGTGCCCTGTCAGTCTCTTTAAAGCAGCCCTTTGATTACCATAGCTCCACCCAGTGCTTATCCAGTTACCGGTCTCTTCTCAGCTATTGGAAGAGAGTTCCTAATCATGCAAGGTAGTGAATCCCTGGGGTGGGGTGGGGTGTGGGGCTGGGTCTGAAAGAACTCCTTTGGCAGGCAGAATAGAGGTTTTATTGAGGATATTTCTAAACTAACCATGAGGGACCAAGTCACTGGATTGTAGAAAAAAAAAAATCTCTCTGCTCCCTCTCCTTTCTCTCTCTCACTCTGTTCATTTCAGTGAGCGGCACGGAGCACAGCAGCTCTTGAGTAGCACACAGAATGCAAGGAATCTACCCCCTTGTTATAGACCTACAGCACAAGTACCAGGGCTGAGAGACGATCTGAGAAGGGAAGGGTGGCATTAGAAACCAAAAAAGGAAACTTTACAGAAACAAGGAGAAGAAAGACAAGGAGGATCATTAGTTGATAATTTAACACTAGGGTTTAAAGTTGTCTCTGAGTGTCCTGGATCTTAGTCCTCTCCTCTCCATCCCTGTGCAGAAAAGGTCATGGGGAGGCTGAGGAGACTGGTGCTCTCCATGTGCATGCTTCTCATTTTGCTTCATGGCGTGGAGCCGGCTGTACCCCTGCAGGAGTTCTACCCATTTGGCCTGGATGATGGTGACTCCCAGACCATCGAGCAAGATGATGGGGGTTCAGGACTGGTAGCGATCTCTGTGGCTTTCCCTTTCTTTGGAGAACAGCACACTGGACTCTATGTGAGTACAGACTGTATGTTTGAAAGTGTGTGAGTCTTGTGCAGGAGAATCAGGTATTTCATTCAGTAGCTTGATTGGTTTGTGTATGTGTCTTTGAGGGAAACAGAGCTATGTCTTACAGCTTGAGATTGGATAATGAACCTCCACACCACAGTTTTAACATGTCACATATGGCCACACCGTGACTGAACTACTGGAAGTTTTTTAGTGAAGAGATGCCAGCCTATATTGCTGCTGCAACACATTTGCTTAAACTGTGGCTTGAGGGAGTGAGGGTGAGAAATGAAATGAGAAGGATGACTGTCATGAGGAGACCCCAGTGATAGAAAACGATTCTGGCGAGTGCTCTGACAGGTCTCTGTGCTTTGATCATAGCTGCATCCTGCTTTTGGTTGGGTGAGTAGGGCTTTGATCTGTGTCTTGTACACTTCTCAACCTCAGTGCAGAGGACACTTCTTCCTCGTAAATCGACACCATCTGTTTTGATGCAACATCCCAGTCATATTGCCTCCCAAAATAAGCTGTTCCACCCAAGGCACCCATCTTTACCAACTTTCCATCCCCAACACCCTGTCCAGCCTGGCTGAGGTACCATGGCAACAGAGGCTAGGTTTCCAGACTGGGCTACAAGCGAATGGATGAATGAGATCACAATCCCAATCCAGCAGACGACTGACAGAGCAGACATACCACACAACCAGTCTCTCTCTAAGCCACTAAATGTCATTTAAACAACTGTGCTGTCACAAATTTGAGGTGCAGTGTTGTGTTTCCTATACTAGAGTAATGGAGTCACTTAAAAAATCTGGTAAATGCAGCTTGCTTTAATAGTACATGGGTGTCTACATAACTTGTGATGCATCTGCTCATTACCCTCAGTGGTATCTCATATCTCAGAGCACAATGTAAATATTAATGTGAATTGTAGACAAGATAAGACCTGCTGTGGATAGCAGTGAAGATTTTAAATTAGATTAGCACAATGTGACAGAGCAGAAGATAACTGAAGGTACAGTTCTGGGTGGTAACTCCAGAAAGGGTGCACTGAGTACAAACTGGGAGGTAACTGCAGGTCGATGAGAGAAATATTTTGCAAGTCACTGGTGCACTGAGGCACGCGACAGCATTTAAACTGCAGTCATAATTTCTGTATTGCACTCAAGCTGCTTGAACCAAAATCAATTACTCTTCAGCTTTATTGCAAGCTATAGCCATATGTTGATCTCTTCAACAATTGCAATAATTTTGGATTTTGGAGAGTACACAATGGCAGATCCTGATGGATAATTTCTTCCGGGAGGGCATTCCGAGCCTTCAGGCCTTGAAAAAACTGAAAAGCTCTTGAACCAAACAATTTGAGGAGGTTCTTGAGAGTTGTCTCAGGTTATTACTGTAAGAGCTTCCCTAAAAGCAAAAGAAGGATCAGTACCGCCTGCTATTGCATGTTTAACTTTCTGACCTACTCTTTCTGTCCACCCCCAGGCATCTTTCTCACTTTCTATAATTCACTCCCTCTTCACAATAATTTTAATATCATTTATAATATTATAATGAACTAAAAAATACTCAGCTCTGCTTCAGCTTCAAGCATGGCTGTCACACGTGGTAATTCTTGTGAAAACAGGGATTTGTTCACTTTTTGACAACTTTTTCCCCATAACTATAGTGGCATAGGCAGAATTAAATATTTGGGTGGGCCTGGGCAAAAAAGAGTGGAATCCAAAAAAATCTGAAAAAACTGATGGGGTCAAGTGGTGTGGTACAAATCCAAGGCCCCCAACCACGAACTCAAAGCTCAAATGAAAATAAGTTATTACGTCAATGACTGATTTGTTCAATCGGATTCATTCAGTTAGGAAACACCTCCTCAGTGTGTTTCTCAAAGACTAATTACAGTGCTGTTACTGATGTAGCTTAGTTTTCAACTTTTTTCTTTGGGGAAATAGAGCTTAAACACAATCTAAATCACATTTGATATTATAATATCTGGAGAACAACTGCACTATGATCTTATATTAGATTAACTATATTAAATGTAATAAACCGATCAGTGGCGGCTCGTAGGTTTTAAAATAGAAATACATTCCTCAGCACTGAAAGTGAACACTTGATGCTGATTGGTTCCCCTGCCCCCCCCCCCCCCCCCCCCCCCTTCTCTTTCACTTAGCTTTTGTAATTACATCAGCAGATTCGGCACATTCGTGATAGAAAAGCGGAGCTTTAATGTAATGGTATTACAACTGTGAAATTACAAACAAACAAAAATATATGCATTCTGAGACATTTTTAATAAAATTTTATGAAATTTCAGGTGAATTTTTATTAACATTAAATCATCTTCATTTTCACCTCACAATTTGGGGGAAGCTGTGCCTCCCCTGCGACAAGCCGCCACTGAAACCCACTAATACTGCATTCAAGTCCTCCTGGGAAGTTTGTACTTACGAGTTGACAAATCGTAATTACGATGTCGGGTGCATTCAAGTCAGTTTAGGCGGCACAAGATGGAGGTGTACCTTCTTTTAATAAATTACAAGAAAATACAACAGGGTTTGTTAACTCTCCTTATAGAAAATGAAAAGCAAAGAATTTGCATCAGGTGTGGTTTGTGTTTTTATCATTTTTAAATAATTTATGAAGCCACTTTAATCTGTATCACATAAAAACTTATTCATTGTTATATTGCAATCCTGTCTATCAATTTTAACAAATAAATTACTGTCAACAACAGACGTTGTATCCATCGATCCATTGATTCTGTCACGTTTCTCTTTGATACGCCCCCAACTTGGAGCTTAAAGAAAATTCAGAGTTTCCCACTCGACTTTGTGATGGCGTTCATGTGCGTTCAACACATAAATACGATGTATTCGACATGAATTGAACGCACCATGAAACACAGTGAACGCGGGAAAATCTAAACATGCACCCGCACTAGTCTAATTAATGTACAAGACTAGAATATGCGTACACTATGGGTGTGTGTAAGATGTTATTAAACAAGCTAGGTAAACACATAAATTGTATAAAACAAGAGTAAACGTTATGAACGCTAATGTAGCAGACTACATCGGTGACAAAAGTGCATTGGTACACGATAATATTTTTTGGACAAGATTTATTAATGACTCAACATCATCTATATTAAAGAGAAAATAATCACTTCATCTGATGTGTAATGTGAATAAAGTCAGATTGACTAGTTCTACAACTACTGAAACATGTTGTTTTCTCGCACCCGACTGTGTGTGTGTCGGTGGTGAGGTGAGGTTAAAGGGGAGCAGGCAGTGGACCAAAGCACTTGTGAGGCAAAGCAGGGTCAACTCAAAATGTTCACCTCCGCTTATGGGTGAACCTCTTAATCTCAGTCAATTCACTAGAAAGTGGAAGTAAAAACTGACGGCGCTTTAAGCATCTGATGCTGCATTAACGGTGGCGACGAGAGACGATTCTCCTGGTGCGCTCCAAACAGTAAATATCACCCTCCGAAGGGCACTTCGGAGTGAAAACAATCATGGACGCAATACTGAAGGGTCGTCCAACCCAAAGTGCTCAAAAATGGCCACTTCAAAGGGCCCTTTGGCATGAAGGATTTAGAAGGGTACAACTGATGGACACTTTGGACTCCCATGATCCTTTGCGCAGATTCTTTGCATGATGATGGTGCCTCTGTGTGGGCACGTGATGATGACGCAGAAGGGCACTTCAACAAACAGTTGTTTGGTCCCCTACACCCTTCAACCCTTCGAAGGTCTCACTTCAGAAGGTAAATCCTTTGAAGGGATTAGGGCATAGGGATGGACCCTTCCGAATGGAACGCAGGGTCCTTCATATGCTGATAATGGTATATAGCTAAATGTTTTAATTTACTCCCAAAATATTACTCTTGTGGCCCCAACATAGGCTAGTGGGAAAAATAAATAAATACATTTCAATACAAGTCAGTGCTTGAAATAAAGCTTTTTCTTTGATGATTGCAGTGTTAATTTTAATTATAGACCTATAGACCTAGAATTAATTGTAATAAACCTGTTTTAACCTTTTTAAAAACATTTTCAATGAGGAGTAAGCTAGCCTAATCTTTATTATCCTCGCAGCTCATCAGTTTTGCGGTGATGCACTATGAAATTCTTGCTAGGCAAGTTAATTGTAATATCAATTTAATAATAAAAAAAACTTAATAATATTAATAGACCTAATAATCAGACGAATGTAACAGGCCTACATTAACTGAAAATGCCAAATTAGACTAACTAAAGTGTATACAATTATTTTTTTTTTTCAGAAATGTCATGTTTATGATTTTTTTATCTTTTGTTAATTTGTTATTTAAATGAATAGGCCTACAAATTAGGAAACAGGTGCAGTTAATCGCCAGCGTCAGTCACAAAATTGATAACGCTTATAAAAAAAATCTTTGTGAGGACAACTGGCAACAGCTAGTTTTAAATATTTTAGACACCACACACCAAACGACTTTGAACACCGACTGAGCTCAAATGACATTCATAATCACTCTGACAATAGTGTTTCTTGGCTTTACGGAACGAACAGGTGCACGCGTTGAACTGAAAGTCTTACCGTTTCTCGTGGATTGATGGATGGACTTTCTTCCTCATCAGTGTGAGTTTTTTTTTTTTTTTTTACAGAATTATGCATTGCCACTGTTTTTCTAACATTTTCTAACACAAAGCTGCAAATTAAAGTCCAACGGAATTTGTGAACACACAAATTTACATGCGTGACGTCCTTAACAGCCTGGAAAACACTGCTGTAAATCAAACTCATCAAGAATTATGCAAAAACACATTTTATTTATTTTATATATTTTAGTTATTACAAATGCAAAAAAAAAAAAAAAGAAATTATTTTGAATAAGTAAGTTGCGATGGGGAACAGAACACCAAACTGATTTTCAGAGACCTCAAGTTAAGAAACCTCCCAACAAGCTGTTTGTATATGAAGCTATAAAAACTATGTTTTTAATTGTTTTAGGCATAAAATTGTTCATCCAACAGTTGAGTTAAACCAGAATAGGGAAATGACGGGGACAGAAAGATTTGAGGTTTCACGGCACACTTAGAGCACATCTGCTAAAGCTCATCCTGAGCAATTCAACACTTCATGTTTGCGCAACTATAGAAAGGGAATCTTTAACCTTGAGGTAATTTTCTCTTTATCTCTTTCTCTCTCTATCCTCTTTGCTCCTCTCCTCCTCCTCCTATTCACTTAAGTAGCCCAAATATTAGCTAAGTGTGTGAGGAAATATGTGTGATTTTGTCAAGAGCTCGGTAGCTTATCATATTATGCTTTATGTCAAGATAAGTCATATGTTTTGCTAAGCTTTGAGCTAATATTTGGAGTTAATTCAATAGGGCAGCCACTGAAATTAATTTTCCTGGGCTTAAGTTGTTTTTCCAAGAATTGTGAAAATCCTTGTATATTATTATTAAGACATGAATGAGTGCAGTGCCATACTGAGGGTCATAGTTTGACACTCTGTGGAATGCCAATCACGATGACAAAACCCACCAAAACTGGACAAGGGCATGGAGCTAGAGGAGCAAAGGTCAAACAAACAAACACATCCATTTTAGATGTTTCCTCAATGTACTAAGAGCAAATAAAAGCTCCCGTATAAAGAATAGGTTTCACCAAGCTAAACTTAGGTCACCTTTTTATGAAGGGATTTGTTTTTGGCATCCTTTCCCCCAGGTGAACATTTATTTTAGTATTAAAATGAAATCCATCCTAAGAAAATGGGTGATATATCTGATAAAGAATAACCCAAAAATAACTTTTTCACAGAAGTGTTACCTTGTACACCTAAAAATGTATTAAAACAACAAATAGAACAAATAAAAACATTGCTTTACTTATATACTTATCAATTAATTTGTAATTGGTGATAACGTTTACGCATGTTATCCACTTTATCAAAGCCCCCCCACCCAAGTTTTACAATTTACACCTGACTGAATTTTACATAACAGATAGCTTACCTGTTTAAAGTAGGATATGATTGTTTTGTTCACTTTTAGTCTGTGGTTAGATCCAATTACTCCATCCTATTTTAATAAGTTATTAGGAGATGGAAGAAAAGCAGCAAGTTTAACCTCTTCCAAATGCTGAAAATAGATCAGAACAAATGCCAGGACATATTACATCACCAGAGAATAACTGCTAATGTAGTACTTAGTGAGATTTCCGCTGCTAATTTAGCAGCAAGGTAAGCAATTTCCATTCATTACCTCAGTTGCTACTAGCTCTTCATTGCCTGCGCTGGTCAAAACACTGATGTCCCTATTGGCTGTACAAGTCTCTTTTCCCAGTTTAATGCCTATATCATTAGCATGAAACGGTTTAGTACTAGAGCCCATTCTCATGTGTTTTGGTCATCTGTAAAACATTTACTCTAAATCACACTTTGGTTCCTGTCAAGGGTTTGTATCTGTCAGTGAACTGTGCTTGCACTTTCCATCCCTCCATCTTTCCACCTCTCCCGCTTTTCTCTATTTGTCTTTTCTTTCATTCTCCTGCTCTCACAGGGCTCTTTTCAATTGCCCTAGAGTTGTGGCCCTTCTGGCTTCACTCTGCTTCTCCAAGTTAACCACACTTTTGCCACAGCACACTGATGCAGAGGTGGGAAGACTGCGGTCGGCCAATTAACCAAGCACCTGAGTCAGGCCAAACAAAACTTCTTCTACTGTTTTTACAGCAAAGGCCCCAGAATTATGATTTCCATACGCATGGGGAGGGGAGAAGAAAGACCATGTGTCTGACATTGCCTTTGTTGCTGTTGCTGCTGCCAGAACTGGGTATACCTGTAGATGAGTGAAATCAAGGGATAGGGAAGTTGGCACTAGGGAACGAACACCTGGAGAGGGGTGTGACTGTACAGGTGCTAACTGACTATCATAAGTTAGCATTAGACACACATTACCATTGTTGCTCTGTGCTGTGACAATCTGACATGGGGCAGAAAGGATGAGTTAAGAAAGGGTTTCAAATTTTGAGTCTGTTCACAGGAGAAATATTTAGTTAAAATCTCTGACCACTTATTTATTACATTTAACCTACCAATTCCTACCTGTGTGCGACCAACCTCTCTACCTGTTACTTTTAGATGAAACTTGCGCTCCATTAATCCCTCCTATCTTTCCTCTGGAGTGTCTTCCTCTCTTCCATCACCTACCCATTTCTCCTCTCTGAACGCAAATGCAGCAACTGACACTTTATGCTTTACTTTAACTTCTTGTCTAGACAATATATGTCCTCTCCAGTCCAGCATGGGCTAACCCTTCTAACCCCTGATCATATGATGTTCTTCATGTCTTTGCTTTCATCTTTCTCTGCTCAAGTCCATACTGCCAAATCTTCAACAAGATGCTACAGACACAAGTAACCACTTCAAAACATTTCATTCTCTACTCCCCCCCCCCACCACTTCTATAACAGTTGATGATTTCACCACATTCTTCACATATAAAACTAGAACAATCAGTAGTCAGTTTTCTGCTCCACAAATAAGCAAACTTAAACCAACCTGATCCATGCATAAAACTTCCCCCTTCTCCTTCTGTCCCCTCACTGAGGTAATAGTAACCAAACCAGTCAGGCTTCAGGAGTAGCCATTCAACTGAGACGGTGCAACTGTCAGCATGGATGAAAGAATATCACCTACAGGTCAACCTTGCAAAGACTGAGTTTCTTTTCTTCCAGGCCACTCCAATTCTACAACATGACTTAACAATCCAGTAAGGTTCATCAACAATTATCCCATCAAGTTCGATCAGAAATGATCAAAGATCAATCCTTGATGATCAGCTGACTTTCAAAGACCACATTGCAAAAACAGTTAGATCCTACAGGTTCTAGATTTGATTGCATAACATCAGAAAGATCAGGCCCTTTCTAACAGAGCATGCTGCACAACTTTTTGTCCAGGCCCTTGTCATTTCTAGGCTGGACTACTGCAATGCTCTTCTGGCTGGACATCCATCATGCACAGTCAAACCTTTACAAATGTTTCAGAATATAGCGGCACTACTGGTCTATAATAAGCCCAAAAGAGCCCACGTCACACCTCTCTTTATCTCCCTGCACTGGCTGCCAGTTACAGCTCACATCAAGTTTAAAACACTGATGCTTGCATATGGAACAGCTTCAGGCTCAGCACCTGCCTACATCCACTCACTCTACGAATCTACATTCCCTCCAGAAGTCTGAGATCCGCTAGTGAGTGACAACTCATGGTACCATCACAAAAAGTCACAAAATCACTTTCCAGAATGTTTACGTTTTACGGTCCTGGCTGGTGGAATGATCTTCCAACCCCTTTCTGGAATGCTGATTCCCTGACATTCTTCAAGCGACAGCTGAAAACTCACCTCTTTCGTCACTATCTGACTTTTCTCTTTTCTTTCATCTTTCTCTGTCTAGCTTGTACTTATTTGAACAATGCATGAAACTTGATATGACGAGCACTTCCTTTGTCTATTTGCTTCTTTAAGATTAATTGCTTGATGTATTCCCCGCTTTTAAGTCTCTTTTGATAAAATTAATAAATGGAAACCGTGAACTATTGAGGAAAGTTTGGTTGCAAAACCTACACTTAAATGATGACGCAGAAAGCTATGGAATAATTTCACACACCCCTGTTGGCCTGTTTAGTGAATTTGCATGCAAATTCATTTCAGATGGATAAAACTGTGCCCCTGTGAGCAGGTTTCTTCTATATCAACCTGGCTGGAAATTCACCAAAAGAGTAGACTCAGTCAACAGAGCAAAGCCAGAGGTCAGCAAATCAAGGGTTGGGCTCTGTGATTACTTTAGAGGCACTTTGTCTTCTAAAACCAGTTCTAGTGGACAAGAGAAAAGGGCAGGTGTGTTAGAATGTGCCTGTTTCCACTTATTCCCAGTCGGCATGTTTCATCTACTACAAGAGAAACTACAAGAAACTGAATTGTCCTAAACTTTTTGTAAAATCATTCGATTTTTGTTGGTCTACAACTTCTTTCCATGCATTACTCCTGAGTGAACCAACCCAGTCTCTGTCATCAGGTATACTTGTGTGTGTAAAGAATTTCATGGCTATGAAATATGTTATTTGTGAAACTCAGAAAGTGAACGTCCAAACATGCAACTCATAGTGTAGGAAAGCTTCAGCAGTGGAATCTGGGAATGAGTGCCAGGAAGGTATGCTGAAGGGAACCTTTGTGTTCTGACTCTGCTAACCCTGCACTTGTACTTGCTCTTCTTTTCTGTATCTTCAAGGTTAACAACAATGGCCTGGTGTCTTTCCTGAGGGAGGTGTCCCAGTTCACCCCAGTGGCTTTCCCTATTGCTGGAGACCGCAGGGTAGTGGCTCCATTCTGGGCAGATGTAGACAACCGACGGGCAGGAAAAGTTTTCTATCGAGAAAGCAAAGATCCTACCATCCTGAGAAGAGCCACTGCAGACATTAATCATTACTTCACTGAGTTCCCTATGTTTGTCACTACATGGGTGCTGATTGCTACCTGGCATCAAGTCACATTTTTTGGTGGCAGCTCAATAACTCCGGTACCAAGTTTATTTCCTTTAAACTAACAACACCAGTGGCATTTTTATTATTTTCCTCTAAAAGAACTTCTAACACAGGGTTTCCCAAGTCTGACCCTCAAGTTTCACTGTCTAGCAGAGTTTATCCTTGTTAAAAATCTAACTCTGAAGGTCGGTGGACCTCAAGGGCCAATGTTGAGAATTCCTGATAAGTAAATGAGAGTAAAATTATAAGTAAATGAAAATTATGAATACTGGTTGTGGCAACTGACTTGTTCTCTGCTCTTCTCTAAAGGTCAATACATTTCAAGTAGTTCTAATCACAGATGGTGAGCTCTCCTTCACCATCTTCCAGTACCACAATATGTCTTGGACAACAGGGATGCATGCTACCAGTGGTGGTGACCTAGCAGGCTTGGGAGGCATAGCTGCACAGGTAAGGTCATTGCCTTTACTCACGCTGGTTTTCAATTTTGACTGGAATGACTTAATCTACATTAAAATGTGAAAGAATCCACTCTGAGAGAATGCTCCCCCACTTCCACTCTCTTCCTAGGCAGGTTTTAATGCTGGTGATGGGAGGCGCTATTTCAACATCCCAGGCTCTCGGACAGATGATATTGTTGAAGTTGAAACCACCACAAATGTGGGCTATCCTGGTCGTTGGGTCTTTCGCATTGATGATTCTCAGGTGCAAGTGGGCAGCTGCAATGACTCAGGTACAACTCCAAAGCAAAGGGGGAAAAAACAGCGTATCCAACAAATTAGAAAACATGATGGACAGTACATATAGGAGAATATCAGTCTGTTTAGATACTTTTCCATTGTCCTCCTCAGCATCGGTCTGTGCTAACTTAAGGCCCTGTGAAAATGGTGGCCGTTGCATTGATGACTGCATCACTGGAAATCCCTCTTTCACTTGCTCGTGTTTGGCTGGCTTCACTGGACGCAGGTGCCAGATAGGTAAACCAATGATAAAATCCTTCCATCCCTCACAACCTGTACTCATCCTCTGTATTTGTTCTTGCCAGGAAAGAGAAAGTCAGCTTATAAAAGCAGAATTCCACCCTGCAAACCAGGGGGACAACCTAAGGGACAGAATTTCCCCTGGTCACATCTGTATGTAATATGCATAGAGTAGAGTCTATCCAATGTTTTGTTGTGGTCAAATCATTACCTTTTCCTCCACCCCATGCTTCTTTAGGATTCCCTCATGTTTTCAGTCCTGTGTGCACATCTAATACAAGTCACATGTAATATTTGTTGCTCTTTTGTGTGTTTCAATAGAAGTTGACGAGTGCTCATCATACCCCTGCCAGAATGGAGGCACATGCGTGGACAAGATCAACCACTTCATCTGCCTGTGTCCAGTGGGATTCATAGGGACAACATGTGAAACAGGTAAATACCCAATTCTTCAATTATTGGACTCCAATTTAAATTATGCATTGTATGTTAGCTCAGGAAAAGAAAATAAATATCTAATATCAATAAGAGCATTTCTACTAGGTCCAATGTGGGTTTTTTCTCAAAAAGTTGTCCAATGAGGACTAAAATAGCATGTGAAAATGGATGTGAGTTTTGAACTCAGTAAGCACTTCTTTTCGTGCCGTGGCCTCTGTCCTCACTGATTTTGTCATCCCCTCCTCCCTTAGCACTCTGCTGGCTTCAACATCCTTCTCGTTCCCACAGTTCAGCCTGCAGAGATGTATCAAACCTCTAATACCTTTCACAGCCAGAAGTGCATAGTTTCAGAGTGAGAGGAATGGTGTGGAGGATATATTAATCAGCTGAATAAATATCTAGTGTGTGTGTGTGTGTGTGTGTGTGTGTTTATTGCCTACAGACATAGACGAGTGCCAAGAGACCCCATGCCTCAATGGAGCACAGTGCACACAGGGTTTTGGCAACTTCACCTGCATATGCCAAGCAGGTTACACTGGGTTCCTATGCGAGTCAAGTGAGTATGGATATTGGGAGTGTCACTGAAAGGCCATGACTTTCTCCAGGGAACATTTCCTTTTTTCCACATTAGGCCCGCACTTATTCATTTGACAGATGGTGTTATCTAGACTGACTTCATGAAGACTGCTATAGTACAATACTTTTAAGGGCAGCTAGTAAATGGAAATATATTAGCAGTTACTTTGATTTCTTTCCCTGTATTTTCATTTTGGGTCAAGATTTATGTTCCAAATATTCAGAGTTCTCTGAACAGACCTAGAAATGACTTTTTATGAAAAAACACTGACATGATTCCTGTGCTTAACAAATTGGGCTTCCCACAATTGAGGTTACAGATGAAATGCAAGCCCAGTTGGGAAGTACTCTGGAAATGAACCTCTGGCCTTTGCATATATTGAACCCTTGTTTCAACATTAGACCAGATTACTGTTAATACTAGACACCTGGTCAATGAAACCATACACCTGCTTGAACCTTCATACATCTGCACATCTTAAGATATTGCCTAATTCAAAACCAAGCTGCTCTAAGGATTGCTTTTCTCACACTGACAAATTATTATCTACACTGACAGTAATCTTATGTTTTGGAATCCAGATATTAATGAATGTGCATCCATGCCATGTTTAAATGGAGCTGTGTGTGAAGACCTGGTGAATAACTACACCTGCACGTGTACAGCAAACTTCACTGGAAGCCACTGTGAGACAGGTGTGCTTTTACTCTTGAGTTCAACCCACCATAACACTTTATAAATGCCAGCCAACACATTATCTAATCTTTGTTTTTGTTTCCCTTTGCAACGGGAAACATGTTTAATGATAGAAGATGTATACACAGCCAGCCACCTTCTTTCCACTTTATATATGGCTAGCTGTAACATTTTTCAACTGGGACTGACAAAGAAATTGAAAATGAATAAAGAAGAGGGAACACTCTGATATAACTATGGCTTCAAACCACATGTCTGACTTATTGGACTGCAAAATAAATCAAATGCATGGTCAACTTACGAAAAGAAAACTTCACCCTAGTATCAAACAGAAGCTTGCATTTCTCCAATGTCCAATGCTTTTCTTAACAAGTTGTCTAACTATAGTTTCAGACAACATGTCTGATTAATTGAACTGATTTCTTTGCAAATAATGTCAGCATTGTTATCAGACGCTTGGTCAACTCTTGTCTGAGGTTGAAGTGGCTAGACCAGCCTTTTGAAGACTTTTTTTTTCAATGTGATTTGGTTGCAGTTTCATGGGTTTGCCTTAATTTCATTTAAGAGAGATCACTTTTTAAATTGTTTTGTTAATGTGTTAGATCATGCTGCCCAAGTAATACCCACAGAATATACTATAACATATTGTATTTTACCCTACCCTTTACAGAGTTACTTTTCATGGAAAATTCCTCAATTACTGATGCTGCAAATCAGACAGGTATGTAAATGTTCTTCAAGTTCCTGCTAAGCTTTACCTCCATTTCTTTTTTTTAAAAGATCATTATTCCTACTGCATGTAATATTTCACTTACAGTGCCCTGCGATGGAGAGAGTTGTGAAAATCATCGAATCTGCGAGTACATTGGCTCTGGAAACTACAACTGCACCTGCACCCCAGGTTATTACGGTGACGATTGTGAAGGTACTGGCTAATTGAATTATTTTATACCACTGTCTGAAGTCCAATTATGATGTTTGTGTGGTTTTTACATTCAAAATCATAAAAAATCAAGTAATAGGCTATTTTCTACCCTGGTTTTGTGGCCGGCTCGAGAAACGCTCTGTTTTTATGGGAGCGCCACATTGGAGACTTGGAAGTAAACGTCCACTTCTCTGATTGGATAATAATTTTGCCTTGTAAACTTAATAAACTAACTAACTGTGTGTCTGTTTGCCAAGCCACATCCTTCATAGTTGGAGCCTTCTGTGACTTTGGTTCGACATGGACACATAAACAGGACATATTAAGCGATCTCTAACAAAGCAATAGTGACACCAGGCTACAAATATTTTTTTACTCACATAAGTTTGCTGTGCCATTTCTGTCGGATCTAATATAAACAGTACAGCATTGCTTTTTTAATCTCAGTCTCTCTGCAAATCCAGTGTCCACCTGTGTCTTGTTTTGAATCTGAAGGAAGGTATGCAGCGACTGTGTTGGAATCAGGGTGAATGTGGGTGATTCAGTGGGCGGGGCTACAGAATTAGGCTTTGATATTCTTCCATGGAGGAGGTGTTTTACCTATCTATTGCCATCACATTCCTTGATCTGGCATTCACTGGGTCTGGTGTCAATAAAAGCTTTTATTGCAGTAACAAGGACGTTTTCAGTTCTGAAACTTACAGGATATTCGTTTAGTACGATGACCTCTTATATATCAAAAGCTCAAGTAAAAGTTGATTTCTCAATTCATGACCCCTTTAATGCATAGTAGCTACTCTCCTCAAATAATTAGGCAGGAACATGACACACAGGAGAAAAGGCAGACACCACTGTCCCACAGGAATTTGAAGCACTGCCTGAGGAAGACTATGCAGCCATGATGGACGAGCATAATTATCCAAACCGATGCAACCTCACTTTACTGCTCAGACCTTGCAGCATGTTGCTTGATGTTGCAAATAATTGTTTTATGGCACTTTTTTACTACTTTACCAACAAGAGGAAGGGCTCTTGTCTAGACTTTAAAGGGCCTCTGTTTTATGAGACGGTCCTAATGTTTGGAATTCACTTCCCTGCAACAAAGCAGGTGAGATTTATTTGGATGCTCTAACATCCAACCACAAATCTTCAAAGACTCAAGTTATGACAATGATATGAGGTTCAACATCCTCATATTCTGCTCTATCTTATTTCATCAATTCAGTCAGAGTGATCCCTGCTCCCTGGGTCACTGTGTACACTGAACACTTTGTGCCCCTATAGATTTAAAAGTACATTGTGAGCTATAGCAAATTCTTCCTACTCTTCCACCTGGAGCTGAAATAACCGTCAACTCTTACATAGACTCTCCTAAATCTCCAGAATACCTTCCTGTCTGGCTTACTTGGAATGTGTAGTGGAAAAAGTCATGCAGACCTCTCAAAAAGAGAAGGAAGAGGCTCACAGGCATAGCCTAGGAGTTTCTAATTGGACACTGAGATCAAAGAAACCGACCTTATGAAACTACAAATGAAAATGGCTTCAGTGAATTAGCAACATATTAATTGCCCCCGAGTCCAAAACATGTAACATATTATCAATTTATCGAAATTAACTAAATAAACAATCAAACAAAAACAAAAAAAACTTATACAAAGGCCCCTGGAGTTTTAAAGGAATTAATGTAACAATGATATAGCAAGTTACTTTGATCCACTGTTGATTACTTTGATCCACTGTTTGGATCCACCTGTGAAAATAAAACATCTTTCCATACAGAAAGCTTTATAGAATACTGACTTACAGTCATCAAGAACACTGAACTCTGTGGGAAAATGTTGGGAATAAAGTACAAATCCCACCACTAAACTATATGCTAAACCACGCACACACACAATGTAACATTCCCACATGTGTCAACTGATTTGACTGATGTGAAGTAAGAGTAACATATTACAATGATTTGAATGATTACTTATTCAGAAATGCTGACCTTTTTCCAAAAGTGTCTCTTTATCTGTCTCGTTCTACTCTCTTTACATCACACCTACAGAGGAGTGTCCCTGTCAGAATGGAGGGCTTTGTGTTGATGTGAATGGCACCTGTGAATGTCCAACAGGCTTCACTGGACTCTACTGTCAGCTTGGTATGTATTAACTGCAAACAAATACAGAATTGTTTTTTTTTTTTCCTTTTTTCAAAGACTTTATCAAACTAAAGGTATGTGATGTCCAGTTTTATATGCGGTTTGTTTTTAGGACAAAAATTCTAATTTCTGATATTTGATAAAACAGCTTATCTTGCTATACTGTTTAAAGGCTACTTGATATGATGGTAGAAAAAAAAGTGTTCTAAATTCATGAAGTGCTTTTTTATCTTCAGGACAAACACTCAGCATTACACATCAGCTACATATCCGTTAAACACAAGTAATTGATAAGTGACTATTGAGGAACTGTTCTGTCACCAAAGCTGTCCCACCACTAAAGTGGTGGTTTCTCTGTACTATGTACAGTTGGCTAACGGTGGAACAGTTTGCAATTATACTGTACTAAATTATTTAGTTTTGAAAGTTCACCTGTCTGTCAGTCAAAAGGTACATGCTTTATTGATTACCAGAGAAAACTGTATCCATCTGAAGAGTGTGGGCAACCTTTATTCAACAAAAACATTTCAAAAGTAGTAGTACTGCACACATATTTGTATAACAATTAAAATCTGTTATTTTTTGTTTTACTCTTTAGAGGTAACACAAACCCCCTGTAGTAACAACAGACCGTGTCCGGATGGAGGTCCATGCTTAGAGTATGGTGGCACGTACCTCTGCACTTGCCAAACTGGAGCTGACTTTGATCACAAGGACTTCTACCCATATGGTAAGAGCCTTGGAGAACCTTGAAGCCATGTGCTAAGCATGGTCTCCATGACAAATAAACACATACTGTGCCAGGTTGTCAGGATGGCGAAGGTCCTCAAAGCAACTAAGGCTTCATATTAAGTAAATGAGAAAAGAAAGATTAATTTGTATGTTGAAAACGTTAAGAGAATGTTTCAACTTGGCTAATGAAATACACAGAGGATCTATGCTATGGTGTGCATTTAAATGAAATCATTCCAACACACTCAAATAAAAGTAACTGGTGATCGTTTAAAGACGATGACCTGCTGTGTAGGATCGTGGTGAAGGGTGTGTGTGTGTGTTTCAGTACAGCCCCGATCGGCCTGTGATTCCTCACCGTGTCAGAATGGAGGCTATTGCTATGAGAGAGATGGAGGCTACATTTGTGAGTGCAAGCATGGCTACAGAGGAAAGCATTGTGAAATAGGTATGTTACATCTGCTATCCGTGTTAACATTTTTTTCTTGCATGCTTACATATTAAATGGTAGTCACATCCACTGAAGTTCAATAATTTTGCATCATGTTGTTTAATGCACCATATTTCCATTTTGCATAAGTAATTTTACCTACTTGCTGGTGGATTAAGCATTCTTCCTCTTTGTTTTTTGTTTTTTTCCTCAGTCAGATTAAGTATCTGTGCCTCTAGTCCCTGTCGTAATGGAGGCTCTTGCAAAGAAGAAGCTGACAGCTACCGATGTGTCTGTCCCTTCCGTTTCACAGGGAAGCACTGTGAAGTGGGTATGTGTTTAGTGTCAAGACAATTTTCTTGCAATATGTGGTTTTCTGGCGTGAATATAAATGTGTGAAGGAAATTTCGATGATGTTGTTTAAAGAGTCCTATTCATTTGATAAGCATAACGGCCCTTTCATACCAAACATGTTACATGGGAAAATTTTGAATAAGAACAATGTTTTTGTATTTATGTATTTTGTATTTGTTTTTATAGAGCTATTCAAACCAGTTATACATCTGCCTGCCAACAAAACAGTGTTGTTGTTATTTTGGTAAATGAATTTTTCCAGTTGAAATGAAAGTTGCCAGTTTGTATAGTTCGGGTTTGCTAAATGATTGGTTTACTTTATACTTTTAGTAAAATGTATGTTCATGTTGCACCCTCTATTGTAGTGGCATGGATTCATTTCACTTTTGGTTTGGAATTCGCTTAGCTTTTTGTGTTTTGTTTGCCATGAAAAGGCTTTAAGTGTGCAATGTTAAATTCTCAGCCAGCTGGGAGCACCCAGGGGATATTACAGTTCTTAGTCACCCTTCCTTTCCTCTTTTCTGGTTAAATGGAAGAAGAGTGTAATCTACTTTTCTTCATGTTTGGAAAATGCCATTTCCGCACACATACAACTGCACAAAGAAAAAAGCTCTTCAAAGCCAAGACGCTTTTCATCTCTGGATTTTCATTATCTCAACTTTGTCCCACATCAGAGTTGTGCAACTGTTTGGCCTTGTGTAATGATCCAATTTGCTGGAGTTTGTTCAACATTTGGATTCCTCACATGTGGGAAAAACAACTTGCCCTGGCACATGCATGAAAAGCTGTTTCTCTTTCTCAGTGCTACTGTAATGATCAATGATTTTTCACACATGTTGACCTCGTTTTGACAAACACATGGCCATGCTTTCTTTCACAAATAAATATGCACGGGCACACTACGTGCACATGTGTACACAGAACTGTAAAACAACTGTTATTAAAATATCCAATGCTTTATGTTTAGGAAAGCCAGATCCTTGTGCCTCCAGTCCCTGTCTGAATGGGGGAACATGTTTCCACTACATCGGTAAATACAAATGTGAGTGCTCCCCATCCTTCATAGGAAGACACTGCGAGAGCAACAGAGGATCCAGTCCGGCATTGGAGGGTAATCAAACTCTGTTTTACCTCCAAAGTACACTGAGCTGTTTGCCAACACAACAGGAATCAGAAGCACACACAGCTTTGTGGTAGTCAATATTCATTCATTTAGGTGTAACTAATATGCATGTTAGGAGGAGAACAGCAGTCGTCTATCTTCATTCAGATGATGCCAGGACGAAGCAGCAGGTGCCAGTTCCTGCAGTAAATCTGGGTTGCGTGTCACCTCCCCAGAGATGAAGCTGGATAAAGTCCTCAGTGCATTTGATACTCTCTTCCTGAACAGGGGTTATAACTCTTCTGTTTCAGGCCTCTGTATTACTGTTGATTCTACACAGTTTTCCACAAGGTGCAGTTAAATTTGTGTCCTGCTGTTCCACGATAGGATGAAATACCATCAACTAAACCATTTCACAAAAAAAGGATGTTTTTACAGCTTCTCGCTATTTATGAATCTGCTCGTGGCTGTAAATGTGGTTCTTTATGTTTTCAGGAAAAGCAATAATTTTTTCGTAGAGAGAAACAAATGTCTGTTGCTGCCACTGCTCATTTTGTTTTATAGTGTTTCTGACATTTTTTGTTTGCAGTGTAGGGCTTTGTCACTGCGTTTGCTCTTTAAGTGTTCTAATTAACTAAATGAAAATCTTCAGCCTTAGTTGGATGAATTCTTTCTCTCGGTTCGAATTTTTTGCTGCTTCTACTTTTTTTTTTTTTTTTTTTTATAATAGCAAATAGCTTATACCTTATGTAAAATACATTTATATTAGTAGCTTATATCAAAGTAACATTCATAATGTGATGTAATCATTTATCAGAAATAAGTCTTAAAATTATTTCACAAACCTGACTCGTTGCCAACAGGCTGTTTGTTTATATTATTTGTCATAATTATTATAATTATTTCCAACCAACCTGAGTTATTGAAAAACTATATAAAACAGCACTGGCACACTGAAAATGACTTTTCATGCTCACTGTTTGTGCACACTGCAGGTCCAGACTGTGGCCCCCCTGTGAAAATCAAGCACGCAGAGGTACAGTACTTCTCCACTGCTCCAGGCTCCATGGCTTCGTATGTATGCCACCCAGGCTACACTCCACTTCCAAGGGCCACCCAGAGCATCTGCAGCAGCCAGGGGTCCTGGAGCCAGCCTCCAGTCTGTGAAGGTTAGTGGAAATTCAAAACCCTTGTTGTTCAAAGTTTTCCCAAGACTGTCCTGCCCTGAAACCAACATTCCAAAATGGGCGGTTGGTTTGGAATGCTGGGAAGAAGAGCTGACGAGCCTACAAAATGTCAAACATACATAAAGTTTGTATAGCGTGTCAGGGTGCTGACAGAAAGTAGTCTGGCCTTGGTATACAACTCAGAGTTTTTAAACACAAAGCAATTCTGCTGTCTCTCTGTGGGACATAAAGCATGATGCTGCTCTGGCAACATTAGCTACTACATCATTTGTATCACATTAAATAAATAGGGCAAGTACACAGTGTGACAAGGCAAAATCCAAATACCTGGATTTCTGTTCATGTTGTTGTTAATTGACACCAAACCATGGATGGGGCTCTACAATAAGTGCTTCCTGATCAAGAACATGCAGTATTATGCTTTGAACGCAAAATGTGTGTATTTATGTAGTGTGTGGTGTGTGGTGTGGTTGTGCATCAGGTTTTGTTTATGTGTGTGTGTGTGTGTGTGTGTGTGTGTGTGTGTGTGTGTGTGTGTGTTTTCCTGGTCCATGTACTAGGGGATTTGTACATGAGTGACTCTCATCATCCCCTTTTTCCCCAGAGATAAACGAGTGTTTGTCTGATCCATGTATGAATGGGGGAACTTGTCGTGATAGGATAGCCTCCTACCTGTGTGAATGTGAAGATGGTTTTAGCGGACAGCGATGTCAAACAGGTAACACACTGCATGTCTCTTGCTTATTCTTAATTCTTTATCTTCCTTCATATTGACATTTTTATGTATTTTAGGTTTTGATATAGTTCAAACCTGGCTTAAGTTCAGATTTCTTTGAATGTTTTGACAGACATTGATGAATGCCTTTCTGAGCCATGTAAGCACGGAGGTACGTGTGAGGATCAGCCTGGCTCTTACTTCTGTCACTGCCAGCAGGGCTATGCCGGACAGGACTGTGAGATAGGTAACATCATCAGGAATATGTTCACTACTTTTAGGGTTGCAAAGGGGTGGAAGATATCCGGTGAACTTCCGAAAACCTTCCAAAAATTCTGTAAAGTTTGACATTTTCTGAACTTGCAACCCTGACTACATTGACTTGTGTTTTGATGTCTTACAGACTAGAATCACAGTGGACTTAAATAGGCTTTTTTCCCCACTGATCAACAGAACAATACTCTTTCAAAATGTGATCAACATGATCTTAAAAAAATATAAAAATGTCAGAAATGTGAAAAGATTAAATAATTGCTCTTTTAATATATGACTAAATCACTGAGGCAGCTGGTAAAATCAGTTTTAAAAAATCAAACAAATCCCAGTTAAACTATTGGTGACACTGTAAAACATCAAAATGGTTTTTGTTGAGCCTTGATTCCAGCTTGTATCTGCAACTGTTTTTGTCATTCTGCATGATCTGCTTTCCCCTTTATTCTGACTTATAGTACATCAGATTCAATACACAAAACACTTCACACCTACTCTATCACCTACAAACAGCCCTGCTGTCAGAATGAAGGATTTTCCATCTTCTGATACAGATGTGTGTTTGTTCTGCAGAACAGGATGGATGCGAGCCAAACCCTTGCTTGAATGGAGGTGTATGCCGAGGCTACAGGAGGAACCATCTGTGTGTGTGTAAAGAAGGTTATGTTGGAGACCACTGCCAGACATGTATGTTAACACATTATTAACTATTATTCCTGAAAAAGTGCACAATACATCACAAATAAACAAGAAGTATTACAAACTATTACAAACCTGCTGCCTTCAAGCTCAAAATAGTTTTCTTGATGTGAATAAAATTATAATTGTCAGTGAAATCCGTGTACCCTTCCTCCACTTTCTGGAAGTCTGAGGTATTATATATTAGTTATGTACCTGTCAGATATGTAAGGTCTCATCTGGTCCTATGTTGCCGTCTAGTGGAGAACCCGTGTGTCCTGCAGCCGTGTGGAAACCGGGGCGTCTGTAGGAGTGATAGAAGGGGGAACTACAGCTGCGCCTGCTGGGTGGGCCACACAGGGAGAGACTGTGAGAGAGGTCAGCTCCTGATCTTCCATTATTCAAAATCAACTCATATCCATTCATATCCAAGAAACTAGCTATTAAGATAGAATGGAATTCAGAGTTTGGGTGTTTTTACTAGCAAAGCAATTTGTTAAATTGCTTCCAGGGAAGTTATTAATTATTCAGAGACATGGGAAGTTTGTTACTAGTTAAAAAGGTAACATTTTAGAATAATGGTCCATTAGTTAATGTTAATTAAGTTTCTTTAACATGATCTAAGCAAGAACATTCCTTCTACAGCATTTATTAATCTTAGTTGATAAATGTATTGTGCATTGTTTGTTAATGTTAATTCATAAATTAACTAACATTAACTAATGGACCATTATTCTAAAGTGTTATAGACTAAAAATATATGCATTCTTTGATCTGTATTTAGTATGTATGTATTGTATTCATAACAAATGAATTTTCCTTTCATAGTTTAGAGCTGTCGTTTATTATCCTTTTAATTCCAAGGGTTAATTCCCCATTGTCCACAAGAATATTTGAAGAGCACCCATGTAGGCTAACAGGTTTCCAAATATTAAATTAAGTAACTAAAATGATTATAATTAAAAATGTTAATAATATAAATGTATTAAATTTCATAATTACAAAAGTTTTAATAGCTGAATATTCTTCAGGGATCCCTATTATTTAACCAGTGAATTTACATTTATTTATTTTACTCACAATTTCTATTATTTATTTTTTTTCTGTGCATAGCTCGAAACATTTAAATTATTTAACAAAATATTAAAACACCATGGGCATTTTATCTAGAAATCACTTTTAAAATTAAGCTACCTCATACTACAGCCCACTAGTTAACAATCACTGGAGGGTAACTGAGTTATTTATAGCCAATACTTTCACTGTTCTCAGACCTGTTGCCTCCATCTGGCCTGCATGTGTTGCGGGTAGAAGAAACTGAAGTCGAGCTATGCTGGGATCAGTCCGATGCCACTCAGAATTTAATCAGCGGCTTTGCTGTTGCCTTTGCTCCTGTTGGTCATGGACCGAGGAAGACAGATTTCCTGGAAAAGCAGCATTCTACCTATGTACTACAGGGCCTGAACCCCGGACAGCTTTACAACATCTCCACCTTCTCCGTCAAACGCAACACCAACAGCAATGACATAAGCCAGCCAGCTTTCGCTCTCATCCGCACAAGTGAGAGCTCCCAATTTTTCTTCTGTACCTACATTGGTGATTATGTCATATCCTGTTTCCTTATCACAATGTGACAGCAGGATTGCAATATATGTTTATTTATTTAAAAACCATTTTTTTACATGTTTATTTTATTTAGGTCCTTATTATTTTTCTCAGTTAATAATAGTGCTTAATTATAATGTACATGTAGAGTATGTAGAGTATTAACTCGCATACTCTTCTCCTGTTGTGTCTCAGGGCCACGGAAGGTGGAACAGCTGGAGGTAGTGAATGTGTCGTCCTCTCAGGTTTGGCTGCGGTGGCTGGTGCATGTTGGCCACCATGCTGGGGTCAGTCAGGTTCGGGTGTCCCTGGTGCCTGCAGATGGTAGTGGAACTCGCACAGCTGTGCTCAATAGCAGCGTCACAGAGTACACCTTTAGGTCAGTCATGACACAGAACAAGGTCAGCACATACACGCGGTAAAAGAAAACACAAGTCTGCATAGTGCATAGTGATTCTTTAAACATTTGCATAATGTCAATCTCCATCTTGTAGTAAGAACACGTTTTAGCCACTAGAAAAATGCTTGCCTGTATTTTTCGGGGCAGAATAATAGTAAAGAAACTCAAAATAATTTAAATATACTCTTTAAAAAGTGTTCACGAAATGTGAGTACATGATGACAGGATTTTTGATTGAAATTAACAAGACAAAAATGTAATAAGCTTGGTAATTAACTATTTACCACAGAACGGAACAAAAAATAAACTATAATCAGTTCCACTCTTATGTTAACCTGCATAGTTGTGTTTTCTTAAAAAACTTTTTTTTTTTAATTATTTAATTAATTTAAATGATTCATAAATAAATAAATTACAGTTAGTTTTATTCCTTTTTTGGTTCTAATTGGTTCTGCAATGATAACTTATTAATTGCGCTAGAGCAGCACGTCAGTTTTGGCTGCAGTTTTTCTATTTTGTAAATGCATGTGAGAGCTCTTATTGTGAATGATTCATCCATGTACGTGTTTAATTTTTTACGTTTAAAGATTTAAAGTATAATAATATTATTAGGAAAATTATTAACATTTAGTAACACATAATATTTCAATGTGAAATGGTGACAATGTTCTTTTCATAAGCTTAGCTTTAATGAAATATTTTGCCCCAAAATGAAAAATCTTATGATCTAGCCTGTGACAACCTATGACAAACAAGATAAATATTTTTTATTTTTATTCTTCTCTTTTAGGTATATAATACAAGTTGTTGTTGTTTTAACCAAAACCAGTTGTAAAGTTTTCTTTTAGCCAAAACACAACCAAAAACAAAGTTTCAATAATTAAATACGTGTAAATGAACTCTTCAGGGTGTGATGTTCTCAGGTGATACCTTAGTCAGGTTAGACACCATATTGAATTTAGCATGGATCATAAACAAGGCTAAAAGGAATAGACAGTCTTTTGCAATTACACTTCAATCCCTCACAGCCTCATTTTCGATCCTGTCAAAATTAAAGTTCTGTTGAACCAATCAGAGTAAATTTATTTCGCAACAATGTGCCTCTTGATATTTCAGGTGAAGCAATTTTACATTTGCTATTGCTACTCTAACATCATTTTTGGTCATGGTGAATTGTGTACACCCTGCTGACATGTTTACCTGTTGTAGTTTATACATGTGTATGCATGTCATCATTTAATGATTTCAGCCTTCCCAATTAAATTCTGAATTTGAATTTTTCACGTTTCTCATTTCTGAAAATGTGGTGCATCACTAACATAGACTGTATGAAACACTACATACAATTATACATTTTGATAAAACATTCTGAGATCACCTAAAGGTTTAAAGTATGAAAAATAAAAACACATATTTTACTGATTAGTTGTGTATAACCCACAGCACATTGCTCCCAGGTCAGATGTACACAGTAGATGTAGTCACACAGAGTGGTCAACGCCCTGAAGACTTACCATCAACTAGCAAATCTGCTGGGCCACTCCACTTCTGGACCAGTGAGTATCTCTTCAGCTCTGTGTTACAAACACATGCGCCTCTGAAGCAACACCACATTACATTGTTTTCTCCATCAGGGCCGCTTCCACCTCAGAACCTTTCCCTCTCTCACATCACCCCCACCTCTGCTCGGGTCACGTGGGACCATCATCCTCGGAGTCTTCCAGATGGTTTTGTGGTCAATATTACTCGAGGCCTGAGCACCCGTAGCCGCTACCTACCTGATGGAAGTTTAGGGACTTATACACTACGAGATCTCATTCCAGGCCAACATTACCGACTTGCCCTCACTGCTTTACGCAAAATGGGCAAGGACAACATTCAGAGCATCCCTCAACACCTTGCCTTCACCACACGTGAGTCGCGGAGATTTAAGATGACTGCTTGTCTGCAGATTGCAAAGATGTCTTTGTCATTGTGACCCATCTGTGTATCGTGTATTGCACAGAACCAGTTCCAAAGGGCCAAAGCAGAGGTGACAGACTTAAGGGAGGACAGGACTACCAGATAGGACAGACCTTGACACACGTTCAAGACGGAGGCACAGATGACCACACAGAACTCCTCGAAGAGACCCAAAGGTATAGCACTGTATAAATGCAACAATGCAATTATAGACGCTATGCTGGGAAGCCATGCATAGAATTATGAGTTCTGTGTTTGTTTTCTCTTTCAGATATACAGAGCTTATTGACAGAAGAGGGAGAATCACAGCTAAATTTACCAACCTTCCTCATAAAACCATCAGACACCACACAAGTCAGTAATTAATTCATGTATAATGGTAATGTATGTTGTTATGTTGTGTAAAATTTTTATAAATTATAATAATTATTATAATAAATTATAAATAATAAATATTATAATCAAGTTATGTTGTTTTAAATTATTTTAGATGAACAAATATGTAAAATAAATGAATGTGTTTTATAAAAAAAAAAAAAAGAAAAGAAAAAAAACATTTAAAGTGGGAAACTTGAGAAAAAAATATTTTACATAATATTTCCTAGGGTTGTCAAAGTTAACTTTTTAACTGAGGATGATAAACACAATCATTTTAGGACATTTGCCACATTTGATATTATAAATATTATTATTATTAATTCTCAGAAATCAGTAAGATTAATTGTGATTATTGTATTAGTTTTAATGTTACTAAATGTGTGTATAGGGTACACTGTTAACATTACAAAATAATTATTTTTCAGAAAATATTTTAATAATTTGATGTGGTTTTAGTAGCTTACAATGTACTTCAAAATAAAAGTCAGTTAAAGGGATACTCCACCACAAAACGGGTTTGGAATGGCATGTGGGTAAGTGATTTATGACAAAATGTTAATTTTGGTGGTGGAGTAACCCTTTATTTAATTTTGGAAAAAAAGAAAAAGAAAAAAGAAACAGCTTAAAGCAATATTATAATGTATTACCAGTATTATGCTTAATATTTTTTTATAAAGCATAAATGGGTCACTATATATGAGAATACTGTATATAACTGCTTTGATATTTTATGAAGGGGTCCCTTGCATAAACAATTTTTTAAATCCCAGTTTTTATTTAACTTGATTGTTAATGTCTGCCACTGTCTCTTTTAAACAGAGCCTGACCCTCCAATCACATTAGAAAGGATGGAAGAAACCACCAATAAGATAAGTCTAGCTCTGGAAATTCCTGAAGAAGTGACAACGGGTAAATCTGGTAGGCGATCTTTCAATAAAACACCATAAAGATTTTTATGAGACAAGGGAAAATTGTTGATTAACTTTAGACAGAGAGTTTGTGGTTCTTAAAACAGGAGAATGGTTTAACAGTTGGAGGTATTCAAACTAATTCAAATGTAATTGGTCCCAGCTGAGAGAAAGACTTTGGCAAAATACCACAGCATGTATTCTGAATAGTCTTCAGCATGACAGTCACTATAAACAAACCACATCTATCAGCAGTCTGTTATGGTTTAAGCCCCCCAAAACGTCACTTATGGCTGTTTCAAAATTCATATTTATGCGCATGTGATTGTGTATTTAAAAGAGCAGCTAAATAAACCCAGACATGAAAAAGCTGCAAGCTCGCCAATGTTTAAACTAAGCATTGTGTTTATGTGTTTTTATCCAAAAACATTTAATTAAATTTCAGAGTCATCCCAAGACTGCAGAACTCAGCCCTGCCAGAATGGAGGAACATGTGCGCAGATCAACGAGTCGTTCAGCTGCAACTGTGCCGCTGGTTTCAAGGGCAGACGGTGTGAGCTATGTTAGTATAACCATGTCTGTTCATCCACAAGCATGCAAACACACACCAGTGAATCACTAATAAATGCCAAAATGAAGAATTTAGCTTGAGTTTATGTATTATTGTTTTCGTTTATTATTTATTTATTATCCCACCACCTAGACACCAGAATCTGTATTTAACCAAAATAATTTAAAAAGCATCAGTCTGAAAAAATAATAATAATAATAATAAAGTAAAATAGTCTTTAATTTCACTATAATTTCACAAAATGAAAAATATTATATCTTTAGTAGCTTTCCCTGTAATAAGATCTTTAGTCAAATCTACCTTTTGTGTTTTTTTCTCCTTTTTTTTTTCTACCCTGTTGTATGCAGATTGTCAGCGAGTACCTCACCCATGTACTCGCCTTTACTCCGAAACAAAGAGTGTGCCTGTATGGGAGGATGGTGCCTGCCATTATTTGTAAGTGTCTGCTGTCTGGATACATCTGTTGTCCTGTTATAGGTCCTGTCTAATCCAATAGTTGTATCTCTTTTTTGCTGAGTACATGCTTTAACCCTCAGGTACAAAAGGACTTATAAAGTTCAGCAGGATGTTTGTTTTCGAGAGATCTGTGAGCCTTTGCTGTCTAAGAAAGTACTGCTCAAGACTCCAAGTACGTATAATGTATAAAACATTATACACAGTTTTTCCATGTTCCACTGTACTTAAGGAGATGTAAACATGTGGTGGAAAGTGACTTTGTTAATATGCACAATTTGTATCATGGCACGGATGGGAGTATTAATGCTGTGTATATGAATTAAACAACCTTTTTTCCCCTTTCTCTCTAATCAGACAGAAGAACTCAAAAACAACAACAATAATGGTGAGTATATTTTATTTCTCATAGAAATGGAGAAAAACATATTGCCACATACTGAATGTGTTTGATTTTATTTCTGTTTTAGGAGGCCAAATCAATGACAGCTTTGGGGAGTAATTGCTTCTCTTATTCTTAGTTTAAATGAGGGTGCATTACCATTGTTGACCCTTTTTTTGCATCACTGGTCACCTTTTATTGGCTACATTGTCCTATGGATGTATATTTGTTCATTTACAACTCCAGATCTGTAGATGAGCTTGACCATATGATTTAGGAGTTATCTGCATCAAATAGCATACCTCAAATGTAAATATTATGTGATATTGACATCTAGTGGCCATCAAGTCCCTCAGGGAATTTTTTTTTGAGTAATTTTTAATGTTGAGTTTTCAAAGCCTTCAAGTATTTTCATTCAACCATTCATTCAAACCTGGTTCTCTCCTACAGCAAGATCACACAAATTACTGGAAAGAAAATGGCATACCATTGTTTCTGTTTATTTAACAGAAATCTTTCTGCTAGCTACTATGTAAATAGTGTTTATAGTCTGTTTTTGTAGTTGAATATTTTAATAATAAAAATGTTAAAACTTCATGGTCTCTTCATTTTTACAGAAAAAAAATACATAAAGCTTCGGTGGTAGGGGGTAATATGAAACATGCATAGAAATATGTAAGTAATTTTAAATGATAAACCTTGTTTTGGGGCATTCTTATTCAGAAATCTACAGAAAACAGATTTGCGTTTTATGGAAAAATAACCGATGAGGCTATGCTAGACCGTGAATTACCACAAGGTGTCGCAACTTTGTAAAATAAATAAAATGCTAAGAATCTTCTTTTTATCAGGCAAAATTTCTTGGGACTGTCTGGCTTTGTGAAATATGCATGGTCATGGCCAAAAGTTTTGTCAGTGACATATATTTTGTGATCAAATGCATTTTAAATAATTGCTAAAAGCTTCATTGGCCAAAAAATTAACTTTTCACAACAAAAAAATAAAAAAATAAAAAAATAAAAGCTAACATTAATTACCTACTCATTTCAGCAGCACATGTGAAAGTGTGAATGAGAACTGTCAGGTGAGATCACTATCATATAATTAGATTGTAAGAGCAGACTGATTGCTGAAAAGGAGGTACGAAAGAGAAGTGCTTCCAATCATTGTGTTCTTGTTAGCAATGGTTACCTCCAAAGAAGGTAATGTGTAGCTGTCATTGCATTGCATCAAAATGGCCTCACATGCAAGGAATTGCTACAAGACTATTGCACCTGAAAGAACCATTTACCAGATCATCAAGAACTTCAAGGAGAGAGGTTCGACTGCAGTGAAGAAGTCTTCAGGATGTCCCAGCAAGCACCAGGACAGTCTCCTCCTGAGGAGTCAGCTACAGAATCGTGTCACCAGCAGTACAGAGCTTGCTCAGGAAGAGCAGCCGGTTGGTGTGAGAGCATCTGCAAGCACAGTGAGGCCAAGACTTTTGGACAATGGCCTGGTGTCAAGAAGGACAGCCACTTTTCTCCAAGAAAAACTTCAAGAACAGACTGAAATTCTACAGGATTAACAAGGATTGGACATTATTTTCTCTGAAGCTCCCTTCTGACTGTTTGGGACATCTGGAAAATCGTTTGTTCTGAGAAGCAAAGGTGAACACTACCATGATTCCTGTGACATTGCAACAGTAAAGTATCCTGAGACCATCCATGTGTGGGGTTGTTTTTCAACCAATGGAGTGGACTCTCTCTCATATTTTTAGCCAAAAACACTGCAATGAATAAAGAAAGGTATCAAAATGACCTGCAAGAGTGATGACTTCCACCGATCCATGAGCAATTTGGTGATCTGTGAATTTTCCAGCATGATGGAGCACCATGTCACAAAGCAAGAGAGATAAAGTGGATCAAATATCATTTCACTGAAATTTTGGATCCGTGGCCAGGCAGCTTCACAGATCTCAATCCCATAGAGAACCTGTGGTCAGTGCTTTAAAGGCAAGTGGAAGAGCAGAAGACCACAAATCGTGATCGACCCTGAGAACTAATAAGGCCAAGAATGGATCTCCATCAGTCAGGATTTGGCCCAGAAGTTAATGTCCAGTATGGCAGAGTGAATTGCAGAAGTTATGAAGAACAAGGGTCAACATTTAAATACTGACTCTTGTATATTATTTATTTTTGTGCCTATAAAAGCCTTTAAAACTTCAGTATACCATAGAAACGTGGAAAAGTAATCACACAATTTGTCACTAAACTTTTGGGCATGGTTGTAGTTATGGATCTAGCCCACTAAACTGCAATTCTACAGTCCCAGGTAAGTGGTGACAAAAAGCAGATGGCTACAGATATCAATTTCCTGGTCTTTCTTCATTTAGCCTTTTTAAGAAAGCACTTAAACCAAGAAATGGACTGCAGTTTGTGCATTTATGCCATTAGATTGGATTCAGCTTTATTTTCAGTGTGCACAGTATACAACTACAAAGCCAATGAAATTATACCTTTTCAAAAGGTGAACTTTAGAACCTTTTTAGGTACTAATATGTGCATATGTAGTAAGTACCAATAATTACAAATGTGTAGCTTTATTATTATTATTATTATTATTATTACCCCAGTATCCGCTTTTGTACCATTAGTTGTTTTTTTTTTTTTTTTGCTTTTTTTTCTGCAGAAATGAAAATAGCAATATGTCTATACATTTATATACAAAATACTATCATGTTCTATTAAAAAAAAAA
The DNA here is from genome assembly GCF_003368295.1 of Carassius auratus. NCBI lineage: Eukaryota > Metazoa > Chordata > Actinopteri > Cypriniformes > Cyprinidae > Carassius > Carassius auratus. The sequence continues at coordinate 14,496,619 of NC_039273.1, read as the reverse complement.
GTGCATAAGTATAAGGCTGAGAAAGTAAAGACCAGCTCAAGACAAGGTGTGCAAATAGAGAACAGAATTTTAGAAATGATAACTGGGATAGAGTCTATAATGAGCTTTAACATGGTTTCTTCGCATATTACAAACAACCATCTGCAATTTAAGGGAAATTTTTTTTTTACAAAGGTTCTTGTACATCCATCAAATCTGTATCAAATATTAATTCTTAGTGACATCATTAGTGATAAAATAAAAACCCACCTTTTTATGTGATATTAATTTCAGATATTATTTTTGAGATGATATCTTCAGTCTTTTTCAGGTCACAGATTCCTCACTGTATTCCATGGCTATTTTAATATAGCCTTTATTACATACTTTTTACGGCTGCATTTTAAAACAATAAAATAGGCTACATATATTGATGTACAATATTGACGTCAAAGTAGCCTACATTTTAACTTTAATGGAACATTCTTAACTCCTTTTGTTTCTTAACTTTCACTTTGGTTTAAGTTAACTTGGCATTTTCCTTTAACGCATTTAACGCGTTTAATATTTCAGGAAAAAAAGAGTTTGAGATCAAACGGATTCAACAGGCAGTAACTGGCCTAGGCAAAAGCTTACAGTTGTCACCTGACTGTATTATTATCATTACATTAAACACACACCACTCCAGGAGCGCGCCCGTAAACGTCCGTGCGTGCGCGCACTAGTTTTAAACTACCTCCCCCTAGCCGCCCCCTACTTCAATGAAAACTGAGATTGCGGGGGGGTGGAAGAGACCATGAAAGGACAGAGCTGGACAGAGACACTTTAATGGCTGTTTGTTTGGGGTACTGTTAATATTTGTGGCTTGTCCCTCGACTTTTTATTTTAAGAAATAGAAGCTAAGGACTTTCTCCCAGAAGAGATAGAGCGGTCTAATAACGTCCAACTGTCCCGCTCGCGCCTGTGCGCTCACTGAGATTGAGCGCGAGCTAACAGAAGTTAGCTGGACAGCTATCGGCGGCGGGTCGGGTGAGGGGGACAATACGGAGAGGAAAGAGGGGTCGACAGAGAGCGTCGTCATCAAATCTAGTAGCATGTCGCCCTCGGGAAGAAGTAACTCGAGTTTTGGATGAGGTTCCGTGGCGCAGTTCGATCGCAGAGACTTTTTTTACGCGAAGGTGGGTTGTGATGTTTCTGCCAGCGCGGGGCTCCGGTGGAGGCGCGGTGTCGGCGGTGTCCCGGAGTTGGCCGCATACGGTACTGTGGAGGCTGGGGGGTTTCTTTCTCCTCCTGTTTCTGGAAGGGGCCCGATGCCTCACCAATCCGAGCAACACGCTGGGTACAAACAACAACAATAGGCCGAATGTGAACGTCTTCATGAGCGAGGAAGAGGTCAAGAAACTCTTGGGTGCGTATACTTTGTTTCCCCGTCTGCTCAACTATGTTCCTGCCCTATCCAAAGTTTTTCTTAGAACCAGCATTTTTTGCCACTCTGTCAAATTAACTGTATTTGCTTCTAACTAACTACTAAAATCCATCTCGTGTGTCTATTAAGTGTCCAGAAGTAAACAAGTTGTTTTAAACATGCTCAAAAACTGCTGAAACTTTGTTGCTTAGCTCTCCATATGTTAGCTTTGATAGGCCAAACAATCCGCAGCGTCTTTGTAATCTCTAATCAGACAGCTTCTGCTTAAGAAAAGCTTTAATATCTTTATTGAAATGTCACAAAATGCACATGTGAAATTATATTTATGAGGTTTTTCTTCAGCAAGCTATTTAAGAAATATAAAAAGCGAATGGGTTTGTCATTAGATCGAAACTGGTTGCTAGAAAGTTTTCCAAGTGTATTCCGAAGCTTTACATGCTTGTGCTATAGGAAACCATAATTATGTGGTGATTTGTAAGGTCTATATCACACACATGCACTAGATGCAGAGCAGAGGTGTATGAGCTGATCTCAGTCATTCATGTTCATCGGTGTGTGTCAGATTTATTTGACAGAAGTCGCACAATGGAGTTTTCCTTTTTTGCTTTGTGTCAGGCCAGTCAGTAAACACTGAAAATGCAAGGCACATCTAACTCTGGAAATGATTTGGTGCTGATATTTATATAGACAAAAGGCAATGAATGAAATTCTGTAAGTTTGTAACCAGATTTAGAGCTTTTTATAACAGTATAATAGACCAACTTTCATAAAATACATTGTTGTCATTACCTCCCAATAATGTCAAATTTTTGTAGTTTTGCTTTTGGGAATCAAACTATATAAAGCAATGCAATGCGAAAGCCTGTTGATGCTCATAATTTTACATGATTTTTTTCTTGTGTGATCTAGGCTTTAGGGTTAGTGTGTTTTGGGAGAGAGTGCATTTTTTTATACATTTGTCATACTCTTGTAATCCTAATAAAAACTATAGGTATAGTTATGGTGTTAATTAACAACATATGATTATTTATGTGTTTGTTTATGACTTAATGGCTCTGCCTTAAATGTAACTTTTTGCAGAATATAGTCCTCTTTCCAGACTAGTGGACAAACCAAGTGTTTTGTACTCTGAATAATTTAATGCATTCATGGTTCTTGAAGATAAGGCAATCCTTAAAAATATTTTGGTTTGCAGTAACATTAAAAAAAAAATAAAAAAGGGTTGGTAGGTAGGTCTATATATATATTTTTTCTAGTTTCAATGTAAAAAAAAAAAAATAAAACTCAATTTTGGTGATGGTGATTACTTGGGTAAGAATTTAAACAAATTAGCATATTGTGACATCACTGACTGGGACTTCAACCCATGCCTTTGGGCGCATAATTGCAAACCTCATTTTGATGCAGGCTATATAGACCACAAACAATTTAAATCTTTGTCAAAAATATGTTTATTGCATGAATTTCAGGTGAGAAGAAAAAAAAAACGAGGTACTGTTTTACTTGAATCCACCGAAAGGTGTCAATGCAACCTACAAATGAGAGACCGTTTACTTTGCTTTCTTGGGTGTTCACTTTTGTGAAAAATATCCTGTTTGATTTGAGAGACAAGTGTTCATTGAATCGATTGTAAAATCAATTTTGCTTGGTCTAAATACATTTTAACACCAAATATAGGTAAATCCACGGACAACTGGCAGGAAAGATGTAAAGATTCAATATATTGGTAAAGACCAGTATTTCTGATGATTTATTGATGTGAAGTTACGTGCACAATGACAAACACTCAAACAGGAGTGCAACGTTCTTGAAAAACAATAAGCAGAGTGGACTCCCATAACAATGCAGTTCGTTAAAATCAATTTCCTGTTTTCGAAACTTGTGTTGGTTGGTCCAATTGATTCATGCAATAGATTTTCGAACACGTGAAAAGATCTGGGCATAGTTTTTCCAGAACTTCGTGCCAAGTTAAAGCAGTGTTGAACTGTTTTAATGAATGTTTTAGATGTATTATGGTGCCCTAACCCGTATGACTTTGAACAGTGACCGAAAACATTTTGTTTACTGCAGCCGAAGCCATCATTACCAAGTGTGAACCGCTGACTCTGACAGTGAATGAGAGTCTGAGACGAAGTGAACTCACAGGCCATAGTGTGACATCCGTGTAAACATAGATGACGTCACTGTTTTTTTTTTAAGAAAGAAAGTAGCCTTCATTTGTATGTAGGCCTACTCAATTTATACATTTACAATACTTACTAAAATATAATGAATATTATTTTATTGCTTTTGTATTAGTTTTTTGAAGAGTAAAAAAAAATAATTGGTCGGTCTTAACGCAAATTTACAACCGGCAAGTAATAATAAATTGAATCGGTCCTAAATTGACAGGGTCGGTCGGGTTACGGCAAACAAGAATATTTTTAATGATGGCCTAAAAGGCTTTGTGATGCGCTTGTTATGTTTGTATTCAGACTAGGTTTTTGATTCAGCACCACTGTGATTAATGCAGCGAGAACTGATTAGAGGTTGTTAATTGCTGGGTATTTGTGGCTGGGCTTAAAAGCAGTCATTATCATTGCTAATGTCACAGCAAAGTTAAAAGGTTTGGGGGCTGCCGGTGGAGCATCTATTTCCTGCTGGAAAGAAGAAGCAGAGACAAGGGCATTCTTAGAGCAGCCTTGTTTGAACTTGTTTTTAGGGTTTACCCTTTCAGCATAAATTGATAGCAATTTCTATTAGACTATTAGACTTTCTACTAGGCCATATGGAGTATAAGGTTTCAAGTGATGCAGTCCTTAAACTTTTGAGCTTTTTTGAAATGCAATCAGGTTTGAAAGATGATTGACCTCTGGTCTTTCTGTTATCCCCAGTAAAGCTGACCTCCATATTTTTTGTCACGATTGACTTTGGGACCAAAGCTTGGCTATGAGTGCCTCTTTCTGGGTGCTCTGCATTTCTGTGTCTCCTCAGTGATGATTGATGAACTTTATGGTGAGCTTTTACACTCTTTGACGATCATATCAGGTTATTATAATCAACATGTCACCTGTAGTTTTATGCTGGGTGCTCTGGCATTTGTCTTGTGATGAAGGCTGGAATGAAGCTCTTTAAAAAATAAAAATTGGGGAAAATGGAATGGAGCTGCTCTTTCAAAAAAAAAAAAAAAAAAAAAACCTTGTGATTTGCCTCTTCGCTCTTCTGCTGCTTTGTCCCTTTTTTGTGCATTCTGGGAACCTACTCAGGATTAGAGCTGCAACTAACGATTATTTTTTCTGTCAACTAATCTAACCATATTTTTTTCGATTAGTCGACTACTCTAACGATTACTTTTATTACAATAAATAATTAATCTAATGTTCTTTTTTGATTAGCTAATGAATCCTTTGGATAACTTTTACAAAAAAATATAAGTACAACTTCTAATATAATAATTCAACCTTTATTCATTTTCAACCGATTTGGTTGAAGTTTTTACAGTATACAAGAATAAAGAGGCAAAGAAAATTATTTTACTATGGTAAATATGAGTTTACGATAGCGTTTATAATTAAACCACAGTAGCCACAAATTTACAGTTGTCTGAGACGTCATGAAATGTTCTTTAGCATCACAAGCCATAAAATGTAGTCAGGGTTCTGCTATGATTTAGCGTGGTTTCCAGAGATCTGGAGCTGATTCGGGGTAGCTCGGTGGTTTGTGATTGTTGTCTCACGGTGCGCTGTCTTTTAAGGGGCCGTTCACATATTCACAAGTTCATTATTTCCAATGTAGGCGTGTGGCATGCACGCTCATAATGGAAGTGATGCGGTCGCGATGCGCACACGAAAACAGGCACGTCCGCACCGCATCGAGTTAAAAACATCTCAACTTTTCAGAATGCCGCAAGGGCACTGCAGGTCATGTGACAAGAACTAACTAATCAGCTTCATTCTTTCCCGTAACAATGTTGAAAGCTCAGCCAAGATGAAGGAACAGCTGATCATAGCTGTATATGGATTGCCATTTTGAAATAAATTTAGTAGCAGAGCTACTGCAAGCGATTTTTAGAGCTGCAAATCCATTTAACCTTTGCTGGAATTTCCGCGTCTTCATGGAGAGAGCACGTCATGGTTGCTTAGCAAAGACAGACACCCCTGGGGCGCAACTGCCCTAGTGCTTTGGAAAGGAGAAAGCAGCGTGACTAGTGTTTTCCACGCGTTTTTAGGTGCAATATGTGAACGCCCCTAACGCCACGCCAACACAGACTTACTTTATTTCTTATTTTATCCTTACTTCGGCTGCTACGGGTGATCATACCAATAACTTGTAATCTTTACAAGAATATCAGAATCATGCAATGAGCAAGTCTGCATTTATTAGACACTTAACAATATCACATCAGTTTGTGCTTTTAGAATCGCTGAATCTGCTGCGGTCGTTCCATCACATCTGCAGCGGAGACCTGAACCAGGATAACACGGTAACAGGTTAAACCGTAACACCAGAGAACACCAGGATGTTTTCCTCTGAGATGCTCGTGCATCGCATTTGTGCTGCCGTGGTACACCATATCGGTTTTGCAAAGGGAACGAAGGGCCATTTTATTTGGCCTCTGTTTAAAGTATTCCCATACTTTTGATAACAGTGGTCTCTGTTTTTGTGATGGAATGCAACTTTCTTCATTCCCATTATGCCATTACGCGAGATGTAAACAGTGTGACGCATCGACGCATTTCACGCACGTTGACGTATTTTTGTGGTCGACGTAATCGATGACGTTGATGCGTCGTTGCAGCACTACTCAGGATGTATTCATTTTGAACCTGAAGGTTTTATATCAAATAACTATCTGTAGCATAAGCTTCACATAAACTTCACGAATAACCACTGTGCCTTTATCTGTTAACATGATTTTTGTTCTCTGTTCTGGTTCAGCAATGGATGCCATCTTGGAATTAAAACCACCTTGTTAGACTGAGGGCCATTGTAAGCAGTGGGGTTGCATGTAGAAGTCCCTGAATGCATTTATCAATGGGACATCAGTAGCCTGTAGTTTTGGACTGCCAGTGCCTCAGAGAATCAGGTGTCCCTGTTCTGCACAGGAGTCTGATTACCACTGATGTGGTTCAGAGATCCTGTTTTATGAGTCAACAGGGATCCTTGACTTAAAAGTTGATGGTTGTGGTTATATGGATACCCTTTTTGGTGCTTTATATAAATGTCAAATGGATATATATAGGACTATTTTGTGGCAAAGCCTAAATTTCCCCAATATCGCTATTGCAGATGTAACCGTTTTGAAAGCAAATGACTCAATTTCTGGAGTTAGGACTAGTTTTGGTGAGAACATTAATATTTAAAATTATTGCTGTGTTTTAGATTTTAGGTCAAGTTATGATATGATTCTTTGTGATTATTTTGTGTACAATTTACACTAAATAACATTGATGATTGGTTTATATCAAATGATGAAAAGCAGTGTTTAATGCAATATTTACATTAATTTCACAATCTTTCCTCTCAGATCTGTAAGTTAACTCGTAGCATAAAATTAAATGCACTGGCTTTGGCTTTTTATGGAGACCGCTGGTGAAAACAGTGTTTTGATGGTGGTTGCTAAAAACCTTGTTTTCCATTTCAGCAAGTTTCTGCTCAATTGATTTTTGTTTTGTTTTTAGGAGTCATATGCTGCACAAAAATAGAATTGAATTCATGTCAGTGATCTCAAGACCATAATGAAATTTTAGAGGTATTCAGTGTTTATTGAAATTAGAGGTTGTGCAGATTAGTATATATATAAAATTTGTACAGATGAACTGAATATAGTATGTTAAGCACTGTCATCTCAAAGTATCAGAACTGCAATGAAACAGGGAATGAAGTGTAGATACTTAAAAAAAAAAAAAAGCCTCGTTTACCACAACTTTGAAAATTTTCTCCCTTGTAGGGATCTATGGCTTTCCACTGCACTGTTCATCCTCGTGCTGATATAGTACAGAGAGAAAGCTTTCACTCTCTACTTCAGAGTCCCAACACCACAGGGATGAAAAATCTCCACTATCCAGCTGTTCATTGCTAACAGACAGCGTCAGCCCTCTTGTGTCTGAGTTATTTTGGGGGATCATTAGATGGCCCTGCTCAGTGTATGGCAGTACATGGAATGTTTAGGTCACGAAATACATCCGCTCTGATTTACGATGTAAACTTGCTGCCTCTGAAACCTTTTCCTCCTGTTAAAAGTGAAAACGCCTTGAATAGATGCAACAGACACATGGTTGCAACTCCTTGAAGGCTTAAGATGGCTGCGTTTCAGTTAGTTAATGCATTCACAGTCAATTTGACATTTGTAATGTGAGAAAAATGTATTTCAGAATAAAATAGGATCTTGTAATTTAAGAAAAAGTGTGTGACTGGTCTTCTATCCATTGGAAATTGAATGGATCATGTAAAATTGATATTTGCAGTTCTTTGTGTACAGTGTCTGATACATGTGAAATGGAAATTTAAATTGAATGAATGTACATGCACGATCATGCACAAGTAAATAAGATAATAATTGGGGTCAGTTAAAAATTGCTAAGAAGAAGCTAATGATTTTAAAATAATTGGTGAGTTTATGATGATTCCTGGGTTTGTGCAAGGGCTGCAAGTAAAACTTTATAGAGGTTCTTTATACTTTGCATATTTTGCTAGTCCACAAGAAACTTGTGAAAAATCTAGTAGCTCAATTTTTTTACAGCTTCTTGTATATTTCCACTAGCCAAGTGAATTTCTTTCTTGGAACAAAGATCTGAGGTGCATGCTCAAATCACACACAGCCCTGGAGAATCATTCTCTGCAGAGCTACTCTTGATGGGCTATGGGCCAGTTAGGAAGCACATTTATGTTCAGTTGTTTTTTGCAATTTCAATACTAATGCTAACTAGCCGTGATGACTACGCAGCAAGTGATACTGTAGAAATATACCAGATATTTCTGCAACATTGTGGCTGGCAGCTCAGTTACTGGTTGTGTTTTAGTGAAGGTTTAATATGTATGAAGAGTATGAATATACTTTTTTTATAATAATAAAAAGACAATGAATAAATAACCTCAACTCTTAGAAAGTTATTTAAAGAATACAAAGTTTTTTTTTTTTGCTTGTGTGGCGAGCGCTTGCAGAGAGAGACCCTACTATGCACACATTTCTGATTGGCTGGGATTTGTAAATTATTTTTGTCTTGTCTTTCGATGATTTTTTTTTAAATTGATTTTTCTTGTCTGTTTAGGATACTGGGTCTCATTCTCCAAGCATGCAAACAAATTTCTACATGAAATGTGCGTGCAAACAGTTTTACAAACAAATCATGACACCATATACCAACAAGTTTTTTATTAAATTGCATTCTTAATTTCTGACAAAATATGGGAACAAATGAAACCACATGCAAAAATCATATACTCTGGGTTGCCTTATAATAGTTAAGATGAAATTTTGGACTTAGACAAATTTATTTTATGTCATATACAGTGAAAGAGTAATACATTTGTAGCTTTATAGCTTGAGCTGAGTGGTTTCTTGTTTAATGCAGATGCGTGTATGGACCGCTGTCTAATGAAAGGTCTGTATAAAATTTGTGTTTATGAGGATGCAACACTTGGCATTGTCAAGTGTTCAAGAGTGCAATAAACTAGTCTCTGTGGGACAAAGCTTATTACAGTGTCTTTAGTTTTCAACTACATTATACTGTGTTGCAGTTACAAACCAGCCTGGCTGGCATACTCTCATATGAGTAAGCGAGCCCTCCCTTGTCCGTATCATACCCATAGAAGTTTGTTTACTTTAGCAGCAGCTGTACTGCCATGTTGTTCCAGTGCAGACGGGGAGTTCTGAGGATACCTCTTACGGAACAAGCACTGTTTCCATGACTGGGAAGACAGCTGTAGTAGGACTGGCTCATGTGGTTGTAATTAATGACTAGCGCTGACTCCTTTTGAGCACCAAGAAAGATTCATTACCGAGCTGCCACAACTCAGCCATGACAATTTGGAACCTGCCTCTTCAAAACAATACACTTTCCACAGACTAAAGCCTAGCTGTCCAAGTGATCCCACAGACCCTTGCCTCAGGAAAAGCAGGCCTGCAGGAAACTAATGTTCATTAATGAGCTGAGAGCTTAACTCTGTAAATGGGCACTGAAAGAAAGGATTGTCACTGCGTTAAAACTGATCAAAGAACCTGAAGTAAAGTCCAGCCATAAGAATACGTGAGTGGACTTAAAATGAAGTTAAACATTTCATATTTTAGCTGTAGATCTTTAATGGAATGCTAATTCTGGTGGTTCTGTTTATTTGGCCCTCACATTGACCCTCAGACATGAACTGAAGTGTTTCGAATGCAGGTTTTCAATTTTCAAGGTTAACTTATTTAACCTTGACCACATGTATACGTGTGCTAACTGAATCTTAGTGATCATACAGTTCTGTTGCTGTCTCTTCAACTCGTAGACTAAAAAACAGTCAATAGCAACAGTGTAACACTGAGCAGTATCAATTACTCAACTAGTCGACTAGACTAGCCTCGCACAATAAACCAAAGATTGAAAGCCCTATGATGTGGCACCCATAAACATATTTAAAAACTAATGTACTATAATATACGTAACTTTGTATGTTCCATTACTTTGAGGAGCGGTTGTGTCTGGATTGAAGAATAGCTTTAGGATTTGTCTTTGGAATCTTGTTTGATGTTAAACATCACAGTTGCTTTTATCTGCTCCATGAGCAGTTATGATGGAAAAAAAAAACTGTTCAAATTATATCTTCTGCAGTATTTGTCAGTGAAGAGTGTAGGTGACCTTAAACCAATGGCCTGTTTCAATTTTTTCATTGTGATGACATGGTGTACTGTAGTGAAATAAAGACTAAGTGGGCGACATAAACTGACAAATGGTAGTTCCAGTCGGAACAATTTCTGCATTGTTACCTCTTAAGTAAATCTGTCTGTGTTTAGTGTGACTTGAACTCTGGGAGGAAGTTTGTTCCCAGAACCTAAAATGTAAACCTATAAAACACATTGTTGACCCTCCTGACATAGATCATTAAAAATGACAAAAAATGACATAGATCTTTTTTATTTTCTTTTTTTTTTTCTGTCTTTGTATAACTTCAGATGTCATTGGAAAAGTATTGACTGTTAGGCCAAATATTTTAAACTAGGCAACAGCTTTTGAATTTCTTTTGGTTTAAAAAAAACAAAACAAAAACAAACTACCAGATAAAGGCCTTAAAGGAAACAGTTTTATTTGTGTAATGTGATATATTTTGGAGTGAGAAAGTATATTCAATAAAAAAATAAGTTTGTCAAGCGAAGGCTTTTTTTTCTGTTTTAATGGTTAAATGAAATCTTATTAATCAAAAGCATGTCTAATTAATTGAAATAATGAATTACAATATTTAACATTTATTATTTATTATATAACAATATTACATTTTAAGGTCCTATGAAATGTTTTATTTTTTACCACTTTCAGTTTTCGTTATTTTTCTGGATTTTATTTTAATAGTTTCATATAATTTTAGTAATCAAAAGCATTTAATTAATAGATTTTATTCTAAATAATTTATTATTATTCTATCCCGTCCAGAAACACTGTGTTGTGTTATTTACATTATTCTGCTAAATACATTTTGGTAAATGTTTTCTGGTAAATATTCCTCTAAAAATAAAGTTTTAATAATAATTTTATTATTAACATTAGTAGTAGTAGTTGTAGTACTATCTTTACATTTTATCTTTACAATATATTTGTAACGGTTTCTTAAAGTTAAACCAAACCTTTAATTTGATAGGTTGCTGTAAAGACATTTAGGTTTCTGTTTGTATGTGATATAATCCTAGTGATTATGTGTTCATGTTCTCATGATGAGAACACAGAGGCTGAAAACACTGTCACGTGCACTTCAGTATGTGTGTAGTAAACGAAACCATTCACACACAGAAAAATTTAAATAGTATTTTTGCAGATTGATATTTAGAGACTGTAGTTCACATCACGTTGTGATTTGTGACCCTGGACCACAAAACCAGTCTTAAGTGTCAATTTTTCAACATTGAGATTTATACATCATCTGTGATATTCTGCATTTTGTAAATCTATAAAATTTTTATGGCTGAATTCTTCAATTCTGTCCATGTTTTCCTCATCACATAAATCGTAGGGCACTACAGGACCAGGACCTTGTGACCCAAGAGAAAAAAAAGTGACTTATTATTTATTCAAATACTTTTTTCCCCCCTTTGTAATAGTTGTGCAATAAAATAATTATGCACAAAAAAAAACTTTATTAAGGAAGAAGGTTTCGTAAGGTTTGGTTTTCATGTTGACTTCAACAAACAGAACAACTCTTAAAGGACACCCAGAAGTGCCCAGCAGAGCTCGTGTGGGGTTGTCATTTAATGAGATACTTTCTGGCAGTATTAGTAATTATTTCTCCAAATGTGCTTGCCTCTCTCCAAGGCTATAAATCCTTCAGGGGGTTTCAGGGAGCTTTGGTCATCACACATAAATAAACACACACACTTAAACACTTATTATACCCCTGCTGAAGCACCTGGGGCTTCCTGTGCCTCCCACACACCCATGTTGCTCATCTGTGGTGGCCTTTAACCTAATTGGGAAAAAATAAAAGTCTAGGTTACTTATAATTGACAAGCTACTAATTAAAAGGCACAAATAATAATAAATGATTATATACTGTCATTTCAAATCGACATTCCAGGCGTTGCTTTACTTAATCCATCTATGGATTTAGTTTCCTCTGCATGTGCTTCTGTTTTTGCCGGCGGTACAAGGAAGATCCATTAGTGATCCGTAGAGAGCATCACGTCTACTGAAGTAGTGGAAAATGGGCACTATATTATAGGATTTTTCTGCCCTTTGCTCAGCACACCATATCACATTTTCTCTAGTAATGGTAGAAGAGATAATGGTTGACTGGAATGCCATCAAGCCAGCCGGTCTAAAGTAAAATCATTCTCCATTAAAGTTGCCTTACAGCTGCTTCTAAAATAACAGGGCACAGTATGGTACCATTGAAAGGTTCTTGTGTTTTGCCTGCATAGTCACTCGACTTGAACATGTGCCCAAAGCTAGAAAAGAGGTTGAAGAATGCTTTCAAAGCAAGCTGAAAGACGAGCAGGGAGCTATTACAAAAGAAGTCCATGAATAGAATAGGAATGACTGGCAGTAGTATTCTCATTTGTATGCTTGTCTATTCGAACTGCCACACTAAATGGGGGTAGGCCCCTTTTTCTTTATTTTTTCTTTTTTTTTGCAATGACTCAACCTATTATTTAATAGTACATTAGTCTATTCTCTTTTCACACTTGTTAGAGACTTTTTCTGTTTTGGAATACGTGGTAGACTATTTACAGTGCAAAAAAAAACCTATTGAGTTAATAATGCAGTCACAGTAGTTTGAACACCGTTTGAGTCCTGGAAACAAATATTTATTGGAATTAGTCTCCGTCTTTCATTCTTTATAAGCTATAACACTGGTCAACATAAATAATATATATATATATTAGGGCTGGGACAACGCGTCGAGGTCATCGATGATGTCGACACAAAAAATACGTAATATGCGCACCGATTCGTCGACCTGTTTTTATTTCTCTAAAAAAACGTTTGCAAAACGTTTACCTTATGTGCGCTGAATATACGCGATGGCCGGATCAACATTCTGTCCAACATTATATAACCAATCCAGGGGTTTTTCTGCATTGATGTTTTTTTTTTTTGGCGTCTGTCAAAGCCTTATTTGATCGGTGAGTGATGTAGAATAGAATGACTGCAGCACCTGACAGGGTGCGTACGAGAGAGAGCCCCGGCTGCGTGCGCACTCACAGTCTTCAAACAACATGAGTGCTTCATGCTCTCTCTCTCCCTTGTGAATATTAATCAAAATCATTAAACACGATAGAAAAAGGGCGAAACACCAAAGTTTCACACGGGCTCGCACACTCACAGTCTTCAAACTACACCAGCACTGTCTTGCTCTCTCTCTCTCTACCTCGTGCATATTAACCAAAATCATTAGATACGATAGAAAAAGGGCGGAAAGCCAAAGTTTCATGTCGAGCATTCTGAGATTTTTTTTCTCCATGGCAGGCTGCTGGCTCCCACTGTTAATTGTTTTTTTTTTTTTGAAAAGCACTCTCTGTATTAGCTTAAAGCCCTCAAGTTTACATTGGTTACTGTATTCTTTCAAGCTCTAAACAAGACATTTTTTATTGAATGCTAGACATCAAGTTGTTGTTATTTTCATCTGAAAGAAGAACTTTTTTTCAGTAAGCTAGGCCCTATGTCTTCAGTAAGCTTGTTTCAGTAAGCTATGTGTTTTCAAGGCTTCAAGGTTTTATTGAATGCTATCTCTATACAAGTGCAAAGTAATGCATTCTTAAGTCAGTCTTTTATTTTGTAATTTTAAGAGCAATAAACATATATTGCAATGTTAAGGAATTCATGTTTTTTTTTTCAATCAGATATGTAAATCAACATGTATAAATTGTTAGTAGTCAATTAATGGGCAGATAATCGAAATCGAATCGGTCTGAAAAATTAATCGTTAGATTAATCGATGCATCGAAAAAACAATCGCTAGATTAATTGTTTAAAAAAATAATAGTTTATCCCAGCCCTAATATATATATCTGTGTATATCAAGAAGTTGTCAAACCTGGTCTTACCCAGTTTGGGTCAGTCTGAAGGAGACTGTTGGAACAGTAGAAATATTCAGGAGAGAAGATACTTCAGGATTTGAGAAGACACTTGTGCTAAAATATGAATAAAATATTACATTCAGCTTTTGGTTATTATTGACGTTTGTCTTAGAGTCACCTTAATGTTAGGGATCTTCTTAAAAGGATAGTTCACACAAAAATGGAAATTCTGTCATAATTCTTCATCCTCGTGTAGATGTAGGATATTTTTTATGAAACCTAAGAGATTTTTGTCCTTCCATTGAAAGTCCATTACACCAAAACCTTCATTCAGACTGTTCGTAAAGACATTGTATTGTACATGATTGCTTAACACACAATAATTTGTGTGGCTGTTTAAAGTTGCTGTATGTAGGATTGACAACAAGTGGTTGAACTAGGTATTGCAGTCCAAATTCAAAATATTGGAGAATAACCACAACCACAAACCAAAACAGAGACCGGAACATTCATTTTTAAAGGATAATAACTGACTGTATCATTGTTTTTCAGATAAACAAGTATATTAACTTGGCGTGTTTCTTAAATACCTGCAAACATAATGGGTATTTTTATGCTTTAGTAGTGTCAAAACAGTTCTGTTACATAAAGTGATCAGAGTGGTGATCCTCACTTAGCAGACAATTAATCAAACAAATAGAACCATAGACTTACATTGAAGAAGTGACCATAAGCCATATACAGACAACAAAATATCATATAAACTTTGCATGGACACTTTTGATTTGAGTCAGTAAGGCATGGAAATAACCACTCAAACCACCCTAGTAACTACATAACAATGCCATGACATCATGTTGGATGAACACTTTCCTCAGAAATGTGGAAAACTATTTGCTGATCATCATCACACAAGTGGATGAGAAAATTTCCAGAATCTGAAGTAAACTCATTTGTAAACTCATAATTATTTTTTTTCCAGATCCTGTCTCCCTCTGTAGGACATTTTGTTGTATGAAAAGACACGTTGGTCTATAGAAATCAATGTTGATATGTGAATTAATGTACATGGTTTGTATTTTTGAAGGATTCCTAATGGATTGGATAAAAATGTATGCACCTCAGGTCTTTGTTTCATTTTAAATAGGATTAGTCTGACTGCAGTCTCTTTAGTAAAGCTGACAATTATTTTCTAAATTGCAGAAAATTAATTTTCATTTATTTATTATGCTAGTGGGACTTCAGGCTATCAACACCAGCAGAAAGACTTTGAAATCTTGCAGGGTAGAATGTGTGTGTGGTAATTGCAGTTGATCTCAAACTGGGCTGTGGTCTTCCACAGGTCAGACGTCTGCTGGGAGATGTTTTCTTTCTATACTTCACCATAGTTTTTTTTTTTTTTCACTGGCTGTCTAAGTTGTGATACCACTGCCATTTCCACTAGGTCTCCTGCTGTTCTGTCACAGCCCATCCAGTTCAGTTTACAATGTGTTCATGTCAGTTCTATGAAAAGTGTCCTGGAAGTGCCACAGTCACATCTGAAAGTGGTTTTCTGTCCATTGCAGCGTTGCATTCTGGGTCAGCCTGCCTGCTAGTGTATCATTTACTTTTAGCCCACACCTGTTTGGTATTACACTGATTACCCTCCTGACTATCTGAGCTGAACTCTCACAATTGAGGGACTCCAATATAGCCACCATGCTACCATTCTTGATGATAATGAGACTCTAGAGCTCCTTATTTTGCATGTTCCACCACTTTCTTTGGTTTGACTCCTCTGCCCTGTGTGAATACTGCATCCTGTGAACCTTGAGCTATTATTACTATTAATAAAATATTTATTAAAATCTAAATTTAAAAATGTAAACAATTGAGGGTAACAATTAGTGCAGCCTTTTCTCTTGCAGAAACATCTACAAAAACAAAAAAGCAAATTAATATTCATAAAAATTATGTAAGAAAATATCGATACATGTATCACAATATTTTGTTTGGCAATACTGTATCGATTTTCAAAAATGGAATATCGATAAAAATAATAATAATCATACAAGATGTATGGCAGTTGTTTCATTTGAGTTCATATCCCGACCATTAGATAGCATTCTTCCTCTCTTAGACAGTGACAGGAAATACTAGCATTAGGGAACGCCACTAATGTTAGCTTTAATATAGTTTGTTATTGGTGTAAAAAGCTGAAGTGTGGTGTGATTTGGGCTTTTGTGGTAACGTCCGCCCTAGCAATGTGGCGCTGGCAGACGGCTGCAGCTTGTTCTTGTGTTGGGGCATTTTGTGCAGTTAGGACAGTGCTCGTGTTGCGGTCTCTGCGATTCTACGTATTTCATGTATTTTCTAGGGATGGACCAAAATATAAATTCTTTTTCGAATTTTCAGTGGGTTGGCATTCGATTTTTTTTTTTTTTTTTTTGAACACCTGCCATCCCCTTCAAAACGGTTCTCATTCACGCTTGAATATGAATTGCCCATTAGTCAATGTCATGATTCTGTTCATCTGAAAGGGAAGACAAAAATGCCAAAGACCTCAGCTGTGTGGGAGCACTTTAAATCGAAAAAGAACAAGACAAAGGCAGTGTGCCAAATATGTGATTTGAAACTGGCCTACCACAACAGCACATCAAGAAGTTTGAAAAATCACCTGAGTTCTGTAAGTAGTACGCCTATAGTATATTGTTGGTGTAAAAAAGAAAAAAAAGCTGCTTTTATCCGCCATGTTAATCAGTAATTTTACACATGATAAAACGTGTACTTAAATTGCTTGGATAATACTTGCAAATATGGCAGTCATAAAAAAACATACAGTAGCCCAGCCTAATTATAATTTGTCTATATTAAAAGTAAGACCTGTGTGTTACTCGGAGCATATAAGGCTCATGCTGTTCTGTAGTTTATTTAAAGTTTATTAATTCTGACTGTGTCGCGTGTCCATATTGCACCAAAATGCAACACCACACTCCCTTGGGTCTGCAGCAACACACACGCCACGCGTAAAATTGATTGGACGAACAGCTCTCGACATAATGAAAAAGCAAACAGACACACAGAGATTCCTGCCTTTATTAGAGAGAAGAATATGTTCAGCTTTGAATATTCGGTGTTGATTACTACCGAAGCTTCGAAGTTCAAAAAATGGTATTCGGACCAGCCCTACTATTTTCCATGTATTTATAAATACAAACTGAAAAACCTGTGAAATCCAAGTTGATAGGTTCTGAGAATGTTTAACATCTGTATTTATTTTTTATATTTGTTTTGTTTTCTTTAGGAATCTTGCAACCATTTTATTTTTCATTGATATTAAGCAGATGTAATTTTTATTTTTTTTTCAAATCTAAATGTTATGGCATTGTATGTGACAATTCTAAACTTAAACTATTAACCTTCAAAGGCAGGGTCTATATATATATGATGATTTCAAATGCAGATCCCACTGTGTTCTGGTTAAACAATTTTTATTTATTTTGGCCTATTGATTTTTGCCAAGGTTTGCATATGGTGGTGTGTTTTTAATGACAGCTTTTCAAAAAGTATATCCTATTTCCAAAATAAGAAATATCCCAGTATATCGCCTTGCTTACAGTTACACATCGTATCGCAATCCCTGTATCGTGATACACATCGTATCGCCAGATTCTTGCCAATACACAGCCCTGGTTAATAATAAAGGTCTTAAATAATAAATGTCTCTAATCAGCTTTGTTTTGCTTGTCTGTTTCATTGTAAAAAAAATATATGTATATATACATATAATACAATAATTACTCTTGATAATCATCATATAGCAACATTAAATAAGACCAGAAAATACAAAAAGGTTTACTAAACGTGGTATTACGCCAATCATGGGCAAACAAATGAAACATATAAAATAATTCAAACTTATTATTACTTAACACGGAGTCCTCGTTTCGACTCAGCTTTCATTCTGGAGTGCACCGGTTTTTGAGTCCAATGGAAAACAGTGACTTGTTTAGAAGTTCCAGAGAGCAATGTGCATATCTGAGGAAGAGCCAGTCACGGGAGTTTGGGTTGTTTGTGAGGTAAACACGGTTTAATTTTTGTTTGAATTTGTTTAAATCACATCTATTTATTAACAAGTTATTTCAGATCTGTAATCACAATACCGAAAACTGTGATATTTTTGCCTAAGGTTATCATACCATCAAAATTTCATACCAGCCCATTACAATTAGATATAGCTCTTCAGGATTTGAAATCTGAAATTAAGATTCTGAAATCAAGCTTTTGAAATACTTAACATGCTTCAAGTCTGCTTGTAAATCTGTCTGTTGATTTCTTATTTGATTTGTTATGCTAGAACTTGATCAGTACATCTCCCCTCCGTCCCGCTCTCTCTCTGAGGGACTGAGGATAAATCGGACTCGGAGTACAGGAGCCTCTTTGTTCTACCTGTGCTTACCTCTTCTCCTGGCTCTCGCTTTTTTGTTGTACCTTTCTGAAGACAGAAATGTGATCTCCAGAGGCCAAGAAATCCAAAACCGCAGGTCTATTCCTTTGGCTGTGGGGAATTACATGGATTTAAATCATTCATGTCTTTTCATTTCATTCATGTATTGTCTGTAACTTCAGTTTTTTTTTCTGTGCTGAGTGTTCAAAACAGAAAAGTCTTATTGTCCTAGACCACATTTAATAAACCATAAATTATTATTGTTCTGAGGAAATTACATCATAAGAAGTACATTTTTATGTTTTTTAAACCACCAAAAAGTGGTATTTTTTTTCTAGGAGTTATTGACACATTAATCTGATATATATCTAAGAATTTAGTCTGGCCTGTTCTCTTTGCACTTCCAGTTCTGCCATGTCTCTTTCTTTTCTTTTCTTTTTTTTCTCACTGGCAAGCTTGAAGATGACTCTCAAACAAAGCTGGATCTTTGGCAAGCTCTTTGAACAAGATCCATCCGACATAATGCTGTATCGAAGTCTCGCCCCGTGGACATGTTTTCTCCCTGGTCTCTGCTTTTTCAGAGTAGAAGCAATTGAACCATGAAAGGGGTTTAGAAGCTACATAAAAAGACATTACAGAGCACTGCTGTGAGGGGGGATGCAAAGATTTAGTTTTGCAGCAAGCGGAAACCACTTTTTTTTTTTTTAAGACGTATGGTTAACCGCAGCTCTTTAGAAATATACTTGTTACTTGAGCATAAAGAAAAGAGGATAAAAATGGTCCCCACAGAGTCACAAATAAACAAGCTGGAGAACACAGGCTGCACATATGTTATAATAAACTCAATCTCCTAATCATCCTGTAATGGACCTCTTCTTCAGGGGTGGGATCATTTTATGCCACACAGGAAACTGTTTTCAAACAACCTCCTGCTTTCGTTTTGAATCTTCTGGTCAGAGGGTTGAGCACACTTGACCCATGAACTTCAACACCCTCTTCATCCTCTGTTCTGGGTTCAGTCTATGACTGAGCTAAGGCTCGTTCCTGCTGCAAATTCCCTTCGCAATATATCCTCAATTTAGTGTCAGAGATTGACAAAATAAAATCTCTTCTATGTATTTCATTACAACTTCCAACTTTTCCTGCCTCTGCTCAATTAGTCTCAGCCTCAGATGGCACAGACGTCCACAGTCTGTTCACTGACCATTTGATGCATATTGTATACAAAAATGGCAAAAGTTGGAAACTGCCAGTTCCAATCTCATTGCAGTCATTTTTTATATCCAAAAATAAAATGTGATGTTTTCTGACTAATTAGCACTTTAAAACTCTTCCTGTGAGTGTCTGCATGTATAATCCAGTTTAGACGGTTTGTCTAAGTTGAACAATGTCCATAGTGTGAAAATGATGGAGAGGAATTCATGTGAATGTGGTTTGAGAGGGAGTTTGGAGTGAGAGCGCGGATCCAGCCTCTGTTGTTTTGCCAGATCAGTTATTAAGAGGATCTTTTGGCTTTTTTTCCCTACGTAATATGTCACTTTGGCTAGTTAATAAAGTAGGAAGTTGCAGTTGAGTGTTGGCAAATTATTTTATTTTTGTTTTTGTTACCATAGCAATACCTGGCAACACTGCATCTGTGACACTTAAACTTGCAGTAATAATAAAATAAAAAGCCTGTAGAGAGCACAGGCGCATTATTGCTGATGGGATACTACATTCAGTAAGACAAACGCACTGGTAATCTTATCTTTAAGAAACCGTATCGATGCTTTCAAAACCAGTAGCCTAATAACACTAGCACAGAGATCTGTAGGTTACAGAATGAAATAAAGGCTATGCTATTTCATTCAGTTTTAGTAGTTAACCTTTCACAAAGTCTTGCTGAAAACATACATAAGAGCACTAAACAAAGTTCTTATCATATAGCTACTAATGAAAACTATTAAGGGGATGATACAATGGGCAGCTTTTTGAGGGTATGAGAAAGTGCCCAAGCAACATTTCAAAAAAGTTGCATCTTTTATAATTTCCTTTACAGTAAGAAGATTAATGGCCAGAATGAGCTACAGTGAGCACCAGCCACAGTGTATCAAAGCAGTGCGGACAAAAGTAGGTTCAGACAGGTCACATGGTGCAAGACATGGGAATGTTAATTAGTCTCAAGTCTGTGGGTATATCTGTAGTAGAAGTCATGCCTCAGTAGTCTCTCACAGCTGGCTAATTTTCTTTTCCTTTGTGCTCAGAGGATTATGTTAGTCGAGACGTCTGTCTGAACTTTGAGGACTCCTGCATCTTGATTGTGTCTGTTTTGGGGGCAACACAGCCTATTTGCTCA
Source organism: Carassius auratus (assembly GCF_003368295.1). Classification (NCBI taxonomy): domain Eukaryota; kingdom Metazoa; phylum Chordata; class Actinopteri; order Cypriniformes; family Cyprinidae; genus Carassius; species Carassius auratus. Next base: position 14,475,768 of record NC_039273.1, on the reverse strand, counting down.
AGAGGTCAGCAGCCTCATATCACTGGAGAGCTGATTTCTGTTAACTCAAACTATCCTTTAATGCTGCTAGCTGGAGCTGAATGTCTCTGTTTTGGCAAGAAAAGGTCATATTTGTAGAGCTTAAAGGCTTTATTGAAGGGGAATTGAAATATAATCATTGATTAATCTAATTATTATTACAACAATTAATTGGCTGATCGTTGATTATTTCACAGATTAATCAGTAGGCTTTGTTCTGCTATTCAGCTTATACAATTAGTCACAATATTGAGTTACACATATTCTAACTAATAAATAAGACAAGGTCATTTCAAACAATTATATTATTGTAACACAATTATTTTTTACAATTCAAATAATGAGATTACAGACAGAGAGACTTTCTTATTCACTAATTAACTGTATGGAACATGCATACATGTATGGAACAAAATAAAGGTAAGGGATAAGAGGTTTTATTTTAGGGTAAATTATTTTATACAACACATTTGCTCTCTTGAAATACCTTATATTGTTATAATGATCAAAACATGAATTTATGCAAACCAAACTATCATACTGTAAAAATAACTTTTTTTAAACTTATTTTTTATCAAATGGCACCTTGGAGAGCAAAATGTCTCTAAGGATGTACATCTAATACATCAAAAATATTAGCAATAAAATAATAATATTAATAATCATTTACTTTTGTTTGATAGATATGTTTTAGAAAGGGATTGTGTACTTCCATCCCCCTCATGTTTGAGCAGACCCCACATCAGAATGATGGGCTCCAGTCACCCTCAACGGTGCCTTGCAGTCGTGATAAGGTTTGCCTCAAGGCATGGCAGAAGATTCCAGCTGTCAATCAGCTTCACACGTCACTGCGCCTCATTCGTGTAAGAAACAGCCTCCACTTTAGATTTCAGACTCGGGTTCATCATCACTGCCACTCTCCAGCTGTTCTTTGGGGGCTGGTTGCAGTATATCTGGGATCACAGGTGTTCTGTGCTGACTGGGAGAAAGGCTTTTCAGGTCGAGTCTCTCCCAGGAATGTAGCCGGGAAGGAAACACTGTTTAGATTACAGCTTCGTTAGAAAAAGGAGGCCAGGGAGGGGAGAGCAGAGATGTTTTGCTTTGAGGGGTGAAGCCCTTAAACATAAACATACTACACTTGAACGTTTTTCAGATATGGAGTCTGGCATTATATAACTATATTTTACTCTCATGAGGCAGGGTGGTTGTGTGAACGTGTTTAAATTCTGTTGTCCTTATCAGTTATATCTTTTTAATTCTTCTCTCTCTCTCTCTCTCTATCACTCTACAGGTCTCGATGCTGAGTTGTACTATGTGAGGGATGATGTGGTTAACCATTACGCTCTTTCCTTCATCCTGCCTGTCCCTAGCGACACTAACAGCCTGCATTTCACATGGCACTCCAGCAGCAAGGTTTGGGCCTGTTCCTGTATCCCATGTACACTACCAATCACAAGTTTGGTGTCAGTAGTTGTTTTTTTTTACTTTGTTCGTCAAAGAATCCTTACATTTTTAAAAAAGTTTTCACAAAAACATTAAGCAGCACAACCGTTTTCAACTGATAATTATAATAAAGATTTCTTAAGCACTGAATCAGCAGGATGATGTATTAGAAGGATCATGAGGCACTAAAGACATGCATCCCATGAATTATATTTAAAGAAACTTAAACATGGAAATCGACTTTTAAATTGTCAAATTTCACAGTATAACTGTTGTTACTGCATTATCAATCAAGTGAATGCAGCCTTGATGAGTGAAATAAACTTTTTTCAAAACCAAATAAAAAACATCCCAGTCCCAAACTTTTGTAATCGCTTTATCCATAATAACGTTATATTTATATACTTTCCATAATCCTTGTCTTCTGTTTAGGTGGATTACAGGCTAGGGTTTCAAGTGGAAAACACTTCAGCCATGGATCAACCTCAGAGCAACATCTCTGCTCAGGGGGAGGTCCCGCGCACTCGTTCAGGTCAGTCAAATAGTTCTCTCTTTTTTTCATTTGTTGTATATTCAAGTGAAAAGATTCTGTCTCTGTCTTTGTATGTTTAAAGGTCCATGCATAAAAATGACCTTTTCTATCAGTAAAATTATTCTTGTCAAACGTTTATTTATAAAAAAGTTTATATATCACAACTTATTTTTTTTTTTAAGGTTTTATCTACTCTTTATTCCTGTTAGGCCTGTGCACACCAAGACAAATTCGGTGCAATAAGCATTTTAATTAGAATGGACGGCGGTTAATGCAGCATTAACATTTACATGGCGTCAATGTAACTGATAAACTGTTAAAATCTCTTCTCCATTGCGCTGTGAATAAAGAACAGCCTATACCATTCACGCTTTTGTTCACATGCCCAGAGCTGCTGCAGTTACATTAAACTATTGGTGACTTGGTGGCGCTTCCGAACAGATGATTTTGCTAAGCGACAGTGAATAACAGAGGAAGAATCCTGTACTGGCTCTCTTCATCAGTACTCTTGTATTTGGTGTTGCCTAATAAACACCATGGTGAAAACTAAATCTAAATGGCTCTTTCAACACATACTGTCAGTAATACTGTTTAAACCACTTATTGCCAGTTTTTTGCATTTGTATGCCTGTTTGATGTTTGTTTGCATTGTCTTAAATAACAGTGCAAAAACAGACCAAATCTTTGCGACGGACATGCGTACTGGTGTGAACAGGTCTTTAACTGGTCGTCTCGTGTAGTTTAGAAGGAATCGGGCAAATGCTAAGTGCCAGCACAAAAAGAAAAGCAACCCGTACCTTTCAGAAAGTTGAAAATGAGGCCCTCATTGTGTTTACATAGTGTTTACAACTTGAATATTTAATCAAATCAAATTTGGTCTTCCAGTAAGCATGCTTTCTGTGTGTCACTCCAGTGTTCAGAGTGGATCTTTTCTGCTCTGGAAAGGCTGACGGAGAGGCTGTGCTAACGGTGCAGTTGAACCTGACTACACCAGTCAACAACTTCACAGTGCTTAACTTCAAACGCAGGAAAATGTGTTACAGAAGTAAGATCTTTTCATACATTTGACCTTATTTCCTCCAGTCCATCTCTGTTTCTGAAGATCTTAGTACATGTGTGTGTTTTAATTTTTCTGCAATATGCTGTGAGTTTTGTGTGTTTGGCAGATTGTGTGTCAAGTTTCACATTGCCACAGACTGCACAGATGATGATGATAACACAGGCTTTTTGTCGTATGCTTCCCTAGAGGAAATAGCTAGTGAATTTATTCCCTGCTTATTTGAAGCACATGAGCCAAATTAACGGCCAGAGAAGAAAAAGAGTTTGTGTATGCCCCAATTTTCTCTCCAATGTGGAATAACTGGGTCAGCATGTGTGTGCGATGTTCAAGAGGATACTGTGTGTCTTACACTTTGTGTGGAAGGAGTGAGATTTTACTGCCCTGGCAGCAATTTACAAACCAAACAGAGAGACCACAATTAACCAGTTCATGTTTTTGGCTGAATCTCATGAGACCCATCAAGACTGTCACATTTCATCCCAAAAATCAAGAGAAATATGCAATGTTTTGCTTAAAGGAAAATATTGTTCTCCGTAGCATAATCAGAGAAAGTAATTACAGTGAAGTATGTTCAAAAGTTGCTTTTTAGACTTTGATTTGTATCAGAATCAGCATAATTTATTGTATTATAGTATCTTTTTGGGAAATACAATAAGGAGAGATAATGAGAATTAAAGGGCTTTTGCTTGTCATGGATTTGCTTGTCGTGTGTGTGTGTGTGTGTGTGTGTGTGTGTGTGTGTGTGTGTATATATATATATATATATATATATATATATATATATATATATATATATATATATATATATATATATATATATATATATATATATATATAATATAACTAATCTGTGACAAGAAAAAGCCCTTTAATCTTTAATCTGCAACAATTTTTTTTGTGATAAAAATTCTGTTGTTTTTTGTAAGCAAAATCTGTAACTTTCTAGTTCCTCTGTTGGGCAACATTCAGCGATATAAAACAGTAAACTGGTATATGCCTTACACTTTCTTGATCCTTCCCCTTATTGTTTTACTTTACAGGAATTGAGCAGCCGGAGCCCCCCAAAACTCTGCCATTCCCAAACACAACCATACAGAGAATAGACCGTGAGTATTCACAATTTAGTATTTTTCCTTTTTAGTGAATGCGGTTCTACAGTGAGACCGTCTTCGTTCGGCTCTTGTAAACTCTCTCCTATCTTTTGGTCTTAGCGAGCAGTTCAAATGCTCCCACCACATCCACACGAGTTTTCTACATCAGCGTGTGTGTGTGCTGCATCGTCATCTTCCTGGTAGCCATCATCCTCGCGGTGTTACACCTCCACAGCATGAAGAGAGTGGAAATGGATGACAGGTGTGTGTGTGTGTGTATGCATGCACTTCTGTGTTTTATTGTTTAGTTAGTTAACTGCACCAAAACAGTAGTGTTATCAGTACTACTCAGTAGTTCTCAGTAGTATAGATCAAATTAGATTTTTTTTTTATAGTGGTTCCAGTCATTTGCTCTGTGTTTGTTTTTATTTATTTCTTAAAAAAAAAAAAATATTCATTGGGGGTTATCAGAAGAAGAAAAAAAAAAAATTCATCTCCCACTAATTTCATACCAGAGCAGGAAAGTTTCACTGTGTTTTTTCTGAAATTGAATTGGGGCATTAGTACAAAAAGCTTTCTATTTACAAGAAAAGACACAGAGCTCCATTTATCTTCTAAAAAAATATTAACCTCACAACAAGAATGTGTTCAGACTTCATTTTCTACCGGTGGACTGTTTTTGCTCCATAGTCCAAGTAGTAGACCAGAAGAAACCAGAACGGTTTAATGATGATGAGTTTCAGGTCATTCAGCATTTCAGGTCTTTCTTCACGGGCTTCAGTGTTTAACCTTGGGAGTTTGAGTCTAATTGCTTTAATTGGGACAATTACACAGCACTTCATTTTAAAAATGCACTGGAGTTCGGGTTCAGGGCCAGGTAAAACCTTGCACCTTCTGAAAAAACAAAACAACGGATGATTTCATCATAATAGAGGCTGTGAAAGCATTTAAAAATCAAAGACTGGTATGGTTTAGTAAACAGATTTGAGGTTATTATAGTAAGTAATGATATAAGCCAAAGTACCTTTCAAATTGGTGCAATTCAATTCCTAAAGTAATTAATTTCCTCTCACTAAATCTTTTAGCGTCAGCGACAGTGGAAGCTCCCAGGGTCTGTCTCAGCCTTCCACCCAGACCACCCAGTACCTGAGGGCGGACACCCCCAACAACGCTACACCTGTCACCAGTAAGACTTTGACCACACCACGTCTCTCACCCCTGACCTCAGATCAGCAGCTCTCTCAAACATCTCAACCATCTGCCGTAACCATCTGCACTCCTCTTCCATGTTTAAGATGAAACCAGAGACCTGTCTGTCCACCGGAGAAGAAGCTCAAAGAGCAGATAAACATCACCAGGATGCTTTGCTCCCTGTGGCTAAGACAGCAGCTTGTTAAATTGTTCTAAATTTCACACCTCTGGCTGCTTTTTGTCTTGTTGTGTGCACACCAAATGTGCATTCCTTTATAAATGAGAAAATTGGAAAAGAATGATTGAATTAGCTAAACTAGAATCAGAAGGTCAGAATAAACCGATACACACATTCCCCCTCCACATTTTCTTTCCATAAGATTAGTCCAGCATTTATTGTTTTTGTGTGATGGGAATGAGCACAAATCTTTCTTGTGTATGTGTATTTATTAAATCTTCACGTCCCCTCACAATAGTACAGAAGTCATATGTTCGGTCGGCTCGTATTTGCTCAATCCTTCACTGTCATCCGCTAATGCCATCTTAGAGTCGTTTCTTCACACTTAGGTTGTTGTCTTTTTATTTGTATTTTTTCCCCACCATGGGAAGCTGACCACCTCCACTCGTTTTGCAACTTAGGACTCAAATAAGACCAAATCAACAGGAAGTTAACCTCCCTTCAACTTCCAAATAGTTGAAGTTTACCAGCTGATTCCGTGGGTTTTATATTCACATTGGCTCCAAAAAATATTTAGACAGTTAAGTCACAAAATAAATGTGTCTTTTAATTAGATTTAGAAATATCACATGGTACGAGACTTTTTTTATTTAGAACAAACATCACTTGACTCATTCAGGAAATGTACATTTAATTTTAAGCAACTGGTGTCACTCCTTACATCCAACAAATGACTCCTCCCCTCCTGTACAGTATGTAAAAAGCAATGTCAAATTAGTAAAAGGTCCAGACACACAATATTCTTAAAAAAGGTAGGCAAAATTATGCCCCAAGACAGAATTTGTTGTATTAGCAAATGGCAGGAAAGGGCAAAGTAGCTGATGTCGGTAACGTAACAATTCCAACATTACTAATGTTATATATATCCAAATTGTTTTCATACATTCATACCTGCATATAGAAGGGGCTAGAAGTAAGATGCGGAACATACTCAGTAGTAAGCGATTTATGCAGCTTAGTACCTAAAAATGTTTAGTAATCTTGTTTCCACAGATTTGCACAATATATAAAGCCAGTCTTAGCGAATACTCCCCCTTACAGACAATCCTGTTTTAAAGTTCTAAGTTCTTTTCATAAACCAGTGTGGATAGTCGATCTTGGACATATCCACCCCATTTTGACCAGACTGTGTACTGACATTGTGTGTAGTGCCTCCTAGTGGTTTTACATGCTTGGTGCACTAGTCTGTTTCATACTTATATACCATGCATCTTCTTGTCTCACTCTTGTTCTTGTGTGTGGAATAGTTCAGGCTCCATTTGCCTGCTATGATTATCCATCCCTCATATACCTCTCTCTTCATCTTTCTTTTTTTTCTCTCACTCTATCCTCCCTCCACCTCTTCCTCCTCCTATCAGATGCTCATACTGGCTCTGCACCCATGCTCCAGCTTGCAGGCGCCTCCTTCCCTCACCCTGGTGCCCCCTCGCACGAAACCAAAAGTAAGTTCTGCTGCTGTGTAGCAGATAGAGTGAGCAACAGGGAATCAATCATGTTCACTAACCTTCTACCTTTAACCTGGTTTCTTCCTCACATCACCATTTTTATATATATATATATATATATATATATATATATATATATATATATATATATATATATATATATATATATATATATATATATATATATATATATATATATATATATATATTGGTTTTAACAGCTCGTTAATTGGTTAACATAGTATCACAGTGATGCAAAGCACAAAACACTTGTTCTCGTTCGCATGACAAGAAGATAAATCAGATAAAAATCAAAATTCTATAATTTACTCACCCTAATGTTGTTTCAAATCTGTGTGAGTTGAAAAATGTGTCTAACCAAACAGCTGACTTACCATAGTTTGGGAGGAAAAATGCCATGGAAAATATTGTCTACCATTGACTGAACCCTTTGCCTACACTAACGTAGAAACATTTATCATTTCAAAAGATTACAAAGATTTTGGAATGTTTTTGAACTGAGTCTCTCATGCTCACCAAGACCATTTTCTTAATGAAAAATACAGTAAAATAGAAATAGTTTGAAATATTTTTACAATTTAAAATAACTGTTTTCTATTTTAATGTATTTTAAAATGTAATTTATTCCTGTGGTGGCAAAAAAAAAAGTTTTATTTAGCAGCCATTACTCCAGTGTCCAGAAATCATTGTAAAATGCAGATCTGGTGCATAAGAGGTCAAGAAACATCTTTATTATAATGAGTTTTAAAATCTATAATGCTTGATACTTTTATGAAAACTGTAATGAATTTATATTTTTGTTTACAGACCCTGAGGACTGTGTAGACTTGATTATAGGGAACGTTAGCAGTTTCACGTTAGCCATAATAACCACTTGGGGGCAGCATCATGCACGTTCAGGTTGAGGAGAGAAATTTAGTCTAAATCAGTCAGCACACTGGCTAGTTGTATTGTTAGTGAAAAGTGATATTTACATTTTGTTTTGTTTTCATAATCAAGTCACCTTTATTTATATAGTTCTTTATACAATACTGATTGTGTCATGTTATCAACTGTATTTATATAATCACTAATATAATGTTACCACAAGGCAGAGTGGGAAATTATTCAGACCTAAAAACAGCACATGCATTAGTCACAACCAAATTTAAACAGACTTATGTACTGGTATTTGTGCTGACAGCACATTTTTGTGTGTGTGTATTTAGCTTGTGTGTTTTAAAGTACACTGCAGCTTCATGACTGAATAAAACACAGCTTTCTCCAAACATCTTATACAGTTGGCTGTATAACAGCGATAAAATCAGTTAAACACCAAAACGTTGTGCAAGAGTGACGCCGCAGTATTTGCCTTTGGCAAAGCTGGGGTTTCACTTAATTGATGAGGTGTCTAAATAGTTCCAGTTGTTAAAATAACACCACAAACCTCTTTCATTCCATGAATCACCTTTGTTTTGATTTATCTGTAATTAGACCGGCTTAATTAGTTCTAATGTGAATTGTTAACACTTATTTTAATGCAGCGTTTGTGTGTGTGTGTGTGTGTGTGTGTGTCTGATTTCAGGTTATCCCTCACTGCGGATAGAGAAGAATGACTTGAGAAGCGTCACTCTCCTTGAGGCCAAGGCAAAGGTCAAAGACATCGCCATCTCCAGAGACAGAGTCACACTACGAGATGTCTTACATGAAGGTATCTAATCCCACAAGCCTCATAGACGCACATGGAAACCACAGCAAGTTAATACTGCTTTTGAAAGACTGGATTCTTAGTAGCTGTGTTTATCTCCATGCCACTGAAACGTATATATTTCTAATAGTGGTTCTTTTGAACGGCTAGTTCAACTGAAATTGCATCATGGCAAACAAATGCGTCAGCATCATTTGTCCGCTCAGCTTGAGGTTAGACACTTCCCCCTGCAAAATAATTTTGTTGGATCACACAAGAGTTGTGCTCCAGCGGGAAATCTGCACACAAGCACTTAATTGGAGTCCAAACAGAAAAGCTCTCTGCTGGGCCTTGTGCCAGCACAGCTTTCGGCTTCCACAGAAGATGTTGACACAAATGTCATTAGTCACATAAGCTATACAACATAGACAAAACTGTGCGTCAAGAACCCGCCTTATTTGACATGCGTTCTTGCAAAATCTCAGTGCAGTAAATCCCCTATGTAGCACCTTTTTTCCATTAGTGGGACTTTCTTCATGTACATGTGGCCACAAGCTTGATGAAGCTGATTTATTATTTATAAGAAATTGTGTTTTAAGTGCTGTCTTGGCAAACTAAAGCTAGTTAATCTGATTAAACCAACTGTATTGGACATTTGGGGAAATGTAGGATTTATTATTAATATAAATATATTTTAGTTGCTTTTGTGTGTTTTTTTGTAGATTTTTTTTATTTTTAATTTTATGACCAGCTCAATATGATTGAATTGAATGGCCTTTATTTGAAGTGCAAATTTCAAAGTTATTTTGCTTATTAAATATTTGCTGCAACTGTTATGTGGTAATATCAAGGTCAAAAACACAAGAGCGCTGTTCGTTTTAAAATGAACGGTTTTCTTGTTGTCTCAAATCGTATTACCTTTACTGCAGTTCAGCAAAAAAGAGAATTTTCGAAGAATATCCTTGTTGCCGTTTTATGTAAATGAGAAATAAGGGCTGTCGAGCTCTGAAATGGCTAAATAAGCAAATGGTTCAAAAATCTTGTAAAGTCATACATTGATATCTGTGTGTGAAGCTTAGAACGAAATTGACGTGTTAACGGTTTTGTTTTTTTGTTTTCGTTTTTTTTTTCTGCTATTGATTATTTGTTTATATGTCTGATAACTTATATTCAGAACATATTATTATAATTTATGATATACATCATATTTTTCAAGAATGAATTAACAGAATAACATAAGTAGCAACAACATAAACAGTAGGATAAATCAAGTTTGATGTTTTCGAATGGAGGAGATAAAGGATAAGGGACTCTATCTGCTTTGCATAAACGTAATCATTAGTTTTAAACTATAGTTTTGAAAGGTTTAGGTGTTGAAGTTGAAGAGTAAAGCAAAAGTTACATTTTAAAAAGTAACAAACCAGAAAATAAAATTGCTTCATTTTTAATGACATCAGAATTATTCATATTTTTCTTACAGTTTAGAATAGATTATGCAACATATGCTAACAGCATTTTATGTGTGTGTGTGTGTTAACCATTTGAGGGGTTTTGCAAATGAGGAGAGCAAATGTTTATCTGATGAACACGTTTGTTGTCACCCAACAAATTTAACACATTTATTACAATACATTACTTAGCAAATGAATCTCCATTGAGCTGTAAATACATAGTATGATATCTAGTTGTAATTATTGCAGATCATTGACTGTTCTGTGAACTGACTTGATTGAAAACATTTGAATGACGTCATTGTAGGGCTGGGCGATATAAAAAAAAAATGATATCTCGATATTGTTAACATTTTTACGATATTCGATATATATCTCGATATGTTTGCATTGCATTTAAATAATAAAAAAAACATGATTTTCTTTTGCCAATTAAAAAAAAAAACTATTTAGATTAAACAGCTAATTTAAGCAGTTTAAAAAATCTAGACCAAGAGATCACTTACTGCTTTTTATTAAATGAATACATGTAGGCCTATATGTAACTGAAACAGTGCAAATTAAGTACAGAAAGTGCATTCTGTCAACTTTTTAGTGCATGCAATTCACAATTTAAACTATCCAACTGGGATAAGTATTTTATTTTCATTTTTTCAAGTTTTTAACACAAGTCTGTCAACTGTCTGTGGTTTTAAGAGAAGCTCTGTGGCATGAAACTATGTTCCTACTGACACTAAAAACCCTCTTAGATGGGGAGCTAGTTGCTGAAGCACATAGCTATTTCTTATATATAAATATATATAAATGAATACGAAAGACTTTTGCATTCTCTCTGTCTATATTATTGAAACTGGTAAACATATCAGTGAAATTCCCCTGTAGTAATTCCAAATGGCCATAGCCTATGTTTCTCTATTCAAACATCAGCGGTCGAGTAAGTGCATTTATTTTGCGATCACAAATGCAAACCATACAGTTGAGATCTCACAACAGAACACAGACCGGCTGAACGACGCTTTCATTTGATCGCTCAATTCCAGCTTGTTAGTGGTTTCAGATTATCGTCGGCGGCTCTTCCGCAATGAGGAGTGAGCACGTGCGCATGGTTGCCAGATTGCTTAAAATAAGCAAACACCGGGCAGAAAATGTATCCTTGTAACAGTGGAGCTCTGATTCGGAGACTTAAACTCTTGTTATCTGGCAACCGCTATCATTAAAGCTCTCGTAGTAGAGGGGCGTAGAGGAGTCAGCAGTTACAGGTTCCTTTTTTGGACATTCGGAGCTTTCTTTTGGGAAAGTATGCTTGAATTTGAAATATTCGATATTCCCGATATATTCAAATGATGTAGGGAAACTTTGCCTTTTTCTTGTAAAACACAGTGTATGTCTTTATTGGTGACTAATTTGAACAGGTTAAGACCATCAGTTGATTCCGAGCACAGAACATGTCTATAAAACATTACATCTCAGGACATGCTGTGCTTGGTTTCTTAACAAAACTTAAGCAATCAGTTAAACGTCTACCAAGAAATTCCCCAGTCCAGCATAATGACCACGGCTGTCTCGAGTTTGACTGCAGTTTTCCTCTCACTTTAACCAGTTTATCATAAACTACCTTAAAGCAGCTGAAAGCTGTAACGGAAACCCAGACAGTTGCATCATGTATAATGCAATGTTTTTCCTTTTTTTTTTTTTTTTTTTTTTTTTTTTTTAGGTTAGATGCAATTGCATTTGTTGTTCTCCATTGCAACAAAGAAACACACAATCCATGGAACATTTGGACAATACTTTTTACCAGGACATTTCTATGAATTCACTTAAGAACATTTTTATTACATCTGAATAATGAATGTCAAAGTATAACCGCTATATCTTGCTACTTACATTACCAGCAAAATTTTTGGACATGCCATCAAGTTCATCAAGCCTGTGAAATTACATTGCTTTCAAGAAATGTTAAGCAAATCACCACTCGCCTCTCTTTGTCAAGATAATAGTTCTGTAAACTCATTTTAAGCTTTAAGGCCAGTGTTCTGTTCCTTTGTCCTACCATGTCTGATTTCCCTTCCTCCCACTAAAACGATGGGTAGTATAATTCAACAAGGAAAAATGCTACTGTAAAGTCGCTACTTGCTCTCAGTTATGAATCATATTGAATGAGATTCAGTGTATGCTGGCTGCTTCTAGTCAAACCAAATCTGCTCCTCCTGATCAAATAATAGACTTAAGGTTTTAAAGGTCATGTGTACCACATACGTACAGTATTGCACCTCACATAACTTTATTTCACAAAATGTTGTGACCATTTTCCCTAAAGCTCTTTCAAAATTATTGGTCTTGCATGCATTTGTGTTCATATTTGAATGGAGGACAACTCAACAGTAATCACAAGCAGGAATTAAAGCAGACTTCTACATCAGCAAGCTGACTTGGGGTAAGGTGGCATGTTATGACAAGCATGGCAGCACGAGAGGGAAAAAAGGATCAGATAAGAGGGTAGATAATGTGGTGCTGGCCCCTATCAATAGTAACACTACCCCAAGTCAGCCTGTTTTGAGTTTCAATGATCTGTAAGATGTGCTGATCCATTACATTCTTAAGTGTCATCTGAGTTTATGGCAGCTGCAGCTATGTCAAACAGCAGTCCTGCGCCTGCTGGTATTTACATGCTATGTTTATTCTCTGAGGTCATCCAGGATACCCGTTCATACCTGCTGTGCTTTTCACCATGCAACAGTTGGCATGTTGTTTTATCCCAAAGAAAAGGAGCACATATAGCAAGATAGATGTTTGTTCTTTTCATGATGTTTAAAATAATAATTTCAATCCTTTAACCCTGACACTGTTCATTGAAACAGATTCACTGAGACTGGTTCATTTCTTATGTGAGACAGTTCATGTATATTTATGTACACTGAGATTTCATAATGGGTTTTTTTTATCCTAAGGGACCTTTGGCCGCATTTTTCATGGAGTCTTGCTTGACGAGAAGGACCCAAGTAAAGAGAAGCAAGTCTTTGTAAAAGCAGTGAAAGGTAAATCCTCTTTTAACTCTCATTTGATGCCTCCCTTGTGTACACTTTCTAAAATGAACCATTTAAAATAACTTTCCCAACAGGATTAGAACTATTTTCTCTGGAAAATCATGAGGGATTGTGATAATGAGCCTCGTTGTGAAGTTCCAAAGTTCATAATACATATGTGAAACTGGGCTGTTTTGATAATATTGATAATATAGTTCTCTGTTATCAGTTCCTCTAGAAAGTGTAAATGCCATGAGAACCTTCAGCCCTTCCTGTCACACCGCTCACCCCTTCATTTGTACTTGGGCCCTGTTTACCCAGCGCAGGACTGGTGCCAACCACCAGACAATGCCACTGTACCAGCCTCTGCTGGGCCAAGCTGTTCAGTTTCCACCCCGGCTCTTGCCCAAGGGGACAGGAAACCATACACGTTACCCATACTCTCCAAGCATCTGTCAAAAGCTGTTCTCCAAGATAAAGCCAGACCTCTGTGAACTCATTCAGCTAGCAATCTGTGAGACTGGCTGAAAAGGCATTAGGCTTTTAAGAGCAATCAAACTTTGACACTCACTTGATTTAATGTTCTTTAAAAGGATAGTTCACACAAAAATGGGTATTTTCTTACCCACATGTCATTACAAACATGTATGGCTTACTTTCTTTGAAACTCAAATGGTGAATCTAAGTAAATCCTGCCTAACTTTTTCTTTATAATGAATTTAAAGTACTGGGGCTCCAAAAATGCTGACAAAATACAGCTTAAATGTAGTTCATATGCCATATAGAAAACATTGTGCGGGGAACAATCTAAACCTTTAATGACCTTTTGCATTATTTTTGGAAGTTATAGTCCCTGTAAAGAGTGATAAGAGTTAAATTAAATAATGACACAATCTATTAAATTTGACAAAATGTTCAAACATTTCCACTATCCTTTAGTGCTGCTTGACAATAAGGATCTAGCTTTTTTTCAGGTGTGTGAGGGTTCACTTACTTTCTCATTTTGATTGCTGTGTGGAGAGATAAGACTTTGTCAGTCAATTCTGTCAGGTTTCCCTCACGACTGGGTTGTCCAGGTTTGCAACACATATCCCTGACACTTTTTTTCTTGATTTTTGCTGTGCAGATCATGCCTCAGAAGTACAGGTGACCATGATGCTTACAGAAAGCTGTAAACTACGTGGCCTTCACCACAGGTGAGTTACAGCCACCATGTGGTGCTTTCTTGACGCTTATGCAAAATCTGCCACATCATTCTCCCTTTATACCACATATCACTGGTTTTATATTTGCTGTGTGTGTGTGTGTGTGTGTGTGTGTGTATGCATGTGCGCTTCGGATGCTAGTGGTGCAGAAATTACACACCTTTAAACAAATCCTTTCATATATGAACAAAGCTTGTCATAGATGTGTTTTGAATCACAGGGGACCTCAATGTTTCTTACATACTGAGTAGGGAATATCTGTAGAAGTTCACTTCACTTACCAAAAAACCCCTGTAGCGTCATCAAACAGACAAGCTGATTAGAGGTTTTGAGAATGATGACATAATATGCTTGTGTATATAAATATAAATTACCATACTTTCTTGATGGTTAAATTACCCTGTGCAAAGTGGAAGCATGTTGTGTAATGTTTGAATGTTGTTACAGCAATATGATGACCACAGTTGCAGCTATGACACTACACTGACTACTGATCTGCACACTTCCTCTACTGTGTGAATTACTGTCTTTCTCTGTGTTCTTTCTTCTGCGTTCTGCATTTCTGATGAACTATTCTTATAAATCAACTTTGTGCTCTCATATCATTGTTAACTACATCTATCTCTAAGACAAAAACTACAGTGTAAATAGATCACTCAAATTAACTTCACAAATCCAGCAACTAGTTGTGCTCTGGTGTGGGCTGTCTGACAAGAGATCTGAGCAAATCCAGTTCTGGATCCAAGGCCTGGACATTTATCATTTAATAATATATAGGCCTGCCGGTACCACATTGGTAGGATGACCATATGCGCCGTTCATACGGGACACGTCCCAGCCAGGATTTTAATAATGCCTAAAATATCCAGGTTTTGGCTATTTGCACTGTGCAGGTTGATCATTGTGTAACATTCATGACAGCAAAAAGAGCAGAGCAGACGGCTCTGTTTGTTCGTTCATTTGACTTGAAGCATTGTGGCGCACTGTTTTTTTTTTGTTTTGTTTTTTTTTGGGATTTGTGTGCAGCGATGCTTCAAGTCAATCGAATGAACAAACACATGCGCATATTTGCATCGCTTTGATCGTTCTCTCTAGATCTCACCTTCTCACACGCAGCACCACGATTGGTTGATTATGTGCAATATCTGCATGTTGTTGGTCAAACTGCTCTGGATGTTTTAGGCAATATTAAAATCCTGGCCGGGACGTGTCCTGTATGAACGGCGCATATGGCCACCATACACATTGGTTATCTGTTATAAACAGAAATTAAATTTTTTCATATTTATCGGTAATTTATATTAAGAGTAACTTGAAGTGAGTCTTCAATGTAAAGTTGAACATTTAAATAAAATAAATTTTTATTGTGCCTAATGTTGTGATGACTAAATTCACTTGTGGCGTTTGTTTTTTTGTTTTGTTTTATTTTAATATCAGCCAATTATTGACCATTGGTTATCTTTTTATTGATGAGAACTACTGAAAACTGCTGATCTAAATAGTAAAAAATATTAATACTGAAAAAATACCATATTTTCCGGACTATAAGTCGCACTTTTTTTCATAGATTGGCTGGGCCTGCGACTTATAGTCCAGTGCGACTTATATATGTTTTTCCCTCATCATGACGTATTTTTGGACTGATGCGACTTATACTCAGGTGCGACTTATAGTCCGAAAAATACGGTACTAACAACATAAATATACTGTTGACATGAACAGGAATGAAAATGAAATTTTAAACTGAATACTAATTTTGTAATCCTGGTGTTCATCTATGAGCATGTTTGTTTTGTATCATTTCACGTTATATTTAATATAATTTCCTCTTCATTCAGAATAATTTTCATGATATTAATATAGCGGCGGTAGAACAGCCCTGAGGTCAAATTCTCTGTTTAGATTTTACTGTTTGCCATTTGGGATGGGCTCAGACCCATGTCCTGTCCTGAACGTTTCCAGCTTTGTAGTCACTCAGACCCGCGTCTGAGGTTAAACGCTCAGCACAGCCCATGGCATACATTTTTCCTTGTCCCAAATGAATCGCTGATTAAAATAGTCTTGTGCAGACCTAATACCTTAGGATAACATGTCACTTACTGTCTACTTTGTGTCTCATTGCTAGTGAGAATCTAGTAACAGTAAGTCATTTATCTAATGCTTGTTTCCATTGTGTCTACCACATTAAATTTGCTGTGTACTTGTTTTGTGTTTTACTGCAGAAATGTGTTTGAAGTCTTGGCCTTTTCCTGCCATTTGTCCTTTTACCTACACCGACAAAGTTGAACCTATTTTTCCCTGGTCTGTTCATTCTTAGGAACCTGTTACCAATCAGCCATGTGTGTATAGAAGATGGTGAGAAGCCCATGGTCATGTTGCCCTATATGAACTGGGGAAATCTTAAGCTTTTCCTGCGCCAATGTAAGCTTGCTGAGGCCAACAACCCACAGGTGAGACATTTTATTATTGAAATGCCATTTGTGCTTTGAGGCATTGGGTAAAAACTACTCCCAATATATAATGCAACAGCTAAACTGTATCCACGTTTTCACAGAGAGTGATTATTCTGATTAGTGTAAATTCAGCTAATACTAAGTAGTGCAGTGATACTCCATACTAGCCATAAATCAATCTGAGGCAGGTGTTCTTATTAGAAACCCTCCAGCAGAACGCCTGGAGTATACAGATTATCATGATTTAATTGCTTTCTTCTGAACAGTGAATTCATTGTGCAGATCCTCAATCAACCATGATAGGTGCTTTACAGTCATGTACTGTTCACAATCGAGCCTTTACGATGTTAACCCTGGGCAGTCTTTCATTCAGCTGCCACTAAACCATCTTCAAAGACAAGATCACATACTCTTTTGTTCGATCAGTCAGACCAGTGTATTCTAAAAATGGTTAGCTGGGTGCTTTAAGCTATCAATTTTTCCTCTTCAAGACCAAGCTTGTTGTGACAGTGTTTTTATACTTCCTGCATCAATCTTCAATTGTTTTTGGAAAAACATAAGTCATGTAAACTACCCATGCTTTAGATAACACCCTGCATTTTGGACACTGAAAGTGGATGATTTATTTTAGTTTTTACTGCCAAAGTTTGCACCTGAACTGAATCTTAGATGCATGTCTGTTTGCTGCCTTCTAGGGGTGTGCAAAACTGCATACTTCAAAAATGCCTCTGTGTGAATGACTAGTCAGCCTTAAGGAAGCACTGTATAATTAGGCTGGTTTAGGGTCTTGTACCCTGTCCACCAGATGCTGATCAAACACCTGGACGGAGCCAGACCGAATGGAGCAGTATGAATGAACTCTGTGACCTGTTTTTAAAAGTTAGCACCCTAGGGAAGCACAACAAATGTTTGTCTGCACGTAGACCAGCATTTAATAAAATCAACAAATATAAATGACTGAAGAAATTACAATTTAAATTGTCACTAAAGAAAACAGTCTATTTGAATTATAATAATATTCCACAATATTACTGTATTTTTGATTGAATAAATGCAGCCATGGTGAGAATAGACTTTTAAACCATTGTATATCCGCCAGTTTTGTATATTTTACGTTTTCTATAATAGATTACCTTTGCAGCCAAATTCATATTTTCCATATTGTACATTAAAAATGTGATGTCTAAATTAACTTTTATCTTTTTAAAACAGTTGCTTTTTTTTTTAGCATTTTATTTATTTATTTTTCTTAACTTTACACTGTAATATTGGTCATATATTGGGTACTGGTATATTTTAATATCTGTGAATTTTTTTAATAAAACAAAATGATTGCTTTCAAGGGATTTATTGCAAAGAACAATAAATTGGAGTCTTGACTTCTCAAAAAGGGGTTTAGTGTGTTTACAGTCATACACTTGCTGTTTAACTGTTGGCACACTAAAGCACCGTCTCTCAGAGAAGATACATGTCTAAATGGATCCCCCCTTAAGACATGACAGCTAAGTTTTTAGATTTACTAGACACTCGCTCTCATTGACCCATCCCTGCCTTCTATGTACTACATTCATCACTCTTACCCAATTCTCACTGAACAAACAGGAATGAGCATGCACCATCAAACTCATGTGACACCTGAGTTGGTCATACACTGCAATTATTTTGTTCTAAAGCCTTGTGTATAGTCCATCTGAAAAGCCTTTCATTTAGAGAAGATTGTTACAGCCTTGTCATTTAGCACCCAGGGTTTCTTTTTGTGTCTGACTTAAGATAGATTATACAAGGATGAGGATGCCTGAAGTTGAGGCAGTGCCTCTAAAGAGTTAAAGCATTAGTGTTTGGCTTTGCATCTAGGTGCGGAGAATGTTTATGTTTAGTGAGGTAACTGTCATTACATCAGACTTCAGACTCTTCATACCAAATGAGATTCAACAGAGGAACTTGTTGCTCCATCAAGTCTGGTTTCCTAAGAGGTGAGCCGTGACCACAAGCGTCTGTGTATCCACTTGTCATGTGTCCCGCATTTTGTGTCTTTTGGTTTCTCTTGCTGGACCTCTCTAATTAAAATGTAAACAATTTCTTAGACTCCAAGTGACACTTAGAATGTTTCTTGGTCACATAATCATTTTGTCCTCTCTCTCTTGTTTTACCCACATAGGCCATCTCTCAACAAGACCTGGTCCACATGGCAATACAGATTTCATGTGGGATGAGCTATCTGGCACGGAGAGAGGTTATTCACAAAGACCTGGCTGCCAGAAACTGTGTGTAAGTGCCATTTGACCTCACGGTCTCCCACTATTTACCATTTTACATCAACTATCCTTCATGCAGGAGTATATAGCTGCACTAAGTGTTACATATTGGCATTGGCTATTAAATGGGTCATATAATGTTGCTAAAAAGATCATTATTTGGTGTAATGAAATGTCTATGCGGTTTAAGGTAAAAAAAAAAAACTAATTATTTTTCACATTACTGTATTATTTATTATTGTTTCTCCTCTATGCCCCGCCTTTTTGAAACACATTGATTTTTACAAAGGCCATCATACTGAAAAGTGAGGTGTGCACTGATTGGCTGAATACCTCAAGCGTGTGACAGAAATGTTACGCCATACCATACTGATGCCGGTTCAAAAAAGTTAATAGGTTCTTTTAAGCCCTAACATAATGACATCATTTGTGATGATGTAATGATATCAAGCCTATCGTCCCCGGGCCGGGATAAAAATACACATTCAAATATATAGAGTAAGTAATCATAACTTCAGTCAGTTTAACCATAATAATGATCTGAAAAGTTTACAATTAAGTTACAAGTGCAGGCAGTGATGTGCATACAAGGATTTATATCTTGAAGATTTAAAGTGAATAAATTAGTTGTCATCAGCGCAGAAACCATAGTCCACTTGCTATATAATCCATTTGGATTTATTTGTTATTAAACTTACATTTCGACAGATTGCTCTTCATTCAAGTCGTAGGCAAGTGCATTAATTGTTTTTTTGCTCACAGAATGATCCTCAAATACTGTATCTGTACCCCTTATTTCATACACAACAAATTGTGAGTCCTTTGCATTAGTGTTCTGCCCTAGGAATGTCTATAAATACGCTTTTTTTGTATTTGTGGATTCTTTTGAGACAGTAATTCTGCAGCCTTAACTCCCAAATGTGCAGAAGCCTATCTGTATATTTTACGTATGGCATGAAGTAGGCGGTCAGACATGTGCAGAGGAATGGCGATCTGAATGGCGATCCACTTCAAGCACCCGGATTTGTTTTTCAACATTATTGTGACCAATATTTGGACTTTCATCATGTGATATTTATATTTTTTGTTTTCATTGGGTACATGTCTGTCTTGGTCTTCTGTGCACAAATTGTGCAAATATATTTTCCTTTGTGTAAGGCTGTACAAAAAATTGAATGCGATTTTCATCTGCATCTTGTCAAGGCACTCCTGTGATCACAAGTTTTGTATTTTTTTTGTATTTTTTTTTTTAGAATTGATAACAGTATGCAAGTGAAGATCACAGACAATGCGCTGGCCCGTGATCTCTTCCCCATGGACTACCACTGCCTCGGAGACAATGAGAACCGACCTGTTCGCTGGATGGCTTTGGAGAGTTTGCTTAACAATGACTTCTCTAGTGCCAGTGATGTGGTAAGAGTTGCTGCTCCTTTTTGCCTTTTTTGCAACAGGCTTTAACATGCACTTACATAATATTTTGTTTCATACCAGCAGCAGGTGTTCTCTAATTTGTTTTTCACTTCCTAAGGATATTTTGCCTATAAAATAATTTCACACCATTTTAGTATTTATATGGCACTGGTAAAATCACTATCATTTTTAACTAAGGTCCTGCACACTCATTCGTGGGCTTTCAGATTGTGTCCCAAATCCTGGTAACATATTTAAAATTGTGTAACTTCTTTGACGTCATACTGTCTTCTCCATCATGCTTTGTTACGGCTGACAGTTACAGTAAGCATGCTTCAGGTGCCCATGAACTTGTTTAGGCCTGTGACGTCAGCTGCGTGCAGCAATAACGCAGTTAACACACATTCGTGTTTCCCTAATATGATTATATTCCGAATAATAGTTCTGCAATAGGTACACAATCAAGTTTCAGAGAATTTCGCAAGTCTGCAAATACGTGTAGTGTAAGGTAAAGGGATAGTTCACTCAAAACTGAAATTTGCCACCATTTACTTACATCATTCCAAACTCTAAAGACTTTCTTTTAACAATGAAACAAATTAATGTTTTTATTAAAATGTGACCACTTTCTGTTTCTCCATTGGAAGACCATTACACCAGAACTTCAGTGCTACACAGAGTTCATAAAGATATTGTAAAAAACAAAGAAGTCTTCTGAAGAGAGATGATTGCTTTATATGAAGAACAGATTTCAATTTAGGCTTTTATTCACATATAAATATGATCAACGCATACATGGAGCACATCTAATATGGTAAAGGAAGATCAAATGTGCTTGCTTGACTCATGAGAACCAATGAAAGAAAAAAGAAAAAAAAAGAAAATCGTGACATTTTGCAAAGTATGGTTACCCATACTCAAAATTGGTGCATTTAACCCATCCAAGTGCACACACACAGCAGTGAGAAGTGAACACACTTTGTACACATACCTGGAGCAGTGGGCAGCTATATATCCAGCACCCAGGGAGCAGCTGGGGGTTCAGTGCCTTGCTCAAGGGCACTTTGGACATGGGTATTGAGGGTGGAAGAGAGCGCTGTTATTAACTCCTCCCTTCCTACAACTCCTGCCAGCACCGACTCAAACCGGCAACCTTTTGCTAACTAGTCCGGCTCTCTAACCATTAGGCCACTGCTGTCCCTGCCTGTACACATGAAGTTTATTCTTGTGCATAAAGCAAATATGGGTTATAAAAAATAATGTCTTGTTGATGCTTGTGAAGCATCAAAATTTGGGTGTAATTGACTTTCAGTGGAAGGACTGTAATGTCTTAGAATTCATGAAAAATATATTAATTTCTGCCTTGAAAATGGCTATACTATAGCACTATAGCTTGACTATAGCATTTGCATTTTGGGTATGGGAAATGGCAAAGCAAACCCCTGGTACATTTTTGTATTTCTGAGAGAAATGGATGGGGAAGAAACTTGTGTTTGTCTGGCAACACACTACACGCTCCCGTCTGTCTCACTCAAAGTGCCTATGAAACAACCCACCGTAGACAGTCAGGAAGTACTGAACGCAGCCTGGTCGCCTCATTAATGACACACCAGGCCAAAACCTGTCCGCGATCTGACCTCTGCGTACCTTCAAACTGAACAATAGTGGCTTGTGCTGCCCCCCTGCCAGGAACAATTGGCCTGGTATGGAAAAGTACTCTTGTTTATTGGGATACACTGGAGAATCGTTTACAATAAGGACCAGTAGTACAGGATATCAACCTCCCAGTGAAACATAAGACAAAATACCAGATCAGCAGTGGATGTCCACCTTGATCTGTGACTAATTTCCCTTAGCCTCTCAATGACCAACAACAAAAAAACACATTAAAAACGGACAACAGGTTTTTTATATATGTATGTAAAGAAGCCTGTCTGATTTTACATGTCTAGAAAGAAAAGATGGGCATAATTGTCTTTTAGTGAATAGGGAGGATAAATTTAAAGTGTCTTCTGGAGTCGTGTGTTGCCCTCAAGCGCAAATATCATTTTAATAGTTCTTTTACGGTTTAGCATTTTCTAGCACATCTCGCTGAAGAGCAGAAACATATAGAACGGTTTATAAAGTCACCCTATTGCGCTGAAAGGAATGCTGCTTTTTATAGTCCTGTTATTTTTATATCCAAGGTTATTGACGGGTCATCTAATCAACTTGATTGACTTGAACTTGATTTCTATCAAGAGCTGTAATTACATTAATTTGCACTTCATTAACTTTCATAGCTAATAATTTAGAACAAACAGATTTATGCACATTAAATGGGCATGTCTGCATTTTTTTTTTTTTTTTTGGTTTGAAGCGGCTTAAATGTCTCTGTGAACAAGCCGTGATTGTGTCCAAAATCAATGGAATAATTCCAGATTTCCTTCTTTTGTGTTACTGGAATGCTTTGTTTTCAGAACACTTCCAAGGGCCCTAAAATGGCTTAAAGGGGACCTCAAGGGGGTTTTATATTCATAAATATAATTTTCTCTTAAAATACTTATATAAATGAATAACAATATATAAACTTAAAATCAATAACTTTAATTTATACAAGTAATTTTTATTAAGGATTTTTTTTTTTGTTTGTTTATTAATGTTATGATTTTTTGATCACATCAAGTAGTAAAAAATTCAACAAATAATTGTGTTTTAATAATAGTGTTTTTAAAGATTTAGTGAATGTGAATATTTAAAAACTTTATTTTTCAAATCGTATTATTCTTATTTATACATACCTGGATTTTGACCCCCTCCCCACCCCTTTCTCCCATCATCTGTGAAACTCTCCAAGAAAATTCACAAATGTCCTGAATGAAGCTTCTTATAGGAATATCTTTCTGCATTGAGATACTGATCTGTATCTATTTGTTTACTAAATGAATGTCTGGCACAAGTGATCTCATCACTTGTTAAAGGGAGGGATCATCTTTCTCTTTCAGTCGTTCAATCAAGTCTGAGCTCTTGTGTGTTGTGTCCCTACAGTGGGCTTTCGGGGTTTCTCTGTGGGAGCTGATGACTTTGGGACAGACTCCTTATGTTGACATTGACCCCTTCGAGATGGCTGCCTATCTGAAAGACGGCTACAGAATAGCACAACCCATCAACTGCCCCGATGAACTGTGAGTTTGGTTCAAACATTTTACTTCTGTGTTTTAATCACATTCAAATAATTCTCTATTCCAAACAACTTCCTTTTCATGTACAGAGTTAATTTTGCAAAAGAAATGAACTCTGGTGAACCTGTGTTACTGAGTGACTGGCAAAGCTCCTGGAGTATCAGTAACAACGGTTTGCTTAAATCTTGATTATTTTGTGAGGGAACCGACTGAAACTTTAGAAACTGAAATGGCACAGTTTGATCGGAATATAACAGATGCCGGCTGTCTGCACAATCTGAAGCTTATCGGCATCCTGCAATAGTTAGGAAACAGGAGCCGTGGTGACCAGACCAGCAGGATTACAAAGCAACAAGGGATGTTGATCGTGTCAGTGACCCAAACACAGCAAGATTATTGTCTTCCACGCACTCGCCGCAACACAGTTTAGAGAATGCAGGAAAAGCTAATCAGCATTGGATCATAACTTAGCACTTTTCCCTCCAGAGTACAAGTGATGAATACATGTTCTGTGGTTTGCCTTGTGTGTTGGAAAGCCTGAATAAAAATAAGGTCATCTCAACTTACACTCAAGCCCTTTTCGAACGTTGCTGTCAGATGTGATCAAGACCAATGAGTCTGGAGAGATCAGGCTTTTTCTGTGATAAATCTCCTTTGGCTTCATCAGTCACTGACGTAATAAAAGGAGATATTTAGTTTAAGTGAAGATGTTCTCTGTTTCAGATTTGCAGTGATGGCGTGTTGCTGGGCCTTGGATCTGGAGGAGAGACCAAAATTCCAACAGCTCGTCCAGTGCCTCACGGAGTTCCACGCAGCTTTAGGGGCCTACGTCTAAACTCGCTCAAACCGGCCGAGTTGCCGAACAGCACTATTCCAGAGAGTGAAAGTTAATGCAGTGCCTTACTTTATATAAAAAAATTCAAATACCCATTTTGAAAAATGCTTTTATTTCATGCAATATGAAATGTGGCTTTGTTTGGAAGACGTAGATGTTGGAGGTCAATATCTTTTGTATATCACAGCTGCGTGAATATCAAGGACTACTTCTGATTCTCAAGAATATCATCCACACTTGTTTAATGCTGGTATTAAAGTGTCCACAGGAAGCTGCTGTTCACTTTGTTTCACAAAGAAGCTTTTTTTTTTCTTTTTTTTTTTCTTCATAATAGAAATGACAAGAAACTGACCTAAAAGCCCGGAAATTTCCTTTTGGACATTTTAAATAGTGCGCAGAGTAATGTGTACATATATTTTCAGTGAGAAGAGCTTCATCTCACTAGGTCTCGCTGCATTAGGTCTTGCATTTATTTGATTTAAAAACACAGTTTGGTGAGAAAACAGGTCTTCACTGTTCACAGCTATTTTAGAAGATGGCGGAGCCCTACAGCTGACCATAAGCTTTACCTCCTTCAGTTTTGAGGTGCTCATGGAGGTCTGAAGCAGCATGTTGGGATCCTTGCAAGTCAATCTGGACTTTTGTACAGGGTTTTTTCAGAGACCTATAGTTTTTGATGTTTGACTGTTCTGTGTCAGAACAATGCCTTCCTTGTATGTATAAATCTGTATGAATACATGGACAACTAAAGAATCGTGAGTCACTGTGAATATTTGAAGTGTACGGCCTAGACACCATTTTCAAATCCTTTGTGCTCAATCTACAGGCTCTTCTTTCTATCCTTGTGATCACTGCATGTTGACTTTTTTTAAAGGTTTAAAGTTTTTGTGTAAACTGAATTCATACCTATCAATTAAATGAGGCCTCTAAATAAAATGGGATCTCCGTTTTAGTGTTGGTGTTTGTTGCTTTTAATGCATTCTGGAGGATGGTTTTTGTCTTATACAAACCTTTTCACCCCCTCTACATTCTTGATACAATCGAAGCATCTATTTTTAGTGATCAAAGCTGTTGTGAACTGTTCTGAATGGAACTATTTTGTAATGGTTTCATGATAAGTGTTGTGCTCTTAATATGTGATAACATTGAGAGCGCAGCCAAAACATTATCAGTAACTTGTGAGCTGGCCAACTATATGTGCAATCTTTATTCACTTTTTCTGTTTTTATTCACTGATTCTGTCGGTGGACTATATTTTGGTTATAAATTTCAAATGTTATTACTGAATGCATTTCTGATGCCATTTTGACATAAAGGAGAACACATCTGTTTTATGTAATGCTGTAATGGAAAGCGGAGTACACTTAGAGTTCAACTGGAGTAGTGGCTTAGGAAGATTATCACCCTATTCAAAGATCTGTTCTCCTTTCCCTGGTTCTGACATGCTTCATTCTGTATTCTAACCAGTTTCATCTTTGCTAATGGCAGAAATCTATTCAACAAACGTGTCTTAAACTTATATGAAGGCATGCACACCTATCTACGTGCACAACATGCTGAGACAAAAGTCGCTGACACCATCTGTGACCTGCTGTCTGTGTCCTCCGGATATAAAATGTAGAAATATAAAAGATGAGATCATTTTTCTTGTATAACTGACTCGTATTAGCGTAACCCTTCTTTCTTTCTCCATGATAATTTTTCGAAAGAAGACACAGCGGGGAGCAGTTTTGTGCAGGTACTAGCTTACAACAAGCTAGATTTTAAGTAGATAATCACTTGAATACTTGTACAAAATTCTGTATTTTCTATTCTGTTAATGTCACTGTACTATTTATGTAGCATTTAATTTTTTTTATCGGAGCTCTTAATGCACTTAAATGGATATTTTGGTAAATGAAAAAGCAGTCATCAATTTACGCTCCTTCATGTCATTCCAAGTTTCTATGACTTTAGTTCATCTTTGAAATCCAAATGAAGGTGGTTTTGTTTTGTTTTTAATGAAAACTGAGAGTTCTGTCTCCATTGAAATTCCATTTCCCAAAACTTCTAAATGTTCATAAAGAGAGCATTCAAAAAATCTATACTGATAAAAATGATTTTGTAGTTAAGTAAATACTACATAAATACACATTTGATTTACATTAATCTACATTAAATAATTTAGTGAAGGCAAGACTTTAAAAAAAATTGGAAGTTGGAACATATAATTATCAAAGTTATGATCTCATATTTCCCATCATGCACTGGGGCACAAATAATTAAAAATGTTAAATTTTTCACTGTTTTTGAGTTGTATTTACACCGTTTTATGGTTGCTTTTGATGTTAGGTTAAGTAACTTACTGTTTTGTGACATCTGGAGTTAATTTTTCTACTCCGAATGAGCCATTTATACCCAAACACTATTCACTGATTATTACCTTAATTGTGTGTGGTGTACCAAGTATTGAGGTCTCTGTGTTTATTTGGGTAATAATTATATTGAGTGGCCAAATAATCTTAAAATAATAACAATCTGTCTATTTGCTTTAATGCAATATTTAAGTTTTACTTAAAATATATGTGTGCAAACCTTGCAAAAGAAAGAAAAATGAAGTGAATCTTGTTGTTTTATGGTTAAACTACTGTTTACTGTACTCCAAATTTTTTTTTTTCAGTTTAAGATAAACAAACAAACAGACCTTAATTGGATTGGTTCTTGTCCATCAAGCAAGTACAATTGAGCTTTTTTTCATATTGTATGTTCTCTCTTTATGTGTGTTGATCAATTAATGGTTTAAAGAAGAAAAAGGGTTAAAGAAAAAAAGACTGGTTTATTAATTCTTTTTTTTTTAAGGAGAAAAATGTACTATAGTATTTTTTTAGCATGATTTACAGATCACACATACAAACATTTAATTTAGTGTAACCTTATCTTAAAATATTATTAAAATAATATTTAAGATTGACAACATGAAAAAAAAATAAAAAATATAACATAAAATAAAAAATATGACAAAAAAAAAAAAATCACAATACAATTTTTCATATCGGTCGATATCGATCATCTTATTATCACAATAAATTTTAAATCTTTCCTTGTGAAAGCTGTAAAACCAGACCATTAATTGTGGGTTCAAATGCTTCACTTTTTTGAATTCTTTACACTTGGGATATAGATGCAAACTATGTTCATTGTCAAAAACAGTAACATCTGTAAAAACTGACAACCTCATTTTTATATGCTTTATTTGCGAACATTGTTCCTCATGTTTGTCAGCGTTGTTTCATCGGGCGTTTAACTACTTTTAATCACCGAGTCATTTGTGTTCTTAGCTGAATTCAATTATTTCACACTGGATCTCATAACACTGTTGTGGGCAACAAGTGCATCAGTCCTAGTGATCTCGCGCTGTGCTCCGTTTGAATGTTGAGTCGAGCGGATTAGTGACGCTCGTGTGGCGCGCTTCAAACGAGTAGCGCTGTTTCGTTCTGCTTTTGGCGTATAAACATTATTTTGAACACTTATCTTGTTATCGTTTTATCGTGGATTTCATATCACGATAATTATCGTTTTATCCCCCAGCCTACTTAATATTTTCAAATATTTAATCTTTGTCATTATTTATTACCAGGTTTTAACCATTTGTCAGCAATAAGTTTTTGTAAGAAAGTGAAAATAATTTAAAATATAATACAATTTAGTATAATCACATAGCCTATTCTTTTATTTTGTAAGCACAGGTCAGAAAACTATTTTGTACATAAATAGGCCTATGTCTGTTAAGCTGAATGACCATTGTTTGTTAGGCTACTTGGTATTGTAATGTTTTTAGTATTATTCTATATAATTAAATATTTATAATCTTAATAATATTCCTGAATGCGGAGTAAATGACAGCATAAGCAGATATTGAAAAATAACAAACATTTCATTCTACTGTTCTGGGCCATGAGAAATCTCAGTGCTAAGTGTTGCTCCTAACAAAATTAAAGGGTGTTTCCTCTTAAAATTAAATAAAAGATCCTAGTAAAGAAAAAAAAAGTAATTCAGAAAGCATCTTAACCCTTAAAAGAGCTCTTAAGGTCCAAAATTGTTAGGTCTAGGCTACCGACGATGACTTTTACGAGGCTTAAGAGTTTCTTTAGCAGTGGAGAAAATCAACGAAACATTTAAGAATGCAATAGCGCAAGAGATGAAAGTAATCACTACATTAACTACGACCGCGTTCACATTGTCAGTTTTAGGGATTGACAACCGCATTTCCTTAGTCTCGAAATGTCCCGTTCAAATAGCAACTTACTGTAGCTACAGTATAGTGTCTCGAATAATGTCTGTATAAACGTGCAATGAATTTGCGTCACGCACAGATCACAAAACTGACGGAAACTGCTCCAGTGAAGTGACTGGAACTAAAACCTTCAGATGATACACAGCTTATTTCTCCATCGCGGACAGTAACTTACAAAGAGTGAAACCAGACGTGCACTACAAGTTGTCCAGTTCATACAGCGCGTGTTTTCTGAGAATGCGGTTGTGAGTTCTGAAAATAGACATAAACGTGTTTGGAAACTGCAACTTTGCAGCAGTGATGATTTTGGTCTGTCACTTTCTACAAGCAAAGTGATCACACAAACAATTAAAGCACTTTCAGAACCTTGTGTCACTGTTAGATCCTGTCAAATACCTTAAGTACAAATAACACCATGGTAAATCAAATAAAAAAAGTAGGCCTATGTATATATAATGTACAAATAATGTATATGTACATATATGTGCGTGCGTGTGTGCTTTTATTATTATTATTCTTTTCCTGCAGAACTCAAAATAAGTTATTTAGAAAAATGCTGAAGCCTAAACAACTTGAACCTCACTGACTTTTTGCTTTATTGTTTTCCACAGATGAGAGTGAGTCATACAGGTTTGGCACAGTGTTATTAATGACCAAATAAATGGCACATTTTTTTGTTTTTCAGTAAACTTTCCCTTGAGAATAACTGACATAATGGAAATCTAAGCACTTTCTTGGAAACTTGTCAGAAAAGAACAATGTTACAACAACATATTTCAATGAGATAGAAGTGATGTCATATTTATGGCTTCCTCGGTGAGATCTCTTTTGTCAAATGTTACTCATTTCCAAGATTTGTGTTTTACTTGAATACAGAAGGACATACGGAACAAGGAAGACTTGGCCTAGGGAAGGCCAAATGACAATTTGTGATAAACCACTAAAGATTGAAATAAAAAGTTTTTTTTTTTTTTTTTCGATATAACTTGCTATACAGAAAATATCTTATCTTTCTGAGACCTTCTGTGCATAGTAGAGGAAATTGTATTTAAGTGATTTCTCTTGAGAACTTATGTCTTACACTTACATTAAGTCTGGATGTCCCAAAATACATGTTATTATGCATTTTGGGAGACAACACATGAATAGGGTAATAAATTATATTTCATTATTCCTATGAAATATTAGATATTATGAAAATCTTGCCAATTAATTTACTCCCATTATTATACTTCTTCTTTGCATTACATGTTGCCCCAAGAACACATACATATGCAAATTAGACACATTGTATATAACCTGAAAACTCTCTTATGGACATTTTTACACACACAAAACAAAATGGTAGGCTATATCAAATATATTTCATAACAGTTGAGAATCATCTTTATACAAAGTTTGGTATAAAAAAAAATCATGAAACCTAAGAAATGTATTGATGATTTTTTTTTCTTGTTTTTTTTTTTTTTTTGCCTATTCATGTTTATTCATGTGTTTTATTTAATTTTATTTAATTGTATTTTATTTTGGTTATAAAAATAGCATAACATATGAATAAAATATCATCTTTCAAAATGTTTATTTTTGTTTTATTTTTCTTATGCTCTAAACAATGTCATGACATGAAAAAACTAAATTCACGAAACTTTTTTTAATTATTATTATTATAAAAAAATTTCTGGGTCTCAGGAGAATAAGTCTGTATCAGGTTGTAGGACTTTGACCGTGGAGTGCAGCAATGGACAGAGACTCACATGGGCTTCAGTTATGATCATCAGTATGACACAGCAAGCATAACAATACTGGACTTTGATTTGGTCGTTACACTCAAAGTTTCTGTTCATTTAGATGAAGGGTACAGAAAACATCCAAGTCTTAAGTCTCACAAATGTTGCCTAATTATTAGTGCCAAGCCCATAAGACAGAACTAAATGACTATAGCTTGCAAATAGCAACAAGATGGACTTAATTCGCTTAATAAACAGTGATTAGGATTACAAATACAAATAATGCAGTAAAAGGTTTTTGCATTTACACTGCTAATTTAAGTGTTATTAATAGCATTTTTTAGTTGGTTTTCCAAAATGTGTGTTTTAGTTAAATTAAACAAAAATATGCATTATATTGACAATTTCAATTTGTAATTTTTCAGTAAGAATATTTTTTTTAGCAATAAAATTGATTTAATCATCATAAAAGAAAAAAAAAAACTTGTTTACAAATATTTTTAGAGTTTTACAATTTCTGCTCATTTTAAAGGATATGTATGTCCACAGATCATTCATCATTAAAATTATTTTAAATAGGCTATTATTTTAAGACATGGAATTTGATAATAGAAAACGTTATTTTAAAGATGAGTATTAAAAAGCTTGTAAAATGTCATTATTATAAATGCATGTTTAGTGTATAACGCAATGCGCACAAATATAAAAGCAAAATGACTTCTGTTCTTCTCTTGTGTCATTAGATTATGTCTAGTTGAATGATTTACAGTTTATGACGTGTGTTTGCACAGATTCCTTACCAAAAGTGCAGTAAGTCCGTGTACTATGATAATATGAAGATTTACAAATCCGTTTCTGTGACATGGGGGAGTGAGAGAGAAATAAATAAATAAAACTACCACCAAAACAATCGCGCGTGGAGTAGTGGGCGGAGTCGTGAGCATTGGGAGGGGCTCATGACATCACTGATAATGGATATATAGTCACTCACAGAGGATCGTCGAAGTGGAATCGTGTTTGTTCATCCTTCTTGAAACAACCCTAACAACCAACTTCATCCTTTATAGGAAAACATGGACATATACGCCAAAGACCTAAAGAAACCCAAGCCAGCTTTGTTTTGTAACGTAAAGGTAAATTATTACTGTTGTTTTATGGTTATTGATGAATACTTATAATAACGATTATAATAACGATCCAAAATTCACGCAATAATAATATTGCGTTTGATATATTAATTTAATTTGTTCATTTAATGTAAAATTACAGTATTGTTACTTTTGCTTTTGTTCACTGTCATTTAAATGCATATTAAATAGTAATTTAAAGTGCACTTGCTCTTATTGCTTGGGTGATATGATGTGACAGTGGAGGTATATAATATTATTATTTTTGCTGTCGTGATTTGTATTGTCACTGGACTTGGAACCTGATGTTTTGTTTTTTACTCTTGTAAATTTTGATACAAGGGCTTTGTGTTTTAATTAGTCAATTGTCCTTGATATATATATCAAACCACCAAGAGCCCATCTTCAGGGTTATAAAGTTTTGCTATTTTCAATCCCTTATCCTCTGCTCATCTGTATTGTGAATATAGTAAACCGTTCACTGGGTCTAATTCATTAATTCATGCTGGTTTATTTTATGTCTTTCATTTGTAAAGCCCAGATTGTTTGAAGCCTTAATTAGAGGCATTTGACAGCCGAAACAGGTTTTGCTGATTGTGACTGTAAGTGCTGATAGACTTCTGTCATCTTGAAGGAGCTGTAGCAGCTTAGGATGAGGACCTCAGCCTAGAGGGCAGTACTGTGTATCATGGCTCACCAGAAGCCATGCTTAGTTGAAGTGCAGCATTCATTCGCCTTTTACTCTCAAGCAAATGTCTGTGGAATGCAGGGATGTAAGACAAAAATATGGTTCTGCCATCTTGCGCATTATGTTTTCAATGCATTCAGCATTTAATTATGATGTTTTTGTGTTTGGAAATTGTTTGGATAAAGATCTGCCTGACCACAGGCTGTTGTGGTGTCAAAACTTTTTCATCTTGGCTTTGCCAGAGATTCATGGATTTGTATATGATTGATAATATCTGTTCATTTCTCCAAACAGCATTTTGTTTTTCTTTTACCGCGATACACAGATCTTGACCAACATTATCTATGTTTAAATGCTCCCGAATCATCCATTAGTAATTGGACTGATGCCTCAAAAGGACTGAAAAGACTTCATGTAAACATTTAAACTGAGCTGAGCTGAATCCAAATTAAATTTGGATTAGATTGAAAGGGGTGGTGTAGACTTAAAACAATCCAGTAAATAGTAAATAACTATATGTATATATGATTCAAAAATACCTTGCACACAATGTTTAAAAGAAACTGTTAATGACATAATATGTTTACATACGTTTCACTTCTTAATAATGTGCATATCTTTATTTTCTTCTCATGAACTGATCAGTTAAGCAGACTGATTTATTCAATATTTGCTTAAAACAACTCTTGACAGACTTGTCAACAAGGGAATGCTTCACGGTAGCTCCAGTTGTAGCAGCTTTGCTCAGAATACAGAAATGCACATGTAAACCAAAATGTGAACCGGATTGCAGAATCTGAAAAAGGAAATTAGTGCTTGTAAACGTAACCATTATTTGCTTGTTGTGCTATTTCAAATTTGCGGTGATCGTTTGACCCCTATAGCTTAACCTTGGACTTAGGCATTATAGAAGATTCCATCTGAGTTTCTCTGGATTTGCATAAACCCTTCAGACTCATACTTGCTCATTCCTTCACCTAAACTAACTTCCGACGAATCACCTCTGACAAACAGCCCAGAGGTTGTTGGTCATATTAGACGAGAAGAAAATTAGTTTCACACCTACTTCAGATCTGTTTTGTGTAGTTGTGATATTTTGTTGGCATGTTACAAGAACCTTAAATAGAAACAATTCCAATGAAGATGGTTGTTTGGAATTACAATAGACAGTTTGACATGACACAGATACAGAAATGTCTGCTTAGTTTTCCCTGCTCGGTTTTTATAGAATGTTTGGCTTTCCCCTCTTACTAGGAACTGTCTGTTGTTGTGGTCATTTATATTGAACGAATCAGAGTACAAGTAGTGAGAGGCACTCTCCAAAATCAACAAAGCTACAGCTAAAGATCCAAAGTCGCAGGGCTCTTTCGCTCAGAACTTTATATGTTTGTAAGGTTGTGAGAGTGTTACGTCTAAATGGATTGCGTTCTAATAAGGCATAACTGCACATGTTGAATGGACAGGTTTTGGAGATATGTATTTTGTTTATTGGAGTGAGTCAGGCAGTGATGACGTATGTTGAAAGAAGGTGTAGAACATGCTGTTCAGTGTACTTGGCCTGTTTGCAATCCTTAACTCCCCCCTTTTGAGACTGAAACTCATTTGAACTGACAGGTAATGCTATTACGTCCCCTTGGAATTATAAGGTTCTGTCTGCATTCTGAGTAGTTTTGAGATATTGAGCTTCAAAGTTTTGCATTCCATTCGACTGTGTGGATAGATCCTTATTGTTTTTTAAATAAAAATAAAGGCTACAACATAAAAAAAATCTATCACATAATGTAAATAAGTTTTCACAGAATAACACTATGGGAATAAATCATTTTTGACAAAAATGTCAGATAGAACCTTATAATTC
This sequence comes from Carassius auratus, assembly GCF_003368295.1. Lineage (NCBI taxonomy): Eukaryota > Metazoa > Chordata > Actinopteri > Cypriniformes > Cyprinidae > Carassius > Carassius auratus. The sequence goes on along the minus strand of NC_039273.1, from coordinate 14,441,597 downwards.
CAAGGGGATGATTATACAACATGATGTTTTTTTTTTAAATTAATGTTTAGCTTTAAGATATTTTTTACTTTTTCCACTGTTTTGCTTTTCTCCATTAGCATTTTACATTAACATTAACATCTCTGCTGTCAAGCCACCTTATTTAGTTTAAATGCAGGATGGGATTTCAAAATGAGCCTGTCATTAGACTGAAATTAGACTGTCACATTGATCTTGCACTTTTCCATTTATTCTACCATCAACTGATTTGCTCTTGGCAGTATGCACAATGTAATATTGTCATGCATAGATTTATTTACACTTTACTAGGAAAAAAGATTAGTTGAATCTGTATCGCATTAGCGTGGAACAGCTCTCCAGATTTTTTCACTTGATTTCATTGAATCGCTGCTGACAACCTCTAACAGTTTTAGTGTCCCATTTGCAAGATTTTCTTTGAAGCCATTTAATGTGAAAGTCTGTGAATTCAGACATAGCCAGCGACTTCATCATTTTCTCGGAGCTGGACTTGAGAGACATGATCATTTGCAGTCGTTTATTAAATTCTGCTTGTCATCACTAAATGTGTTCTTGTAATATGAATAGAAAATGGGTTCTGCTCATTTCAAGCCATGGTGAAAATCCTTCTGAATGTCCTGTTATTTTTGCTGCTGTGGTGCACAGGATGAACATCAGGGTTGTACTTTTTGACTGTTTAACTTTTATATCCTGAGGAAATTCAAAAATGTCTTCTTAATGGCTCCTGTAACATGTGATAGCAGTGCAGAGTTGCATGTAAAACATCAGACTTCAAAGTCAGTTTTTCCCCTGATTCTCTTTACTCAGCAGGAATCTTCATGCAGCACAATAGCTCTTGAGGAGGGGCAGAAATCCAGGTCTGGACAGACGACAGGAACTGCTTTTCAGCACTTTCATCAAATCTTTCACCGCTGGTTTTCTGTCTGTGGAGTTTGAATCACTCACTGTATCCTAAGAACATTAGTCCTGATCTAACAGTGTCAGTGCAATTCAAACATCATTAAAATGCTCTGATGATTCGAAACGAATGACACTCTATTAAAACCTCCTAAAGGCGCATAAGTTCACTCGGCGGTCATCTTGCCATTTCCCGTCTTCTTGAACAGGGAAATGAAAGTTTTAATTGACTGAACTCTTCAAATCTGTTAAATACAGTTTTTTTCTCAATTCACGCAAGCGTGCCAAGGCCTACATGCTTGAGGTAACTGTAGGACAAATGTCTGACAATAATTTTCTCCTAAATATGGCAGGCTTGCTTTATATTTGCATTATTCTTCCAAAATTCCAAAACCCATTCACACATTGCTTCAGTACAAAGCAAATATTTCATTATGCTTTGTGCTTACCCGAGGCTACTTTTCTAATTGTGATTCACGGCACAGCGAGTGATCAAACGCGTGCCAGCTCTGCAAAAGATTTACAACTGCTTGTGGAGAAGTTTGCACTGATGAGTCTGCCAGCTGTAATTTGCATAGGAACCTGTGTCAAGTTTTTCTGTGCATGTGCTATTGCTTGAGCTTTTGTTTAAACCTAATATCTGGCAAAACAGTAACATGCCCTGATCATAGTACACATATACTACCTCAGGGACACTTATTGAGTAATGGCCTCTGGAGAGAGATTGCTCATAGTGTCAGTCTGTCAGAGAGCCTTGAGAAAACAATAAAAAAAGATCAATCTGCTCGAACTTCCTTGTAACATTATATGTGAAGGTTTACAGATGTGGCTGCAGTGTTTCGAATAATTTGTGCTGAGCCTAATGTGGAACTGGGACTGGGTTGGAAAGAGGTTCAGACCTGCCATTCAAATGTCTAACACAGGCATTTAGTTGGGCTGCTTGAGTAGACACAGCCTATCAAAAATATTTCCGTAAGCCCATTTGCTGCAGAACAAGAAGGAAATCGTATCAACTGTGTCAAAAGCAGCTATTATGTGTGCTAACAAACCATAAAGCTGAAGGTTTAATGGGAGCATTAGCTGTCCTAGAAGCCGTCCGAAAGCATAGCGCTTAGGCCTGCAACGGTTGAGAGCAGGCGGCGAGTGGAGGAGAGGGATTCATGTCTTGTGTTTGTTTAGGAAATCCAGTCCAGATCTCTACATGCCCCATCAGATTGCTTCATGCCTCTGAGACCTCTGCAAACGTTCCTCTTTTTGTGTTAATGGCGTCTTGGGCACGGAAAAAGCACTATACCATATGGGAGCAGCTGTCTCTCTCTCTCTCTCATACACAAACAGGGAAATGTTCCAATTTATGAGCTTTTATCCCCTCTGCATTTCTGGTTTCGTCAAGAGCCTCTCTCTCTCTCTCTCTCTCTAGAGAGAGAGAGAGAGAGAGAGAGAGAGAGGTGAACGAACGCGGCTAACTCTCTAGACAAACATTACTATCAGTGCTTTTGCCAGCTAGTACAAGAAATAAATATGACTAGCTCTCAGCTTCAGCCCTTTTTATGCTTCGTTATGCATAGTATGCATCTCATAAAACATGTTATTTCAGGTATTCTTGATTTTCTTTTCATTCACCTATTTAAGGGTCACTGGATATTCTAGGATTCTTAAAAGAGGGGGTCTTAAAACAGTTGCTGAGAGGATTAATTAATCAATATTACACATGTTACACGTGTTTCAACAGAGAAGAAGAGCACCTTATCTGTCCATCAGTTAACCCAATTTTGGAATATGTGGGGTGCTAAGAAAATAAATTATATTGATGACTTCAGAATTACTTCCTAAAGAAAATGGGCTAAACTGGGGCAATTAAAAATTCCGACAGGGCTATAGCCACCCCCACAACCACCCTCCCCCCAGGACTGGTGTAGCACCATCACTGCTCCTAATCAAACCGTATTATAGTACATGAACCAATGTTAGAAAATTCTATTTGGCACCACTGGCGGGACAGAAATTACAAACTTCAATTAAGTTGAATTAAATTTGGTAGTTTTATTTTTAGGACCGGGACTCGATTAAAAAAATTAATCTAATTAATTAGAGGCTTTGTAATTAATTAATCGAAATTAATCGCATTTTAATCGCATATAAATATTTGACCTGAAAACAGTGAGAAGTAATTTTTTTTCACATGGATTTATAGTATACCATTGAATAATGACTGAATACATAAGCTTAAGCAACAAAATATTGTTTAGTTTTGTTCAACCAAGTCTAGCAGACCAGTGCAATTTTTGCCATGAAGTGTAGCAATAGAATATTTAGAAACAATTTAGAAATAGTACATTTCAGAAATTCAGGAAGCTTATAGGTGCTGGAACCTTCTGTAAAGATTTTTTTAAGTAAAACACAATACTGTCAATTACATTCAGAACATTGGAAACACTGACTATTAGAAAACATCTCTCTGTTGCTTCAGAGGCCATAACATACTAAGTCCAACTCTCAATAACCTTGGCCAAAACAATAAAGAGTTCAACATAAACCGTTGCACCAACAAAATAATATATAGTTCAACATAAAGTGTAAAGTCCACGCTAGCTGCTATATGTTTTGCGTTGAGGTGATACTTGAGGCTCGATGTGCTGCAGGCTGCATTGATATGCGGAGGCGGAGCGAACGCTAGTTGGTGCTTCAGTATAATCGGTCCGCCGGAACAAATCCAGTGAGAAACGTTCCGCGGTGCAAAAATAAGTTATTAAAAATGCGGGAATTTTTTTTTCTGTAATTAATTAATCTTAGTTAACGCGTTATTTTTTGTGTAATTAATTAATCTCAATTAACGCGTTAAAGACCCGGCCCTATTTATTTTACTTAGGAGTATTTGGCTTCCCATAATCAATCATCTTTAGGCTTCCTTAAAGAGCCAATCAGATTTCAGATAAGGCTGATGCCCATGTGGCTCAACCCCTAGCTCCGCACCTGGCCACACCCTAGTAGTTACTTAAGTTACTTAAATTTTGATGAAACTGAAGTCTTCTGCCAGATTTCTGCTGGTTGGATTTTGAGATGTGAGTGGACTAAATGCAGCAAAAATGATTCAAGGTTACAGTCGATTTTGAAGGGGCGCAGTTTAAGTGGACTTAATCAGTGCTTGCCAATCATGTTCCTGGAGCCATCCCAACACTGCACATTGTACATGTCTCCTTAATCAAAAACATGTCAAATGTGCAGTGTTGTGGGGGCTGTGGTTGGGAACCACTGGACTCAATTACATGTTGATTGCATGACATTATAAAAAAAAAAAAAGTACATTTTTAAGATCTATAACATTTATTTACAAAATAGATAAGTTGAATTCTCAAAAGAAAGATAAAATAAGAAAAGTGTCACTCGGTTAAACAGAGACACTACTGCTCCCAATTTTCCATTTTATGAACCACCTTTGTTTTATCACTTATTTATATAGTTTATAAAACATCAAGTTCCTTTAATCATATGGAAATGTTTAGTACACTTGTGTACCATTTGGTAATCATAAGCCTTGTGTCTGGTGGTTCTTGTAAGCTTTGTCGCTCTCTCTTCCTGTAGATCTTTGTGCTGTGTCATGGCCTGCTCCAGGTCACTCAGCTGTTATACAGCTCTTACTTCAAGAGCACCATCACCACAATCGAGAGACGCTACGGCCTGGACAGCCTCTCCTCAGGAACCATCTCTTCCCTCCATGAGGTACTGATCACCCCTCACAGTCACCCAGAGTCATCTATGGCTTGCTTAAGTGAAACCATTAAAATCAGTGAAGTCCTAACTAATAAAAAAATGAACTCTTTAGATATTAACATTTTGAAAACAATATTTTACAAGTTAAGCCAATTTTCAGTTATTCTGCTCTTCTCTGGTTATTGAATATCAGTTATTGCTGTATTCTTCTAGGCAATATTACAATTATTTTAATGTTTATGATCTATAACTAGATCATATTTTTCTATTTTATGTTTTGAGGCATGACTTGTTTTCCTCTTTTTTGTTGTTGTTTTTTTTTAGGTAGGGAACACAGTGTTCATAGCATTTGTTAGTTACATGGGTAACCGGGTTCACCGACCCCGATTCATTGGACTGGGGGGTGTGCTAATGTCCATCAGTGCCATAATCTTAGCTCTACCTCACTTCCTGTCCCAGCCCTACTCCTATGACTCTGTCCTGCATGGTAAGTGTCATTAAGACCATTAGCATCTTACACATCTCTTTTTTTCTTTTTCTTCTGCATGTTAATTTTGTTTTATGCCCCCATGCAGCGAGAAGGATCTTAGACTATATTCTCATCAGAATGATAATATCAGCATATTAATTTAAAACTGCTCGGGACATATTGAAGAAAACCAGACACAGAGGGGATCTTATATAACACAGCTGAATGATAAACATTAGCTTAGACATCACAGGGTGGTAGGCAGGTCTACAGGAAGTTGCTGCAACAACCCTCTCAGACAGGGTTTAGCATTAGGTTGAGAAAAACTCATGAAGAAATAAATCGATTGAAGCTGAAGAGGAAACAACGGACAGAGTGAAAAGTGGAAAGAGATTAGGACAAAGTACTGCAAGATACTGTTGAGATAAAGGCTCTCTCTGAAGAGAAAGTCACTTGGAATTTACTCCAAAAGATAACCGCTATCTCTTTTCACTTTCTTTATGCTTCATTCTCTCACTTCCCCAATTCTTTCTGGAGATTCTGTCATTTGGCCGTATAAATAACAATGCTATGCAAACGTTAAAAGAGATATGAAGCCACCTACATAAGACATTCAGTGCATAGCTCACTCAGTTATTTTCTTTTACTCATTTTCATGTTGCTTCAAGCCTGTAGAACTTTCTTTCTATTTGTCTTAATTATTCCAGTAAACTTTTATTAAAGCTACTAAACACTAATATTTGGATGGCTGATGTGAAGTGATGATTGGGATGAATGTGGTCTTTTTTTGTGTCTCAATCCAACAGCGAGCAAAAACGACATGTGTTATTTGCGTGCGAATGCAACGGGGGCTGAGGCGTGTGCTCAGGAGGATTCACGGAAGCTTGAGGACACCAGTAAATTCTGGGTGTTAATGGCTACGGCCCAGCTGCTGTTCGGAATCGGTTCTGTCCCCATCCAACCCTTTGGGATATCTTATATAGATGACTTTGCAGGAGCTGGGAATTCTGCTCTCTATATTGGTACTTTGTTTTCATGGTTTTCGTAATGTCCATTGAAGGAACTTTAAAGAGTGAAAAGATTAACGAGGTTTGTGTTGTTGCATGTTGCAGCCATTCTCTTTGCCGTGTCAGTCTTTGGGCCGTCCTTTGGATATCTCCTGGGCTCTGTAGTTTTGCAGATTTATGTGGACGTGGACAAAGCCAGCGCAGGTTTGTTTACCTTTTAAATCACAGCAACAAATGATTCCTTTTTTCTGTATGCTATTTGTACCAGTGTATTGTTCAGTGTTAGTGTTACATAAAACACAGTTTTCTTTCGTCTAGGGGAGGCATTGGAGTTGACCCCTGATGACCCTCGATGGGTCGGAGCATGGTGGATGGGTCTGCTCATCACTTCTGGAGGTCTTGCTCTCACCTCAGTCCCTTACTTCTTCTTTCCCAGAGCACTTGATGTAGAGAAGGTTAATCACAGCTTTGTATTCATAACAGCTGAGCATCAAATGAGCATTTGATCACAGATAAAGTAAAATATTGTATAAAATCATTACATTGTAATGTAACAGATTCTATTTTAAATGCATTTTTTTCGATTATTCTTTGATGAATTGAAAGGTCAAAACAACAACCTTTATTTTATTTTATTTTTTTATTATTGGCATTACTGTCACTTTTGATCATCCTTAAAGAAAGCATACATCTCTTGAAAAAAAAACACATGAATAATAATAAATCCCCTACTGAATGGTCGTATGTACTTGTAATATACCTCTGTTATAAGGTTTCACTGCTGTGTTTCCTACTATTTGTAAAAGAAGATAAAATAAGCCCTGATCTTGTAGGTTGCTTATATTTTCTGTCACAAGCATTATATGCCATCTCCATAACCCAAACTTTAAAAGAAATATGTGGCAACTTTAGATAGCTTTACTCATATAAATCATGTCTGAGCTAACCACAGCAGAAAAAAAGACTTCTGCTTTTATCATATGCATGATGAGCAAATAATGTCAACACCATCAGTGCGACAGATCTTCAGCCTGACAATGGTGGTAGTTCAATAGATGCAACAGAGTTTGCAACCATCCTCTATTATCCATTTGTTAATCTAATCTGGTCCAATTCATTCCAAAATATTGGTACATCAATTTGATTTTTGCTCTTTTTTTTTTACCATGTGTGTGTCGCTGTGCTTAAGAATCACTGTATTCTGACAGTTTTTATGGAGAAATTCCAATAATGCAAGTACTGTAGCTGCCATCCTGTCACGATGAATTTTGATAACCTGTGTGTTTGACAGTGTGAAACTAGTACACAGTGTTTTTGAATGTGATATGCAGTAGGCAATAGGTTTACATGTACAGTGAGAAGCTGAGGCTGTTACCGTATTCCTGAAATCTCTTCACTGCACGGCGTCATCTTTTAAAAAAAAAAGACTAATTTTAAAATCATCTTTTGCAGTCTTTTGAATTGGAAGGTGACATCATCAAAGAAGACCCCAAGAAGACAGAGGGCTCCATGCTGGATTTCTTAAAAAGTGAGTCCACTCTATCTGATTTTTTAGCAGACTTACCCATTAGTATAACTATAGCTATTTGTATAGTTGTAGCCGTTTAAATAGTTTACTTGCAGTTAGAAATCAAGTTAGCTTTGGTAATCAAAATTTCTGCAGTCCTGTGCTTGTTGTTGAGGTCTACGTGCGCTGTGTGTCAATGTCTTGTCTGTTGAGTCATACATCATGCTGAGGTTGTTAGTGTAACAGGATCTGACTCTTCTTATGAATATACTGGCCTCCAGGGCATGATTTGTAAGCAGCTGGTTTATGCATGATCATGCTTTTATTCATGTGTATTCAAGGCTAATTGATTTCCTGTTTCAAAATAGTTACCAGGTACACACACCCATTTATAAACATTTGTGACCCTGGACCACAGAACCAGTCTTAAGTCGTTGGGGTATATTTTCAGCAATAGCCCCCCCAAAAAAACATTGTATGGGTCAAAATGATAGATTTTTCTTTTCCATGAAGATATTTTGTAAATTTCCTACCTTAAATATATCAAACTTAATTTTTGATTAGTAATATGGATTGCTAAGAATTCATTTGGACAACTTTAAAGGTGATTTTCTTAGTATCTAAGAAGGTGATTTACTTTTTATGCACCTTCGGATTCCAGATTTTCAAATAGTTGTATTTCTGCTGAATATTGTCAGATTGTAATAAACCATACATCAATGGAAAGCATGTTTATTCATAATCAGTGAAAAATTGGTTTTGTGGTCTAGGGTCACATTTGCAGGAAAAAAAAAATTAAAAGGTGTTGTTCATGAGAGCTCAGTAATACCAGATGGAGTGGTGTAAAGATCCATAAAGAGATGATTGAATGAGTTTGGTGTGGAAGAACTTGACTGGTCCACACAGAACTCTGACCTTAACCCCATCCAAGACATTTGAATGAACTTAAATGGAGATTGCGAGCCAGGTTTTCATGTCCAACATTAGTGCCTGACCTCCGAAATGCTCTACTTTATTAATGGGCAAAAAAATGCCAGATAAACACTTCAAAATCAATTGGAAAGCCTTCCCCGAAGAGTGGAACCTGTTATAGTTGCAAAGGAGGGATCGACTCAATATTAATGTCTGTGTATTTAGAATGAGTCTCTGTTTGTGTAATGCTCAGAAGTCCCAATACTGTGCTCATTTTGGTCACAAATTATGTTTATCTTTGCAATTATTAAAGGTTAAATTGGAACTCACTTTTAAATATGTCAACATCTGTTTCTGTCTTCTGTGGTCTGTCTGTATTTTTGCAGTGTTCCCTAAGATGTTTGCTAAGCTGCTGATGAGTCCTGTCTTCATGCTGCTGGTTCTATGCCAGTGCTGTTTCTCCTCTGTAATCGCTGGAATCGCCACCTTCTTTAGCAAGTTCCTGGAACGGCAGTACAGTGCCTCTGCGGCCTACAGCAGCCGTCTTATTGGTAAGCCAACATAATCAAAAAATACATATGATTACAGTTTTCATGGCTAACTTGTCTCAGACATTCCTTTGTATGGTTTCGCGTTTGCCATTTTATTTTACTGAGCACAATCTCTTATGTGTGAATAAATCAGGTGCTTTAATCCTGCCGTCCATTGCTGTGGGGATGGTGCTCGGGGGTCTGATCATGAAACGCTGGGGGTTGTCGTTCAGAGCCATTCCACGCTTCTCTGTTGTAATGCTCACCATCTCCGTCTTCTGCTGTGTGCCCCTCTTCTTCATGGGCTGCTCCACGCAAGATGTTGCTGGTGTTTATCCCACAACATCTGATGTCATTAATGGGTGAGTTTAACATCATGTTCATTTCATTTAGCTGTCTCTTGGTATTGAGGATTTTATTTTTATATATTCCTAGAAATAAATAAATAAATATATATTTTTTTGTCAGATCTGGCTTGGGTAGGTGAGAAACCACAAAACAGAGTGTTCTCATTTGTTTGATTGCTTCCATGTTTTTTTTATATTCTCTTAAAATAAATATATAAATAAATAAAAACTCTCAGAAGACTGATTGCACACACAGTACGTCTGGAGACACTTGAGCTTAAGTTTCTTACTCAAAGGCACAATTGTGATAAGGACTTTTTTGGGGGGGCTATTTTGCTAATTTCCATCATAAAGTTATGCATTTGGGTGACACTTTTATCCAAGGCTAAATTGCCTTCAAATTATACTTTTTATTTGTTCATGTATCCCCTTAGAATCAAACCCATGAAGCTATTAGTGTTGCTAGCTGCATGCTCTAATGTTTGACTTATAGAAACACTTCCCATTACTACAGTGTTCCTGTAGCTCAATTGGTAGAGCATTGCTTATCAAGCGCAATGTTGTGGGTTTGATTCCCCGGGAACACATAATAGGTAAAAATTGATAGCCTGAATGCACTGTAAGTCGCTTTGGATAAAAGTGTCTGCTAAATGCATAAATTTAAAGATTTAAGAATTTACCAAAAATATATCACTAAAATAGGTTTTAAAATTATTTACATACACATATTTATACAAATATACTACACATATATTACATTTTTGGCCATACATTTTTTCCCCTATTTATGTTGTCCAGAAATATATTTTGTAACCTATTTTGGATTATGAAAGCATAGGCTAAATATGTTTTTCTTAGTCTGTGCTGTTTACAATATATAGGAACCCAAAGTTTATAACAGTATCTATAAATAGAGAATGTTAAAAGGAGCCGGTCCTCACAGGCCATTAAAAACACTGTTAAGATAAGCCTGTTCTTTGTCTTCTGTCAGTGTTTGGATTCAGACCATTGTGCTCTAGTGAAAGTTTGTATCTTTGGGTCCAGAACAACTTCCAGTGACATGCTGTATAATCAGTTGAGGGAGCACACAGGGGGAAACAGCAAGCGGCTCAAATCACTGAGAATAGCTTGAGTTCAGATCAACATCCAAAATGCTGTGTGTCCTACATATCTGAATACTGAAAGGAAATGCCATGAACTTTATGAACATACTCCTATTATTGTATCAAATACACACACAGTCCATAGCACCTGTGTGCTACTGTATATTCTTCTGAAGCTATACAAAAACTTTATGTGATATGACATTTTCAGTATTAACCACTGATCTATATATATACTACATTAAGATTACCAATGTATTAAATGTTTCTGTATTCTGCTAGTAGAGGCTAAACTGTGTCATTCTGCCGGCAGGCCTCATCTGTCCTGTAGTGCCAATTGCTCATGTCCCAGCAGCGCCTTTAACCCAGTGTGTGGAGAAAACAACATTGAATACATCTCACCCTGTCATGCTGGGTGCACAAACTTCACCATGGATCCAGAGAACCCTTACAGAATTCAGGTAAATAAGTCTAACAACCAAAACAGAATTTGGTAATGAAATTTCCATACCATTATCTCAAGCCAGAGTTCTAGCAAGGCCACTGCATACAGTAGATCTATCCATCTAGACCTTTATTAGCTCATTGCTGAAGCCGGATAGCAGCTCAGTGTGAGTGTCTACTGTACTAGCGACACTGAGCAAATGACCATTCACGGTCTGTTAGCGATCAATGGGTTGAGTCAAATCAATCCCTCATTAGTAAAACTTCCTGGAGGAAGTGCTTTGGGGGCACAGAACAACTAAGAAGTGGGCGTTAAAGCTTCTGCATAACTGCCCAGGAAGAGACTTTCAGGAGCAGCTGATAATGAATTATTATGTATGACACAGCACATATCATACCACGAGGTAATTATAGTGAGAAATAGAGTTGGGACTGGACTCCCTTGCTTGAATATAACAAAACAGGCGATGGAAATTGTGTCAGTAGAAGTCAATAGAGCACAAGGAAAGCGTTAGTGTTAGTATTTTGCAGCATCAAAGAAACTGTTGGTTTTTGTTCTCTTTAGAATTGTAGTATCCTTCTAGACATCACCTGTAATGATGTTTGTTATGAAGGTAAGCACTAATGCAGGGTTACTCAACTGGTTTTGCTAGCCCACAATTAACCGTGCAAAAGTCAAGAAAAATGTTTTTAAAAGTGAAATTTATTGGTTAGTGTATTATTGGTTTCTTATTCTTAAACCATGTTTGTCCTTGTTACATGTGAACCTTTATTTATTGAAGCTTGGATCAGATTGACTTTTATCTTGTGTGTCTTTTCAAGGATTTGACGTGTCATGTTATAATTTGTTTAATATCGTATAGTTTAATAAAATGCCTTTTACATAAAAACTAATTTGATTTTAAATAAGTTCATTTTTAAGTCTTAAATTTTATTTTATTTTATTTTTCCTGCTCCCTGTTACTTAGTGGATATTTTTTTTGCGTCTTAACTCAAACCAATTGTGGTCACCAATATTTTTCATTCAATCAGTTTTTGGTCCCAAATTGACATTCTAAATGCCAAATCTTGTTTGAAATGTCATAGCATAATAACATCCATTCTCTCTCCACACACAGAATTATAGTAATTGCCTGTGTATTCCTGGTCTGGCCACAGCCAAACCTGGCTCTTGTGCCAACACCTGCCCTCACTATCTCCTGCCTGTAATGCTCCTTATATCTCTGGCCGGATTTATTGCCAGCCTATCACACAACCCCATCTACATGATGGTGCTCCGGTGAGAAACATACAAACACCAAAACACTGCATTTAGTGTGAGAACTTCAAGTGTAAGAAATCTTGAGATATAGTGTTAGTATTTTATTTCACTCATTATGTCTTTACTTACAGGTCAGTTCCACCAGAAGAGAAATCCTTTGCCATAGGGGTTCAGTTTCTGCTTCTGCGGGTTCTGAGTAAGTAAAACACCAAAACACCTTATTTATTCTTAAATTCATTATTTTCAAGTGTGAAATGCAATTACAAATAATGCAAATAAATGATAAGTATGTGTACAGAGAAACATAAGCTTTATCCTGAAAGATCCTCAAAACAAGATAGTTGATAATACACAGAAATAAATAGAGAACACTGGTCAATGTAAACCACAGTGTAAATGATTCTCATATGAGAACACTTTCCTGAAAAAAAACAAAACAAAACACTTTCTAAATTGTGCAAATGTAATAGCAATACTTTAAGTACTGTAGCGCCCCCTTTTGGTCATTAAACAACAATCAATTTATCTATCTCTGTTACAGCTCCTAAATCTAAGAATAGTATTATGAACTATATATGTTTTTTTTTTTGTTTTTTTTGGTATTCTAGTGAATAATTATATATATATATATATATATATATATATATATATATATATATATATATATATATATATATATATATATATATATATATATATGTTTACATTTGTAGTAAAATTATTATTTTTTTCTCTCTCTCTTTGCTTAGCCTGGCTGCCAGCTCCAGCTCTTTTCGGGATGACCATAGACTCCACGTGTATCTGGTGGAAAATTGCTTGTGGAAAAAAGCAAGGATGTGGTTACTATGACAACAACCTCCTTAGAAACAGGTAAGAATATGTTCTCTTTTGACCTAAATGCATTACGAAGGTAAATCTGTGTCAGAAAATGTTAGATTTTTAATTAAGTGAGTTTAAATATACATACACACTGAATATATTCGGTCAAACAAGGCTAAAAACAGAAAGCACACTATGTTAATTAATGTTAATTGACTATATGGTGGCACTGATGATGATCATGATGACTTGTTTCAGGTATTTAGGACTTCAGGTGGGCTATAAGACATTAGGCATTGCACTCCTGGCATTCATTGGCTGGAAAATGCACCGGTCCAGAGAGTACAGCTTAGAGAAAAAGCCAGAGGGACCCCTGTGATGCCTCAACCCTGCTTAGTTTCGTGGCTAGAAACCCCATCCTTCCAATACCTGGCTGGAAATGGGATTCATTCAGTTTAGGATATTTCTCAAGTTGTATGCTACATTCTTGAGTATTTATTTCTGCCTGCATTCAAGTGGGGCCATAACTGGACACATTCAAGGACTTTCCACCTTCACTGTTAATTTTGGTATTAACAAATATATATAGTGCTCAAAACAACTGATCATACTCATAGTCACAGTTTTCATTAGCAGATTATTTCGCATTTAGGATTGTGGCACCTTTGGGGAGGACACAAACATAAGATAAATTTCGATATACTGTATTGTCTGTAACTTTGATTAATATATAATTGGATCATGTTTCAAAATGGTTTAAAGGTTTTATTTGAAGAGTATGTGAAGGATGTGAGATGCTCTTTATTACCAAATGCACACAGATACACGAGTGTGTCAAATATCAAACTGAGTTGAGGTGTGTAGCTTCATATGTCTATAGTAGCCTGAGCAGATTTAAAATGTTACTTCCAAATGTGAAGACATTTTGAAAATAGGCATCAGATGTTTGTAAAATATATTTTTATACTAGATATTGTCGTTGTATTGTATCTTTTGTGCATACTTTGTTGTTGTTGTTGTTTTGCTTAATACAAATGACAAATTGCTTTTCTAATTGCTGCTTGGAGTAATGAATCATAACTTTCTAAGTCTTTATTATGCAATATGTAACATTTATTTACCAATGTATAAGTTATTTCAAATATAAAAATTGTTCACAATTTGTAGCTTTTTTTTGTCATTTGGTTGATCTTTAATGAAAGCTCATTTCTGCCACATAAGAAAAAACAAAACATAATTTGGACATAAAAAGTCTTGACTTTATCCAATAATTATTACTTAATTTCTTTATGCCATAATTTTGATTTTTTTATCTCTCAATTGCAACTTTGTGTCATAATTATGACTTTTATTTCATAATTCTGAATTTTGTTTTTCATAATTTCACAATTTTGACAGTATATCTCATGATGATGACTTAATATATCATAATTACAAATTTTATCTCATAATAATGACTCATAATAATCTTTTTGCCTATTATGAAAAATGTTATAGGCTAATTATGTTTAGTTTTTTTCTAGTTTGTTTGTTTCAACTCATACTATACTGTATATTTTAATATAGCATTATCATTAATACTTTTAAAGTAACTTTTTATATAAGTTATGCAAACAAATTTACCAAACTTGAACCATAAGAAGTTATCAGGATTTGGTTGGTTATTGTAATCTTTTCGTTTTCTCTTTTATTACCAAAATTGGAATTCTTTCCAATGACCCCCGTGGACCCCCTTAAGTAGGCTACCCCCAGGGTACACATGTACATACAGTACCCCTGGTCGGGAATTACCAGCTATGAGATTTAACCGCTGCTGAACTCCAAGCACCACCCAAGTATTTTAACATAGATCTATGTATACTCTCCAGTGGGCGATACGACATGACGTCATGGTTGATACAGAAGACGTCACGATCCGTGGGTTGATACAGCATTACGTCTTGTATGTGCGCGAGAGAGAGAGAGAGAGAGAGAGAGAGAGAGAGAGAGGTGAGGCCGCGCATGCGCAGCCGCTATTAAGCCTGACAGCCGATCCAGTGCAGCATTCCCGTTTCCAAACGCACACTAGCGCCGCTTTCTCCATCGCTCTGCCCCATCCAGACATTTACACCGGTGGGAACACGCTGTTAAAAACAAGCCCTCAAACATGTCTGTGGGTAATGACTTTGGAAACCCTTTAAGGAAATTCAAACTCGTCTTTCTTGGAGAGCAAAGCGGTGAGTGTCATATTGGAATTGCCAAGGGAAGTTTTAATAACAAGCATTGCTATTGATTATTTATTTGCATCTGTATTCACCTCCTTGACTTGAACATGATGATAACATTTTATTAAACACCAAATTCATAGACCAGTGGATCTAGTGAGGCATGTTATTTGATGTGTGACGGGGTTCACATATTTAATTTTATTAAAGTTAAATTATTCTGATAAATAAAAGCTCTTATCAGCCTTTTTGTGGTTTTTGTATTTGTATTTGTATATTTATTGCTGAATTTTCAAATGGGCCACTTATGTAAAGAATAGCCTAGTAATAAAAAAATCAGTTCCAAATGATTATCAAGTTTAAAGACTTATTTTTATTTCATAATATTGCTTTAATGCTTTTTTAATGTAAAAATATAAACTAATGATTGAAATCACTGGATTTCATTAATTTAATCCAGTGACGGGCTATTTACTGCAGTCAAACATCTAAAATCTCTGGTGTTTTTAATAATGAACTATCAAGATTGTATTAAAGTTTCATAAATGCCCATTTGAATGCATTTGGAGACTCCAGTGTTTAAAATTTAGCTTGGTGTACTTACAGAACAGAATGAATAAATATATAAATAAATAAATAATGTGGTTGTTGAGACACACCCAGTGTGTGCCATTGAGAGAACTTGTGTAGCTGCAGCCTGCAGACTCTGCCTGGTATTGTTTCTCTGTGATGACAGTGATGACTGGGTCAGTTACCCATTGGTATGGTTGAATGAGTCCTAGCACTGCAAGTGATTTGAGTAGGTAAGTTAATGTTTAGCAGGGCAACTCATCTCTGATTTCCCCTCACGTTCTGGCCCCTGTCGTCATTCAAAACCTCCTATCAGATTAATAGAGCCTCCAGAATGTCTTAGCTGTCTTCAGATCTGTGGGACGTAAGTCTGGGATTGCGCTGCGGAGAGTATGATTCACACTGTGAGAGTAAACAATGGATGCTGCCATGGTACGGAGGCACTGCTTCTCTCCAGGGATTCTGATCCCGGCTTTATTTTGTTGTCTCCATCTGAAGCCTTTCAGAAATGTTGTGAAGTAGCAAAAAGACCCTCCTCACAGCTTTTTGTGGATTTCTCTGTGTTTTGTTGATGATCTCCATGCAGAATGTGTATCAGCTTGTGGATCTGTTACTTCCATAAAATCTCAACTTGTTAGACTGTGGCGGAGTTTTTATTACTGCAAAGAATTCCACATTTTCTTCAGTGAAATTAGAGAGAATATATGCACACTGTACTGTTTGAAAGTTTAACATTTTAAAATGTTCATCTCTTATGTTTAAGAATACAGTATCAAAAATACAGTAAAAACAGTATTATTGTGACTTAAAATATTTTTTTCCATTTTAATATATTTTAAAATGTACTTTATTTCAGATTTTTTTCGTCAGTGTCACATGATGCTTTGGAAATCATTTAAGTATCATTTAAAAGTAATTTAAATGTCCTATAATCAGTATTAAAAACAGTTGTGCTGCTTAATGCTTTCAGTGATTTTGGTGATAACTGTTAAAATTAAATTAAATTTAATTAAATTTACATTTATTTTATCCTTACTAAAATTGAATGTCTTTATATATATATATATATATATATATATATATGATTTTTGTACTTATTTGGGATTTTTCCCCCCATTGTTACATATGTGGTGATCCAGTTCAAAAATAATTGGCCTAAAAAAATTGCTTGTGAATTTATTGTTATGGTATATTATCACCAAATATTGGATTCAATATTTTTATCAGCCTGTTTTGTTTCTTGTTTTATTAGCACGTTTGGTATTTCTTTTTGGAACTAATAGAGTCTTTATCGATCTGGGCTAACGAATCTCAGTCTTTGAGACAATATTGTCAAAATCATACACAAATAATTTAAAATATTTTTTCTTTCCACTCAAAAAGGTGGTTTAAGCTCAGATCAGTGAGGCCTATGACCAATCAGTTCCAAAAAGAAATACAAAACCAGTGCTAATTGAAAGAAAACTAGTTGACAAAAAGATTGAATGCAAGATTAGGTGATATACTGTAGCATAATGAGAGTTTTTGAGAGACCGGACAATTTTGACAGTAAACACCAAATCAGGTAAAGGATTTTCAGCACAGCACAGGGGTTAAAACCTTTTGTCTGTCAATCATGTCATGCTTAAACACAGTCCTTTTTGAAGCAGGTGATGTGCTGGCTTATCCAGTTATTGAAAGCCTCCAAGACAGCTGCAATTACTGCAGAAAGGCTTTAATGTGCCGCCTGTGACTTAAGGGAGAGATAAGCTGAGAGGATTCATATTGACCGGTACAGACAGTGAAGTGTGTTACACAGTATCACTGATAACAACAGTAAACTACGGTAACCTGTTCTGTATCAGACTATATCAGCCATGTTGCACTTTTGTTAATATATTATTATTATTGCAATTTGATTTAGGCAAATGCAGTCTCTGATTACAACATTTGCCAGTAAACACATTGTCATTATGTGTGTTGTTAGGTTTGAGGACTGGCAGCAATGTTTCATTCCACATGTTCTTTTTCTCTGCCTCTTATTTCCTTTAGAGACACTTAATGCAACCATTTGTAGAGTAGAGCAATTTGAGACCTGGTATTGATTTTTCTCTTGATCTCTTTTTTTTTATGGCTCTTTTTGCCCTTTTCATGCCCATCAGCACACATCTTAACAAAGATAAGAAAAGCCCTCATTAGAATGTTAATGCATAATTGAAATGTACACCAAACATTAATGGATTCTAGTTTGGAGCCTACCATACAACCGTTTTGAAACATGTTTAGTATTGTGCTACTTTAAAAAGATAGTTCACCCAAAATAAATATTATTTTATTAGTTTTTATTTTTTTGGCCATATGAAAAATACTATGGTAATATATATATATAGGTGTATGTGTGTAGGTTGTTTGTGTGTGTGTGTGTGTGTGTGTGTGACCAATCGCTTTCAGGAATCTTGACATAGTTGTTTTATTCAGGAATCTCTTGATTTAGTTTAAATTTCAACCTTAAAAACAGATGATGAAAAGAAGAAAATTATGCTTAATCTATTTCATTCCTTCAATTTCAAACCTGTGGAACATAAATTCACAAACATATTTCTCACAAAATAAGATTTCTTTATGAACAATGGAAGTCAATATCTAAAAGGGCAAAAAAAAAGCTCAATAAAAGCACCATACAAGTACAGTATGTTACTTGAACAGTGTTTCAAGTCTTCCGATTGCTTTGGGTCAGGAACAAAGCATACATTTAGGCAGCATTTACTAATGTTCTCCACCTTCACTTCAGCTTTTGAATCAAATATGGCTCCTAAGATTCAAAACTAGAACATCTTTGCATATCACTGTGGAGTAGACCAATTCCCTGGGGTCTGACGCCAGTGCACACAAACACTGCGTTGCATGCTGTTGAGTGCACATTTCACCTATCTGCCAAATGTGTATAAACATATTCCCTTTCAGTGTAAAGTATAATGTTTTCAGGGCCAAGACTGCTAATGTCAGCATATTTCTTAATTACCACACACATTGCAAATGCATAGTCATTACCATCAATCAGCAATTGAAATATAAGCAAGTTCCATCTGCACTTTGAGTGGCCAGTTTGCATGGGCAGCATTTTGTTAAGCAGGTGCAGGTGATTACACGGTTGCGATATCAAAAGTGAAGGGAAGTGAAATTTGGTCAGTGGATAGATGCAATATGGAAATGGAGATAGTAGAGAAGTATAGGGAATGCATGTGAATGAAGATAATCCAAAGTGTGGAAAGGAGCAAGCTGCCGCTCATGTATCTCATTTAAATGGATCCGAATTGGGAAGGCTTTGTGAAAGAAGCTGTCCAAGGTGCTGAATACCCCTCTTTCCCCGACACCCCCCATCATCCTAACTCCCTTCGCAGGACAGATGAGATCAGTTCTAACTTAAGGTTCCTGTTTCCTCACTTGCTGCATGTTGAACATTACTGCAGTCATGAATCCTGGCTGTTTAGAGGCCATCATTTTATTAAT
This sequence comes from Carassius auratus, assembly GCF_003368295.1. NCBI lineage: Eukaryota > Metazoa > Chordata > Actinopteri > Cypriniformes > Cyprinidae > Carassius > Carassius auratus. The sequence continues at coordinate 14,422,309 of NC_039273.1, read as the reverse complement.
GGCATGGACTGGGTTGAGGGAAGAGGAAATTGCAGAGAGAGAGAGGGGGGGAAAAAACAGTGACTAGTCACCATGTTCCATCCCACAGAGCTCTGATACAGCCGTCCGGAGGAGTGTTATGTGGGAGTTCTGTATTATGTTGGCGGTGTTAAGAATTAGCCTTTACCACCCATTGAGCAAGAATGCAGTCTGAACAGTCTGAATATATATATATATATATATATATATATATATATATATATATATATATATATATATACATTTGCCCAATTGGTTTGTTTATTTTTATTTTATTTATTTTTATTTTTGGTGAAAAAACACTTTAGGTCAGTAAAACTGTTTTAATGTTTTTTGTAGGAAGTCTCTTATATTCTCACCAAGGCTCACCAAAAATCTATCTATCTATCTATCTATCTATCTATCTATCTATCTATCTATCTATCTATCTATCTATCTATCTATCTATCTATCTATCTATCTATCTATCTATCTATCTATCTCTAAACTTGACAGTAACAGAGGGAGGAGCTAATATTTATAAAGCTTAAAGTATTGAATACGTGCAGAATGAATCTCTGTCTGTTTTCTTCTAATTCACTGGCCATCCTCTGTATTTCCGGTGTGGACATTCGGAAATGTACATATTTAGCTAAAAACCTTTCGGGTACTGAATTTAGCCGGCGAGTCCGATTTTGTAATTCTGTGGTCTGTGAAGTCTGTGCACATTGAGGAAGCGTTCTTTTGCCAAGTGCTAACTTCCTGTCTCAGAATAATGAAACAGTCTATTATCATGAGAGTGTCTCACACTGATTACTCACACATTTACTCATAGTTGCCTAACCAGTAGGCGGCCCGCAGTTTGATATCCCACGTCCATCCATCCAAAATATCAGCTGTTTATATGACCTCTAATTGGTTTGGATTAGTCAACACTAAATTAAATTGAGTGGCTTGAGTTGATTATTATAATACAGACCACTGTGAATGATGCTAAAATGTAGCCCACATAACTTTGCTGACTCACTGAGCCAGTAGCTCAGGCTTGGTTCGGCTCATAGACACCCTCAGAGAACGAGCAAATGCGTCAATCAGCATGTCTCCAGGCAACAGTGTTCTGAGAAAATGAAACCAGTATTGCTGTACACTCACACATCAGGTCAGGGTTAGCACGTACCACAAGAAGTCTAGTTTATTCTGTCTATTGATTCACTCTGACGTCTGCTCAAGATTTTTAAGGTAAAAATAAACCTTCTTGTATTGCCTTGTCACTTGATTTTAAAAAGATGTGATGAAGGCATCATATTGACAAAATGAGCTTCTTTTTTTCAGATGTGTACCATTCAAACTAATGAACTTAGTTGTAGGGTGTATTTATAACAGCTGTTTAACCCTTTGGAGTCCATCAATGTACACGTTTTGTGGCATCTTCTGAAAACCCCTGAAAAGAACTTAAATTACACTTTCAGTTTTGATTGTACAGATAAGAGCAATACATCAATTGAATCTGTAAAGGGTACACACATAATAACAGCAAAACTCTGTGCATTTATAAAATAAAGAAAACAAACAGGGTGCGATGTCTGCCGCCTTGGTTCTGCGTGATCTTCATTTAGAAATGCGACATTAAAATCAACTGAAACTCAGCAAACACCCAACAAAGAGACATGAGGGATATATCTATAGAAAGCCTGACATGTCTACTTTTAAACTAAGCAAGTCTTATTGAAAACACATTTTTTGTAATAAAGTAATCCATACGAAAATAACACAATGTCCAGTCTTCCACATCTCCCTTCATTATATCTAATGCGACCTGAACGCACTATTAATATTGTAAAAAACACTGTGAAGCTCACGGCCTGAGAGGAACAATCACAGTACATAATTCACCCCAAGAAGATGTGCTGAGAGAAAAAAGAATGAAGCGGCTTGATCCAGCAGAGATCATCAACATGAATGAGTCTTTATTATTATTATTAATCTACTTCTATTAGTTTTCACATAACTTGTACACATTTTACTAGTTGGACTTTTTCCAAACTATAACTCCTGACTAAATGTATAATCAAGTGAAACATTATGAAGTTTCATTCACATCATCTAAATGGTGAGGTTTTTATTTGTATTTTATGTTCTATAACACAATCCTATGAGTCTCTTAAAAAGATGTTTACTGTCAGAACTTCTGGTTCAGAGGGTTTATAGTACAGCCACTGTTTATCTCCCAAACTCTCTCAGGTTTTATTTGCATGATATAACAGTTTCAAACTTCCCTTGTTGCACTCAGCAGTGCCAGTGTTGCCACATTATTGTGTCAATAAATGTCAAGGCAATCTGAAAGACTATGAAATGTGTTTGACTCAAGATTTTAAAGGACATCTTTTGATTCGATGTTTGCGCTCATCTGATTAATTCTGCTCTAGTCATATTAGTTTTCTTTCTTTCTTTTTTCTTTCCTTCTTTCTTTCTTTCTTTGAAAGAAATACTTTATGTAATTTAATATTATATAATATGAATATATTATTATTAATAAATAAGTATTTTATTAATACTTTTATTTAGGAAAGATTCATGAAAGTGATCAAAAGAAAGACATAATGTCACAAAAGATTTCTCTTTCAAATAAATGCTCTTTTTTTTACTTACTATTCATCAAAAAAATCCTGTAGAATGTTTTTTAACATTGATAGTAATCAGAAATGTTTCCAGAGCATGAAATTATATTAGTATAATTTCTGAAGTATCATCTGTCAATGAAAACTGAGTGATGAGTTGTAATGGCTGCTGAAAATTCAATGTGCAGTCAAGGAATACATTGTTTTAAAATCTATTAAAATAGAAAATAGTTATCTTGAATTGTAAAAATATGTCACAATATTACTATTTTTGATAAAATAAATGCAACCTTGGCAAGAGACTTAAAAACGTTTAAAAAACTTACTGATACCAAACTTTTGAAAGGTAGTGTACAGCGGATCCAAAAATCTGATTTTTTTTTTCATCTTGGAAGAAAACAAAGGTTTTTTATTTATTTATTTGAACTCATTAGTAATAAAGTCAGGATTTCTTGTTTTCGTTGAAGCACAAGATGACTGTTGGAACATTCTCAACTCATGCTGAATAATTAAAATACATTAACATTTTTAATTGTAAATTGTGACAATATATTTAATAAAAAAAGATAATATTTATTAAAAACCATTTAGCTTTGATTTTCTTTTCCAAGAGTAGCAGATGCAGGATTGTGATCAAACGCTGTATGCAGTGTCAGGACCAGCAGAGAAGCAAACTTTTCAATACGATTACATACAACCTTCCATATTCTCACTGATCTTTGATCCTTTTCAGTTTCATTTCCCATCATATCTTTAGATTTTTTTTTCTTCTATGCACAAATGGAAATCTCTCTATTTATAAATCACCTCTTGGTGATGGGTTAGCTTTACCAGTACCACCCCTGCAGGCCTTTCTCTCTCTTTCTCACAGCACTCTCTTTAATGTTCATATGCCCTCTTGAATCCTAATGAGATTCACAAGCATGTTCTCTTTGTCTCATCTGCTCTCTTTCTGTTGCTCATTGTTTCCTTTTTTTTCTCTTATGTTACCTTGAATATTTTCCCTCTACTACCCTCCACACCCTGGATCATTTTGTTATTATATACTCAGTATCATTTGAGCAAAATGTCCTCCAAAAGTCTTCCTCACTTTTTATGTCTGTGTATGATCAATATGGCTTTCATTAGGTGCCTATGAGACAAGTCTTGTATTCAGCTGAATCTGATAACGCATTATAAACTTGCATTACAGCAGACTTGTGTTCATTTTGTGGTCTAATAGCATCCAATCAATGAGCCGCACTACTCCAGTCATTTGATAATTTTATTGTGTCAGAAATTTGTGAAAACATTCCAGCTGCAATAAGTCTGTGTAAAATAACTTAAAATAAATTTTTCAGTATAATAAAAATATTAATTATATTTTATAATGATGTTTTTATTTATTTTTAAATGTCAAATAATATAATATAATAAATGTTGTGATAATAATTATGTAATTTTTTAGATGTATAATAATAATAATAATAATAATATATACATTTATAGCTGTGGAAATGGTGTTATACCACCAGAAACTATATAAGGTAAAAAGGAAAAATTACCCCCCCCCCCTTCTGTTATAGAATTTCTGATAGAGAATTTATGTTATTGCTGATTATAATTATAATAAAGGCATAATCTTTAGATTTCTATAGACCATAGCTGTTCAGGGCATTGGCCACAAAGTGAATTGAATTGCATTAAACTGACTTCACTTCCACAACATGCACCTTTAAGTTATTTGAACTGATTTGAAAATGTTATTTTTTTCATCAATACTGAAAATACTTCCTACAGCACAATAACAAAGAGTCGTACATGTAGCACAGAAAAAGAGATGAAAACAAAAGGCCTTTTTCTTTTCACCTCTTAAAGAATAATCTTAAATGGAATGCGTCAAACTCTATTTCACGGCACTGTACTCCCTCATGTTTTTATCCTTGATAAGTTCAGCTTGACCTCAAACCGATTCTTTGCTTCTCCCTTCAATGCTCGGAGCAAAAACATTAATTTATATTTCAAAGAACAGGCAATCACTAAGTAGTGGCGAGGAGCTCTATAGATTTATGATTACTGGTTTTATTTATGGAATCTTGATGAGTTATCTTACTTGGAAAGGTGTCATGGCATTCAGACGCCTGGGTGGGGTTCTTCCAATGTGCAGGATTGATGTTGCTGGACGAAAAGGAGGCCATTAGCAATGTCCTCTTCCCAGTATTCTGCAGAAAGATGTTTATACAAACCTGTTAGTCGACCTTATCTCAGATTCAGTGGATTCATGGAGTTTACACTTGCCTGGTTGAACTAAGTGCACTTCTGGAGATGCTCCTGCAACACTACATCGCAGTGAGAGAATAGCAGTGCATTAGCCTTTCTTGTCTCTTTGGCAGGTGAACCTAAGTTCTGACACTTGTTAATTTTGCAGATGGCAAATATGCCCAATTAAGTCCTTAGTACCATGCATAATGAATAATAATGAGTTTATTAATGAGTTTTGAATGCGCTGCATTTGATGTGTGCAGTGTGGTCATGTCCACATTAAGTCTGAGGTGCTACTGTGTCTATACAATGAGAGTAAATGTGGACAGATGCTTTTGAGCTTCAAAAATGAGGTTAAATCACCATATCGTCCGTGCAGCTTGTGTGTTGTATATCAAATCTTTTGAAGCCAAATGTAAATGCTCCTCAGAAGAAAAGGAAAAGTCATACTGATGTGGCAAGACATGACTGTGAATGAATAATGTTGAATGTTTTGGTTGAACTCTTCCTTTAAAGCCAGTTCTGACCAAGCCCATTGTGGAGTAGTGTATTGATCCTAAAATACATACATTTTTTCGGAGATACTTGGCGTTGTACTTAATTTAAATGTGGAAGACAAAAATACAAATTTACCTTCTTATTCTCATGTGCATGAACAAACCTTGTGTGTGCATGTTGTTTTAGATTTTATAGTCCACAAGTATTTCATAAAGCGTTTTATTGGTCAAATATTTTTTATTTGGGGAGTGGTAACAAGACTGATTTGGGGTTTGTTATTTCCAGTACCAGAAATATATTGTGTTGGTTTATTTAAAATGGTTTATATAAATGCATTTTATTTTTATTTATTTTTTTGGTATGGTTTATTTGCACAAGATATTTATATTTACTGCAACTGTTAAGTTTGTACTGCTAGGTGAAATTCACAAATATTAATTATTTTTTTTATTTATCCAAGACTGTATATTATATTATATTATATTATATTATATTATATTATATTATATTATATTATATTATATTATATTATATTATATTATATTATTACAGCAGACTTGTGTTCATTTTGTGGTCTAATAGCATCCAATCAATGATGGTTATGTCAAATTCACTATTAGCACAGAGGATTGTTATTTGCTCGGAATGCTTTGGACTTTTTTTCCCCTCCATTTGTGTTCACTTCAGTTGTGGTGCAATTAAGTTTTTAGGCCTGGAGGAAAGCAGTTTGGGCTTCCTTTCAAGCCATGTGACAAACTCCCCCCAAACTTAGAGATCCATCATGGGGTCAGTCTGTAAGTCCTGTCAGGTGCCCTAGAGACACTGCTTGAGTTGTGCTGATAAAGCAGCACAGTGCTGCTGGACTGTTACACTGAACAAGAAAAACTCCCAGCTCACTGCATGCAATAATTCACCAACCTGCTTCTTAAAATTTAAATGACTGCAAGGGCAGAACGTTGAAAATTTGTATGCTAGAGAAGAGAACAGAGGGTTGGACCTGCAAATCCTCAGGCATCTGTTTGTTATTCTTTTCAAGTCCTTTGTTGTTTGTATATCATTCTTTCAACACTGAATTATCCCGGCGGTGCAAAATACATTTGGTGCTGTATGCCAAGTCAGGCTCATTTTATGGAGAATAGAGCTTTGACATTTCATTCTGAAGTAGAAACTGAACTTGGAAGGCCAGGTTGGCGAGACATCAAGTTTAAAGAGCTGTCCCATCTACCATACAGAGAAGCTCCGATGTAAAGACTTCAAATGTTTTTATCAATACACCTGCATTATGAAATGGCTCTTTAAGTGCCATGGGAAGTTAAAAACAGCTAGATGGCCAGGATTCACATTGACATGATCTAGAGATAACTCTGTCTTCTTTATTTCACATCTCATTGCTCAGTGCCATTGTGGTACTGTCTGATGGATTGGAGGAAGCAGATCCCTGGCAGCTTTGATCTGCTATTGACTGATTCAGCTGCAATGTTGTAACGATCTGCCTTATCGGCCGAATTACATGAATTTAAAATGGGGTCAGATTAAAGAAATCCTAGGCTGTTAAAAGCACAGAGTCTTTCCTTTCCGTACCCTTAAAACAGTCCCAATGTGAATGTGAGAAGTGTTCACTGGTTTATATACAATCCAAAGTAGGTGATAATCCAATAAAGTGTGGTTCTGGAATGGTAAAGCCATGAAGGTAACTCATCAGTCCAGCTTTTGATCAAAGACCCTGTCTGTTTGCCATGCTGCCTCCTTTATACTGTTCAGTTCTTATTTCAGACCCAGACCACTGATCTATAATATAGAACTGGATTGCTCATGATGTCATGAAAGTGAAGCTGCCGTGCCGCCATATTGGTAATCCCTAGTGTGCGCAAACGTTCTATTGAATTCATTGAATGAATAGGAAATTGTATGATTTTAACGAGAAAACATCACGTAAAAAGTCAGCGTTTATAAATCTGAAGTATTTCTGTACATTATTACAATGCAAACACCCTAGGCATGTAAACAGTTATTATTCTTAATGTCAGGAATTTCCCCTACTTATTAAAAAGCTTTGTTCGTTACAGTATACTGTATATATGTATATATGTTTGCTATAGCGAACATCATGAACATGATAAACATCAGACAGACATGACCTCAACACTTATAACAAACGACAAAGTGCTCATTCTGAAATCTGATGCAAGGTTTATGCTTTATTTACCTTTATTTGCCTTGTACAGTTATTCATTGTTTATATAATTTAGTTATAGTGTTTTTATTCGTACAGTAGCTAACAATGATTTAATTAACAGCATTCATTTTGAAGCAGAGTTAAATTAATTATTAATTTAGTATACCGCCTTTACATGGAAACAGTAAACATATTTGTACAATCTTAGAGAGTCTGTAATAGATGTTGCTCAATAAGGACATTAAGAAATATACACATAATTTATTCAGAGAAATAACTGACTATATACAGTACAGATTTAAAGACATAAAGCTTTATTTCCAACATGGTAAGTTAAGCTTTTCTTTTCATTATAGAGCAATATTAACAGAGGCTATTGTATTATTCATTCTGATATATTCAAATACATTTCTGATACATTTCTGACTCTCTGATCTTAGAGAGTCTGTAATAGATGTTGCTCAATAAGGGCATTAAGAAATATACACATAATTTATTCAGAGAAATAACTGACTATATACAGTACAGATTTAAAGACATAAAGCTTTATTTCCAACATGGTAAGTTAAGCTTTTCATTTCATTATAGAGCAATATTAACAGAGGCTATTGTATTATTCATTCTGATATATTCAAATACATTTCTGATACTTTCAAGTTTAATATTCCTGAATAATTATGTTCATAAAGAAATAAGCGATATTTGGTGTTGGATCGTTACCTGTGTCGTCAGCGTGCAGCAGGCATGTTGCTTATCCTGCCCAAATTGACCATAAACACTGCAAATAACATCTGAAGTGAACATTCATTTATATACACATAATCGGGTGATTTTAGGACAGCGGTTTGAATGTGAGTCAATGGTAGGGATTAGTAAAATGGGGGATCGAACACTTCCGGTGGCTTCACTGTCTGTTGGCAGTTTAGAACGCGATGAGCGATCCAGTCAGACAGAGTCATAATGTAACGCCCGTGCTGCACCTCTCTTTTTCACTCTTATGTCACAGTGTTGGTGCTGCCGTCTGAAGACGTGGAGGTGGAGTTATACAACTCTGATAAGACCTTATATACCATCAAAATCTGAAGGCACTGTTGACTTTTATACGTGTTTACTGTATTTTTATGGAACATCTTAGGTTAAATTTTTTTTATCAGAATATGGATGTAAAAACATTAATGATGTAATCTCGTAGTATTACACTTAGATAAAGTCAGCAATAAGTGCTGGAATAAACTATGTTGATTTAACACAGTGTGGGTTCATCGTTTAAGACTTATAAGCTAGCATCTATTAGAATATTTGCTGGAAAGCTACAGTAGATATTGTAGTGTGCTGGGGCTCATAAATCTCTCTCTGCATAATGTAATTGCAGGAATGTGCAATATAGGAAGAGGTGAGGGAATTTATGAAACATAATTAAAATAAGCCGCCACATGCCTGTTTGCAAATCAGTGAATGTGATAGTTTAACCTCTCTTTTTCACTGTTATTGGATTTCATGAACACCGTTTCTTTGATGGTCCAAGTTTAGAATAATTTTTTTCAGATCAAAGATCTTTAAATGTGGTTTGTGGTGGTAACTGCAGGTGCTCTGCCAATTATTGTTTAACCTCAAACAATTTTTTTTGTGACTTTTAATTAATTTTAGTTTAGAGCTCCAGATTTTCAATGCTTATGTGCAGGATTTTGTGAGTCAACCCAAAATGATGAGTCTTTAATAATAATAATAATAATAATAATGATGATGTCTGTTGTTTACTTTGCTTTCAAATGTTAAACCATAGCACTTTTATTTTGGCAGTAATCTGTAGGGACACCTCAAAGCTTTCCTATCCACATAATGCACTAAATGGATGGAATTGTAGCCATTACAGTCAAGCTTTTGGACAGGCTTCGCCAAAATGAAGACTATTCAGATGGCTGAGCAGTATCCCAGAGCTGCTGTCATTGTTGAGCAAAAGTGTCATTTTCCCAGCGTGGAGCTGTCTCACTCCAGTGAATCCAGCAGGCTGCTGGTGTTTAGTTTCTCCTTCATCTGGCTTCTCTAGATCAGCCCTCCATCAGTAAGTCAGCAGGGCCTGCCCTGTGCTTTCCTCCTTTGTTTTCTTTCTCTGTCTGATGAACTCTAGTTTCCTCACTCCAGGTACAGGGAGGTCCAACTGACTATTTCCTTTGGACCTCAGAAATAAGAGACTTGTTGAGAGACTAGAAATTAATTTTAGTTGAAAATAGTTGTTGACTAATATATTATGATTGTGTGTGATTCCTAAAAAAGAAAAAAAAACATGGAAAATGGGATGTTTTTAAAGGAATGGTCTTCTCTCTTCAGAGAAACAATATATATATATATATATATATATATATATATATATATATATATATATATATATATATATATATATATATATATATTTAACAAGGAGGCAATAAATTTAGCAAAAGTAACAGTAAAGAATTTAACATTGTTGCAAAAAAAAAAAAAAAATATATATATATATATATATATATATATATATATATATATATATATATATATATATATATATATATATCAATTAAATTAAGTTTTTTTTTAATGCAGAAGAAAAAAATGTGTCATGTTTCTACAAATATATTAAGCATTGGTAATAATAATAATTTGTAATAATTGAGCACTGAATCTGTAGGATATTGTAAAATTCCATAGGAAAATGTGGCAAAGATTGGAAGAATTGTGGCAGAGACATCAAGTCATCTTACCAACCATAAACATTTGAACTATAGTGTATTTGTAATAATTAATTGGGAATTATGATATATTAAATGGAAACCTAATGGACATTTATAAAAAATAATTCTCTGAATTTTCTCCTGAATCAAAAAGACCCGGTAATCTCATAATATCTCAGAATATAAATTCAACTCATTGCATTCTTTCACAATCAAAGTATCAAAGCTGTGCAATATTTATTCATTTCATATACTTGTTGTTGTTTTAGTGTATGTCAACATTTGTATGTCAACAGTTGTGTCTATTTTTATTTTTTAGGAAAAACATCCGAGACAAAGTTAATACTTAAATGAACCAAAATGTTGAAACCGAAGCTTTGAAAGACCAATATAATATGTTATAATATGTAGGAATTTTTAAAAATGCATTAAAAAAGCTGTGTACGATCCTAAGTTCAGGAGATTTAAGAAAAGGGAACACATCCTCCATTCATCACCCCATTCTGTTTCTGCACTCACTATCAGATGAGCCTCAGAAAGGTGTGTGTGTGTGTGTGTGTGCGTGTGTGTGTGTGTGTAAGAGATTGAATCACAGCTGTGCTAAACTGCCTCGATGGCTCATATTGGCTCTATGGGAAATTAACACACTCTAAAACCAACTGGGACTGTTAGCAAGGAATCAACTAGAGACAACGGAAAAGAAAAATGTTTATTAATTCTCCACATGAAGCTGAATATCAAAGTACGCATCCACCGTCTCCCTCAGCCTCCATTCTCATTCCTTTTTATCCATGATAATGCATTCAGTGCAGGGTTTCCCTTAGAGGAGAAAGCAGCCTTGTTTTGTGTGTTTGTGTGTGTGTGTGTGTGTGTGTGTGTGTGTTTTCACTGTTAAACTGGGGTTTTCTTCTCCTTTCTTTTGCCTTGGTGATATCTTCTTCCCCAGGCCTAATGAAGAAAGAGCTGAATGGCAGCTGTAATGTGTTTTTCCCTCGCTCATTATTAGTGAGGCTAATAGGCTGGCTTTAATCCTTTCAATATACATGATTATTTAATTGAATTCCCTGGATCAGCGTGCTGGTCATCTGTAAGTTTGAGTGCTCTTTTTCGTTTTTTATGTACCTCAGTGACAAATTGTGTGTTCACACACCAGTGACATTGACTGATGTGCCTTTCAGTGAGCTGCTTTTTAGCAGTGACCCACAAGAACGAACTTGGCATGCACTTTTTCTTTTTAAAATTTTGTTTTGAAATGTATTTCTTAAACCAGTCTTGGCAAAAAAAAATCTAAATTAATAAGTGGTTAACTGAAATAGAATTCATCATGTCAGAGAAGTTCAGTTCAGTTTTGTATATTTTGTGTGGGCTTATACTTTTTTGAATGGACACTTGTTTTCTTTTAAAGACACCTGTTTTTTAGGCAACTGGAATACATTAGGTTTGTGTTAACACCTCAAAAGAATATAAGCAGGGTTATAAAGTAAAGTAAAGAGTTTTATTGACAGACAGGTGATGTTAAATTATTCAAACAGAGTGTATTTTAGCCCAGACTCTACATATCTAATTAAAATGCTACCTGGATGATTTCCATCTTAAACTGGGATCTGTGTGATGGCAGAAGTTGGCAGCCTTGTCAGTCAGTACTCTGAAGGTTTGTGGTTCCCGGAGCAGTAGATTAATGTGAGGCATGACTCGGCTGCTTCTGCTGGCTGCTGATATTGACAGGCCTCTGACACCAATTACAGCTGAATAATTAATTGATTGACTTACTGTTTGGGAATTCTGTTGCACATAGCGCAACCTGTGTGTTTCACATGAGGTTTGAACACAAGATGGCAATCATCCTGTGCTGCGGAGTGTTTTGAAATAACTAAACCGGATGAACACCAGATCAGTCTTGTTGGAAATCTACCTAGCCCAGCTTAATCCTGCTAAAACCACCTTAACCTAGCTAAGACCAGTGAACTATCTTTGGACAGGGGGCAGATGCTTTTCCTGGTCAGTCTGGTCTGTTTTTTCTGAAATTAGATCTACTGGGATACCAAAAAGCTAATAATAATAATAAACCACCTTTATACCAGTCTAAGATTATGAATATTAATAACAAAGTACTAGTAGCAGCCTGCTTCATGTACTTTTACTGAATTAAATACATTTGTACAATATTTTATTAACAATGCATAATACTTAATTTTATAGTCTAAAAATGACACTTAAAACTAACAAAAAAACAAACAAACAAATGAAAAACAAGCTAAACCATCATAGAATGTTTTTCCTGGGATAGATGGACTGGATAACTGATTTTAGGCTAACCAAACAAACTACTAATTATAAAACACTGTTAAACCAGTCTAATATTATGAATATATACATATATATATATATATATATATATATATATATATATATATATATATATATATATATATATATATATATATATATATATATATATATATATATATATATATTTTTTTTTTTTTTTTTTTTTTTTTTAAGTATTAAAATATTCATAATAAAGTATGTGTATTGGCGGCCTACATTTATTAAATAGATGTCTGTATAATAAATGATCAAAACAATAATTACAAATGCTAAGCAACTATTCTCAAGTGATTTGTTTATAGTAATGATTTGTTGCCACAAACCATTTTAAAGTGGTGCACAGTGCTCTAGTATTAGAAATGATAGTCACTCTTAGTCAATGAGAGAGGAAAGCTCAGAGCTTTCTGACTGTCCTTCATCCACCTTGTTACCTTGATAATGAGCTGTAGGTGGAGTGCATGGTCAGAGAGCCACAGGGCTGCAGATGAAAATGGGTTCAGGACAGATGGGGAGGCTCCGATAGGGGCAAGGAGGCCACCGTTACACAAGGAGGCCATTTACAAGGTCTTAGCTGCAGGGTTGATTGTAACAGATGGAGCTAAGTTCAACAGCAATGCATCACTGCATAAACTAGACACAAACTAGACAAGACTAGAGTTAGCTCTAGAGAGTTAAGAAACTAGGCTGGGAAGAGAGCTCGGATAGAACGTGTAAGAAAGACATTCAAGTTGGTGGTGGAAGAAAAAAAAAAGAGTAGGAGACAGAGATGCAATATTCAGCACTGTTGCACTGAAAGGCACGTCACTTTCTATGACGCACGGACTCCAGAGATATGGTGGAGGGCTAGAATCGCTCCGGAGAGCCTGGCGCAAGTTCTCCGTATAATTACCAGCCTGTCTACGCTGTATCCTGTAATTTGATTCATGTCAAAAACCTGTCCGATATTTTTGCTGTCATCAGTTTGAGAAGAATGAAAAAGGACAAGACAGTTTTGGGTCCTGTAAAAAAAAAAAAAAAAAAAGCCTTTCATATTTAATCCTTCCTGTCTCGTGCCCTTGAAATATGTCCTAATGCATGACATTCAGCAGGGCTGTGCTGTGCACAGCTTAGGTGTTCTTTTGCTCAAATCTCTTACAGATCAGTTTGCCCATGTTAATAAAATGTGTGCCCACCTCTGCTGCCAAATTTAAAATGAGGGGACATCAATAATTCACCTTCAGTGGGAGTAGAAATTCTCCTCTGCCTCTCACAAGTCTCTTTAGAAAAGGTAAACATTTGTACATGTCTGTTTAATGAGAGTGTTGTGTCTAATGGTTTGGCCTTTCTAGTGTAAGGAGGTCTAGAAAACGTATGTGTCTAATAATAGCATTTGTATTCATCTCAGTGAGAGTTGCTCAGCTGGTACATTCTTAAAGGGATTGTTCAATAATATTTTTTTCTTTTGTATTTTGAGAGAATTTAATGGTACTATTAATATTCATGCAATGATATTTTTTCCCACTGAAAATAATATATTTAATAATGTAATAATAAGTAATATAATATTTTTTTATTACTTTTCAATTATGGCGGTATTTCATGTTAAAATAGAGACAATGCTTTTAAAATGCAAAGTTTGAAGGCAGAGTAAAAAATGAAAAACATCTGAAATTACATGGTTTAGACCAGGGGTGTCAAACTCACAGTTTCAGCCCTGCACAGTTTACATATAACCCTAATTAAACACATCTGATCCAGTATATCTAATCATTTAGGCTTATTTGAAAACTACATGGTTATTTGTTGGAGCAGGGTTTGGAACTAAACTCTGCAGGGCTGCAGCCCCCGAGGAACTGAGTTTGTGATATTTGATATTTTCAAGTGCCACCCCTTCATTGCTGTGCACGTATTTTCTGCATTGTGAATGATTTGTAGATTTTACATCCCTGTAGATCAACAACTCTGTAGATCTCTGTATTTTCACTTTCATTGAGTTTCGTACCATTGCCATAAAGTACAGTAACTCTTTTTTAAATAAAAAATGTAAAAAATTAAAACCAACAAATTCCGGTCTAATATGACCGAACAATGCCAGAGGGTTAATTGAAGTAATATAAATTATCATGTTTGAAAGCACTAAACTAGTGATAAATGTCTGTTATGATGTTCATTGTGAAAATAAACAGTTTGGTTATATTTAACTTTAATCATGATAGTCTCATCTTGCATACTTTTACCGCAAACATCTGTGTAAAAACCACACCAGAAACTAATTAATCTACAAAAAAAAAAAACACTGTAGTCTCATAAATATTTAACTGTGTTTATTTTAGTCAAACTTCTTGCAGTACTGGGATGATATGCAAAAAAGGTCTTTCCTGTGAAGTGATGTAGTGTTCAGTTATTCCCTATGCAGTCGTAGTGCCCTTTTAAACTGAATGCTTGCTCCCTTGGATTCAGTGTTAATTTCATTGACTAAATATTTTCGTCATTATTTTCGTCACGAATATATTTTTGCGGACGAAAACGAAACGAAAACTAAAAAAGAAGGCACTGATGGAGACTAAAACTATGACTAAATTGAATGACATTATCGTCAACGAATAAAGGACGAGACGAAAATAGACTGTGACGAAAATCAAATCTGCAGACGGGAGAGATGCGAGGAATGAACAAAAGAACCGGCAAAACGGAACAGGCGAGACTGCGTGACAGAAGAGAACCAATCCGAGCCTGACTTATTGAGACGTGAAGCGAAGGTTTTCAGTTTTTAAATGAGCTCCCGGGAAGACGGCATTTGAAGAGGTGATGTCTAAAAGAGCGACAAAATGTCCACAGCTCACTTCACGTTTGACGACGAACAAAACAAAACGAAGTTTAAAGCATGCGGAGAGCTCATTTGTGGCAAGAACACAACCAATTTGAAAAGACATTTACAGACGAGCCACCCGGACATTTTCTCAAATGTAATTTCACAACGATGTTCTTTTGTTTATTGAGCTAAGCAAAATTGGAAGACAGCAGTGCGTAGATGTTGTAGTATTAAATATTACGAACTGAAAAGTACTGTAAAATAGCCCCTTCTTCAAGTTAGATGAGAGCACAATACTAATACGTAATATTATGATACATACATTTGATTAATACTAATGTTTAGTATATTTTATAATGTTCTACTTGTTGACAATATCACAAATATTTCTATATTAGTCATGTGAAACGTGAATGTTCACATCCTATCATTATACGTACTAATCTAGAAATATTGTAGTATTTAAAACATACAATATTGCTAGACAAATGAATTACCTTATAAAATCTTGTTACTTTTTTTATCCACCCAACTTATTAAATATTTACTTTAAATGTATGCACTTATTGTTCAGCTCAGCTGTAAGCTTTAAGGTTCTGGACCTAACTTTATTTTTATTTTATTGATGGTCAGTTGGCAGCTAGTTATTGTTTACATTATCATTACAGTGTTTGTTGCTGCATAAAAGCTTTTGAATCGAAATAAAGGCACAGTTGTGTTGAAATAAAGTTGAATTTGTGTTTTATATTTTTTGGTTAAGTTTGTTTCTAATACCAGCTGTAAAAAATTGTCTAATAAATCTGTTATTGATTTTAGTCTTATTTTAGTCGACTAAAATACCAAGCAATTTTAGTCGACTAAAATAAGACTAAAATTAAAACAAATCAGATGACTAAAACTTGACTAAAACTAAAAAGAATTATAGTCAAAAGACTAAGACTAAAACTAATTTAAAATTTCGTGTCAAAATTAACACTGCTTGGATTAGAATCTCACTTAATGACGGAATATCCTGTGAAGTCCAGTTCACACTTGTGGTCGATTTGAACATAGCTTCTCTTTTTTTTTTTTTAATAGAAACAATACTTTCCAAACAGGCTATGTATGTAATCAACAATATTCCAGAATGGCAAAAAAAAAAAAAAAAAAAAAAAGTAAAAATTACTAGGAAAATCAGTTGTTGAAGACCGGTTCTGTAATCAGCTTTAAATCTCCATCACCTGCGTGCTTTTACATGGAGCAGCATTAACTACACAAAGTCATTTTTCTCTGACAAGCTGTGCAAAACATGCCCAAATATGATCATGGTTTAGCGCAGCTTGTGAGTGGAACTCCTTTTCCGAGCCCTCACACAAGGGCACTGGAAGGGGGATCACCCATGGCGCTTTGGTAGGGATCCCAATTCTTCGGTCACTGACGTGACATCTCTGTTACGTACGGTAACCTCATTTCCTAAAGGTCATATCCCATTGCCACGGTTGCCAATGCTGAGCCGCCGGGTCACCGGCCTTATTATACTCACCCTGTGATTAGTGGTAGCTGGATGCAATATTTGCATGCCAATGTGCATTAGCTCGTTTAGTTTACACTTGAAGTAGATTGGTCTATCAAAGCGATATCCTATTAGTCAGTCACCGACATGACGTCTCCGTTCCCTCCTTCAGGGAACGAGAGTTACCATACGTAACCGAGACGTTATTGAGTTTTACCATCAGAACATGGGTTTTTTCCTTTATATTTGTACAGTGATGCTCTGGCATGTGCTGGTTGTTGTTCTTTATGTACGCTTTGCATGTTGTGGCCACTTTGCTTTATCAGAGCGCCGCTGGTGTCAGCAGAAAAGTTTCATACTCACCTGATCTCACTGGACATGCTTCAAGGGTTAGACTTTACTGATCCTTTCAGTTTTCAGTCACACAGACGCCGTGGTTGAATCTAATTTAAACATTGCAACATTAAGCCAGCCTCACCTGGCCGACTGGTCTCAAATGGCAGACATATGACTCCCATCTTCAATCTCAAGGCAATCACAACCCCCTCTGGAGTCATATATTTGAAATCCGTTGTCACTGTTTAGGTGTGTGTTTGTTGGTGTGTGTGTTGCCCTGATCCAGGGAGATAAAAACGCTTCATTAGAATGTGCCATTGAGGAGTGAATGGTTCAGCTGAGAGTCGTTTGCAGTAGGGTGAAGGGTCCTGATCTCATCTTTTATTTATTTATTTTTTTAGCAAGTGGGAAATATTAAGTCGTTGCCCTTTACAAAGCACGGTGTCTGGACTCGCAATCGAAAGGTTGTGAGTTCGAGTCTCGGGCTGGCCGGAATTGTGGGTGGGGGGGTTGCATGTACAGTGCTCTCTCCACCCTCAATACCATGACTTAGGTGCCCTTGAGCGAGGCATCGAACCCCCAACTGCTCCCACTGCTCCGGGTGTGTGTTCACAGTGTGTGTGTGTTCACTGCTCTGTGTGTGCACTTTGGATGGGTTAAATGCAGAGCACGAATTCTGAGAATGGGTCACCATACTTGGCTGAATGTCACGTCACTTTCATTTTGAGATTCACACTTTATGCTGGGCTTAGTTGGTCAGCAGGGTTTGGCAAAATTTAGATAAATAAAAATCGATTCACTTTTAATTCATTAGTTCAAATTTCAATTGATTTGGCCACTTTTCAGAGAAAGCTGAATTCAAAGGATAGGAAATTTACCTAAATAACAGGATATGGCATTCTGGGAATACATATAAATACATGCCATCAATACATACAAATTCTTTAAACCTTTCAAATAAGGCTGTCAAGACGTGTTTGTTCTGAATTTCCTTTTTTCCTTGTTATTTTTTTATTTTTATTTATTAGGGTTGAATTTTGATTCATGTAAATTATGGTTATGTAAATATGCTAAAACCACCTGGTCATCCAAGGCTTGTTTAAGATTTTTTTCTCAGCAGAGATTCTAACAAAGCCTATTGACTACAGATTAAAGTTAAAAAAAAAAGAAAATTCTGTCATCATTAAACCAGCAACATTTGCTTGGTCAATGAGCACCACCAGAAAAACCGTGGTGGTCGATCAGCTTAGCTATTTATTGTTGAGCAATATGGCTTTGCTGATCCACCAGCATCAAACCAGCCTGGATTCTACTAAAAAAAAAAAAAATGTAATTAGGAACTTTGAGAATCATGCAGTAATTACAATCCAGATACTGTCATAGTACAAGTTCATATCACTATTGGCAACTGTTGACAAATGTTATATAGTGATTTATTATTTATTTCATATAAAACAAACATTTTATGAAATTTATAGGAGGTTGATCTTCTAAAGAGCTATCTTCAGGCTTCATTTGAGTTCTTGAGAGGACCATTAAGGGGCATGGATGGAGAAAGGTCTTTTTCATTCCATTCATTCCTTTTGCTGAAATAGGATTACATACAGTAGTCTTCCAAATCCTGCTCAACGATACCTCACAGTACATCAAAAGAGCCTGCAAATCTGGGATTATTTCTGGGACAAAGGGAATGAGGTGATGGGACTAAAGTCCAGAAAGCAAATGAGGTTGGAATTTTATTATGAGTTAGGATGGAAACATAGCGGGGATACATTATCTACTTATAAATGTCACAGTTTAAAGTGAAGTGTGTAATTTCTGTGCAACAAGCATAATCAGATGGAACTGAATTTCTCATATTGACCCATCCAATAAACACATACTCACATACAAACACATACAGACCTTTAGGAAACCTGTTTAGGAATCCACCTACAAATTTTGCCTCTGTTTTAGCATATTGTGTGAAGCATGTCACAAAAAAAACTCTTCACTTTTATTTTTATAAAAGAAAGCTGAAAGCTGCTTAAGACAAAATGCTTACAGAAAAATTGCATATATTTTTACTCTCCGAAAAGAATAGGGATCCGCTCGTTGTCTATTGGTCTTTGTTCACGCCTGACTGGATGGTAAAGATAATTTCAGAAGAACATACTGTGAGCCTCCTCATTGCATAGTTAATTATGCAAACATGTCTTGCTAGAGCTTTTAAGAGCAAACCCGCTGCACTGCCGTATCCTAATCTATTGTATTTTCTCTTCTTTGGCTCTCTCTAACGCATGTGTGCTGTCTTTACAGACAATACATTTTTCTTTGGAGGACATCAATTTATCTCAATGGCAAGTCATTGAAGGTGAATGGGTCCACGATAGTTGGCTCTGACTGGCTGCGTTTCAGGGGGGCTCAGAAACCCTCTGAAAATAGACTTTAAAAATTTTTTGGTACAAACCTGCCATCATGGGTTCTGTTTGAGCTTCAAGCATTTTCATTTACATTCAAGGTTTGGTGGCTGGAAAGGAACAATATGCAGCCCTATAGGCCCAGCGAAGTGTTGTCGAAATTGCAAGAATTACCTTGGAATTGTCAGAACTATGGACTTATCTATGTGTGTTTTTGCCCCTGTAACCTAGTTTCTGTCTTCCATGGTTTTTTAATTGGTTTCCAGGTGTGTCCAGTGTCTTCCCCTTGTGTTCCATGTCCTCGTTAATTTAGTCTTTCCATACACCTCTGTTTCCCCAATTATCCTGAGCTTAAAAACCCAGTCTATTGAGCTCATTCTGGTCTGCGATTATTTGTCTACCCATGTGTGTCCTGTGCTCCTGTTTACCCCTTTGGATTATTGAAATTAAAAGAAAAGTTTTGTGCATTCCGTGTTTTCTTTCAACACACATATTGTGACAGAATCACTTAACTTAAACAGTTACCCCTGTTTGTCTACCCAGGGCAGCTGCTGGCCAAATGGGTTCCCTAAGCAGAATAGTATTGTTGTGCCCCCTACCTCAAAATATAAAATAAAATAAATAATAAAATAACTCCTACTATGATGGCTCAAAATAGAACTTTAATAAAGTGAATAAATAAATTGTAATTAAATTGTATTATTTATCAATGACAAATTTAGCTCTAGACAATTAACCAAGCTATGAATTTATTAATCTGATTGATTTTATAGTCTCAAGCATTTAAAAATCACACAAAATAAAATTAAGCCGTTTTACTATGATTTTTTTGGTAATGGTTGCGATGTCCACATGTTTTTGCTGAAGAAATTACAGAGGCTGTAGCATTTCTATCACAAAAAGGTGGCCAAAAATTAAGTGGATATTTAAATTAAATGTTTGGTCAATATAAGGATTTGATCGTCCTGTAAGTGTAACAACAGCAATTATCAGGCCTTTGGTGCCCTTTGCATGCATTTGTAATAGTGTAACTTATTTAGGCTATTTTGTATTATCCTACATTATGTATTTTAACAGTGTTTTTCAATGAAACCACATGATTAATATTATTTAACCAATCGCCTCTTTGTTAGAATATTACGTCAAATGTGTTGTTGGTGGTGAAATTATTACCAACATTAAAACATTTAGTCATTGTCAACATCAAAACACGTTACTAAGGTCAATGGACAAAAGAGTTTCACAGGATTATGAGCGTAGCTTCCTGAAAGTTATGGACAGGCTTCATCTCGGGCTTTCGGTCTATATTTTTTTCGTTTTTGTTTTAGCAACTGGGATGGTGCCCCCCTTGGGAGTTGGTGACCTACGCGAACTGCGTACTCTGCTTGTAGGGAGTGGCGGTACTGTATCTACCCTCCCTTTTTGTTTTTTTCTCTCTCAGTGATTTCTTTACGTTGTGTTTCATGGATCCCCTCCTTCACCCTGAATTCCTCCTCCTCCTGCTGGAGCAGGAAAGACGATCTCTCGAGGACCATATCAGAAAGGTCCTGTTAATAGCTCACTTCTCACAATACATATTTCGACAGGAATATTCTTGTAATCCTCACTTACAATAATACTTAAAATTATAAACAAATGCTTTGCACTGTGTGGTATTATTTCTAGCAACATTGTTAATTTGATACTATCAGAGTTTAAATACAGGGTTTTTTTTGTTGTAAAAACTGATTTTGTATATATAGTTCTCCAAATACATTTATGGGACCATTTCATTATTTTTATCGCCCCACTTGCCATTAGTTCTGTTTCTACATTTGTTTCCGCAAAGGATTTGCGTTTATG
Organism: Carassius auratus; assembly: GCF_003368295.1. Lineage (NCBI taxonomy): Eukaryota > Metazoa > Chordata > Actinopteri > Cypriniformes > Cyprinidae > Carassius > Carassius auratus. Next base: position 14,400,883 of record NC_039273.1, on the reverse strand, counting down.
TTGACATCTTTCTGCAGTTTACAATTGACAATTTTTACGAGTGAGTCACTGAATTAACTGATTTGTTCAAAATTGCTGATTCATTTAGGAACAAAACAAGTGTATTTACTAATGAGTGTGTCACTGAATCATTCATTTATCCAATTCATTCAAAATTGCTCAATCAATCAGACAATTGTTACTTGTTGCTCACAGTTGTAGTGGTTCTGCGGAGCCTTGTTTGACAGTATTTTACTTTGGTGGAGCAAAAACAGAAAAGAATAGCTGGAAATACAATGCATTAAATAGATATTAACTTCACTGAATACACATTTATAGCAGCATTATGCTGCTATTTAACATAAACTGTGCTTATTTGGAGGAGGAATTTACCTTTTTAAGTTAAAGTTAATCTGCTTGGTGTTCTCTGTACATTCACAGCTATCAAGTCAACACTAGACAGAGCAAACATCCATATCTACCATCTCTACTGACATCCCACTTTCACCCCCACTGCTTCCCTTAGCCCATCACTTTTTTTCTTCTCTCCTCTCCTCTCCTGTTCTCTCTCTAATGAATTTTTGATGCTGTACAGTTCTTTCCGGTGTGTTGGGCTCACGTCCCAGTGTCGTGTGGAGGAGGCTGGGCCAAGACGGCCACCCGGCTGTCGTTTATTTTTATCCATCTCTTGGCGAGCGGGAAGCAGTCCCAGGGCGTGGTGCAGGGTTCTGATTGGCTCTCTGTTTCATGGGGGGATTGCATGATGGCAAAGCCCCAGATGGTAAACCAGGAGCCATTTCTCTTTGGCATGCTTTAGTGAGGGATCACTGTGGGGAGATGTCATTGTTTTGGAGATGGTAAGCGCCACCTTCAGAGAGAATGTGCATCTGTTCATGCTGGACTGGCCAAATTGGCTATAGATGCTTTTTCGTCAGAGACTAGCTTGCAGACAGATTATGAATGTCCTTTTATCAGTCAATAAGGTAATTAAAAACATGATGTTTAGGAATTATGAATTCATGATTTTTGTCAAATTTGTGTTATATTTGTTGCCCTGAAAATATATATATATATTTTTTTAAATACATTTATTCAAGGTGTAAGGAATTATATGTTATTAATAATGTTATCACAATTTGCTTAATGTTACACTAGGACAGTTTTAGGGATACAGTGTAAATGTTTTTAGAAACCATATGTAACCAAAATGAATACAAAGAGTACATTTGAAAAGAATTTCCCTTTTATTTTTTGTGTACCCTCTTTTTTATCATTGACTCTTACCCTGTCTTTGTTTTCAGTGGGTCCTTTGACCTGCAATTCATTCTCCTATGTCTTTGACAATTGCTGTGGATATTACTGTCTTGTCATGAGTGTTGGAATTTTACATTTGTGAAACTTGCATTAAAAATGTTAAAAATGCATCTCAAGACACCAGTATTATGTTCCATTCCTCCATGTCTGGCTCATTTTTTTTTTTTTTTTTGTGCAAGAACATGTCCTATGATATTTGATATTTCTCTTCTTAAAACTCACTTATTTACTGTTGCATATGGTCATGAGTAGGTGTAGAGTTTAATTGTAGTGTATTGTTTGTTGGTGTGTTCTATGTTTAGTTATTAGGGTTGTTTCAAACTTTGTATAGCACTTCGGCCAACAGCTGTTGTTTTTAAATGTGCTTTATAAATAAATATGACTGACTGAATGTGAACGACCTCTTAAATGAACACCTGTACTAAAAACAACCTGTACTAAAAGATTCTTTTTTGACTAAATTTATTGCATTTAAAGCTGGACCTCTGACCTCTTCATAGGTCAACAATCATCAAAATATAAATGTATTTATAGATATTGTAAAAAATGTTTGCCCACTTTCAAAGAAATGAACGGTCTGTAATTTGTATGGCAGGTTTATTTTAATGGATAGAGACAGAATACCCACCCCAAAAATCAAGAAAAAAACATTATATAAAGCAATGCTTCCCAAACCTGTCCTGGAGGCCCCAATGCCCTGCACTTTTTGTATGTCTCCCTTATCTAACACAACTGATTCCACTCATCAGCTCATCAGTAAAGATTGCAACTAAATTGGGTGTGTCTGATTAGGGAGACATACAAAATGTGCAGGGCAGGTGGGTCTCCAGGACATATTTGGGAAGAACTGATATAAAGGTTAGAGATTAATTTGCATTTCATTGAGTGAAATAAGTATTTGATCCCCTACCAACCAGCAAGAATTCTGGCTCCCAGACTGGTTATGTACATACTGGTTATGGTTATGAAACACAGATTAGTCCTGCCACTAAAAAGTTACTCCTAATGTCAGCTCGTTATGTGTATAAGACACCTGTCCACACAATCCGTACCTTCCATTCCAACCTCTCCCACCACCATGAGTAAGACCAAAGAGCTCTGAAAGGATGTAAACAGACAAGACTAGATCTGCACAAGGCTTGAATGGGGTATAAGTCCATCAGCAAGAAGGTTGGTGAGAAGGAGACAGCTGTTGGTGCGATTATTCGGAAATGGAAGAAATACAAAATAACCATCAATTGTCTTCAGCCTGGAGCTCTGTGCAAGATCTCGCCTCATGGGGTAAGGATGATCATGAGAAAGGTGAGGGATCAGTCCTGAACTACATAGGCGAAGCTTGTTAATGATCTTAAGTAGTTAGGAACACAGTCACCAAGCAAAACTTTGGTAACCCACTACGCGGCACTGGACTGAAATCCTGCAGTGCCCGCAAGGTCCCCCTACTCAAGAAGGCACATATACAGGCCCATTTAAAGTTTGCCAAAGAACATATAAATGATTCAGAGAAGGCTTGGGAGAAAATGCTGTGGTTAGACAAGACCAAAATTGAGCTCTTTGTTATTAACTCTACTCGCCATATTTGGAGGGAGAGAAATGCTGACTATGACCCCAAGAACACCATCACTGCACTCAAGCACGGAGGTGGAAATATTATGCTTTGGGGCTGTTTTTCTGCTAAGGGAACAGGCGACCTTACCTCCTTCCCTCAGCTAAAACACTGAAGATGATGGGTCATGGATGGGTCTTCCAGCTTGACCATGACCCGAAATATACTGCCAAGGCAACAAAGGAGTGGCTTGAGAAGGAGCACATTAAGGTCATGGAGTGGCCTAGCCTGTCTCTAGACCTCAATCCTATAGAAAATCTGTGGAGGGAGCTGTGGAGTTGCCAAACAATGGCCAAGAAACCGTAAGGATTTAGAGAGGATCTGGAAAGAGGAGTGGATCAAAATCCCTCCTGATTAAGAGGTGTACAAACCTGGTTACCAACTACAAAAAAATGTGTTACCTCTGTGATGGCCAACAAGGGTTTCTGCATCAAGTACTAAGTCATGTTTTGCTTGGGGATAAAATACTTATTTCCATAACTGAAATGCAAATCAATTTCTAACCTTTGTTTTTGTTTTTTGGTGACTATTCTGTCTCTTTCCATTAAAATAAACCTACCTTAAAAGTTACAGACCCTTCTTTCTCTCTTTCTTTCTTTCTTTCTTTTTTTTTTTTTGGTAAGTGGCCAAATTGACTAAATCAGCAGGGGATCAAATACAATTTCCCCACTGTATGTATACAATGCTCCAGTTCAGTATGTTGAAGTTACATGAAAGAAGATAATACTTAGCAATTTTTTTTTTTTAGATAACTTGAAGTTAAAGAAGAAGTTTTGATAGAAGTGTTCATGAATAAAATAAATTAAAGCCATCCTTTCAAGCAACATATGTGCAGAATCTTTTTAATTAGCTTCTCTATGTACCTTTACCATTAATCTGTCTTTTGGCAAAAGCATAGTTGCTGAACCTTATTTAATACCCTAAAAGAAAACTATTTTTTCTCCAGCAGGCCACAGGAAAAGTATGTGGGCTGATGCTGTTCAGAATGTTATCTACTTTGTACAGTCTGAAACTCTGAAGAAATAACCCAGACAGACTTTTTTTTAGTCAACAACCATGTTTTAATTAGGCACACATTTTTAGTCCTGTTTGCTTTTTAGATAATATTGGAATTTCAATCATAAAAGCAAGAGGATCAATTACATGACATGTCTTTTTTAGTCTAATCATTTATTTAAAAATGTAAATAAAATTAATATCATGTCATTAGACATTTAAAAATTTCAAAAATATCAATAGATAATAGAAAAAAAAAAAAGTTTTTTTTCTCTCTCTCTCTCTCTCTCTCTCTCTGTGGTGTATCTGTGTTTTCTCTGTGTGGCTGCTTGTCCAGAAGGTATAAGTTTGACCTTTTGCATGTGGTTTCTGTTCCTTTCCATCTACTCATTTGAGCCTAACTGTGCAAGACTTTCATCTTGCAGTCTAGAGGTGTGTGGGCCCTGCAGGTTAAGATGCCTAATAACAGCTTTTTAGGGGCAGCAGATGTTCCTATACTAGTTTTAATTGGGCCTCATGATGTTAACCCCCACCGCAGTGCCTTTGAACAGACAGACAGGAGGCACTCCTGATTAAAGGAGAAACCTGTTAATTGCTCGATTGTGTGACTTCAAGCACATCACTTATGCATATTAAGATGTCTTTGACAACCCTGTATAATTGATAGCTAGTGACCTCCCAGGGGTGTTTGGATCAGATGCAGTGCATCCAGCAAAAGCTTCTCATAGTGCCCATCAAAGAACAAATTTTTTTATTATTTTTTATTTTTTTAAAGACATTCAGCTTACCAGAATTTGAAAGACTACACTTTATATTTCTGGTTGAAATTATAACCCCTTGCACCCATAGAGAAGCTTTTGAATTCGAACTCCCAAAAAAGAGGTACTTCTAGAGAGACTTTAGATCGAGGTAATTACTGCACCCCCTATTGTTGCTAAAGCTGGCTTGTAATATAAGCAAATTAGAAGTCGATCCACCGATCTTTATGGTCGACGTTTAACAATGGGGGATTCGAATTGTACACCATTATGCTTCCCTGTGAATACCAGCAAATCACAATAAACAATGCCTAGCCTCATCGTGGCAACACCCATGCCTAATTAATGGAGTTCCACGGGGGAGACATTTGCATATGCAAATGTCATGACCATGTTAGCAAGCATTAGATGTGAGTGGCTTTGATGCTGATTTATCGACGGCTTTTACAAGTAAGGTTTTGTATAGCAGGGCTAGATCAGCCAGCGATTGGGGATTCTACTGAGCTTCACGTAGGGGCTGGTATCCAGGGAGAAGTGTTCAAAGAGCCGTTCTTTATTCTCAGTGTCTGAGGGAGACCAGTGTAGCTCTCCACGTCAATTAGAGTTTAAAGGCAATCGATAGGTCTCAGGCCCTGAAGAAAAAAATATTGATTTGTGCAAATGTCAAGATGAAACAGTTTTGCGCTAAAGGTGGGTGGAAGCTGGGCTGAGCATGGAGAGCTAAGGTTAGATGGTTTTAGGGACATCAATCAATCGGGAGGCCTTCATTTAAAAACACATGTGACACCGTGCTAGCAGAAATCTGGAAAGTGGCACAAACATATGTACACTCACAACACAGAGTAAGGAGAGACTAGGGATTTTTGTAACATGTGGTGAGCTAAAACAGCAGTTCTAACTTCTAACCATTTAGACATTTGCTGTGGATGAAAGGGGGTGAAATCACAATTACTTGTTGGCCAACCAAATTTGAGAGTATAAGTTGTACAGTAAGTCTATTTATACATATAGATACACAGAACAAAACTTCAAGTCAGTGTGTGTGTGTGTGTGTATATATATATATATATATATATATATATATATATATATATATATATATATATATATATATATATATATATATATATATATATACAGTATATACATATATATATATATATATATATATATATATATATATATATATATATATATATATATAATCTTCAGCAAACATATCTATGTTGTGATATATACATCTATATATTTATATATATAATGTTGTTTTATAATTTTGCTTAAACCCACTCTGAGAGATCTGTAGCAGAAAATTGTATCAACATTTGTGATAAATCATAAATAAAAACACTGAGTTGCAGAAGTTACAGCAAGCAGTGTTACAACCATCCCTGTTCTCTATATATAGCCCTAACCTATAAAAGATGAATTTTCTTATCTGTACATGAACATACATGGAATATTTCCCATTTGATTCATGAGGCTGCATGCCGCACGAATCTGCTGAAAATCCCTTTGCTCCAGACATTCATTATAAACAAACATGCAGAATTAGAGAAATCAAGTAGGAGCCGAGCCACAGATTCACTCCCGGCAGACCTCACACACAGCAACTAAGGGGCCAGGCTTAGACTGGTTAACATCTCTTTAACCCTTAGTAGATGGTAGAAGCACACCATTTTGTCTATTCTGAATTTTTTGTTTTTCAAATAACATAATATAAATTATGTTATTTGAAATGAAATGAAAATTCTGCCTTCTTACTCAACCTCATGTCATTCTTCTTTTGTGTTCTAATAAAGAACCAATGTCATATAGGTTTGGAATGACATGAGGGTGGGTAAATGATGACAAAATGATGACTTTTTAAATGAACAATTCTTTTAATGGCAGAGTGCAGCCATGGAGGCTACCAATAGCTGAGACACCATTTAGAAAATTCTAGTTTGTGGGTAGCAGTAAAGAGATGGGCACATAGAAAGAGACATACTGTATGTGTGCAGTATCTAGATCACTCTGTATTCCCCCTTCTCTTTAAAGGCCTCGTATCCTGTGCTGTTAGCTACAGACTGAACAGCCTCTCTGGCTAATGGCTCTCTAATTGTTCTCCACGTGTTTCTATGCCCCTTTAGCCTATGCTGAATGTGATGACTCAGAGAATTTGCTGCAAAACATGAGCTTTCCTGGGATCTAAGAGCAACATGTACCTGACGGACAAAGATGCGTTAAGGAGAGATGTGCAGGTGTCATTATAGATACATCAGCAACAATTCAGCTATTTATTTGCTTTCTGTTGCACTGTTTATGTCATTTCATTACATTACTGTTGTGTGATGATGTAAAAAGATGTGCTGAACAATGATTAGGACCCTATGATTTCTGTAATGCAGGAAACATGGATGAAATAATGAAATGCAGTCATAAAATTATAATTCACTGTGTAATGTGGAATATCATGGAATTTGGCAAATATATCAAAAGTAGGGCAAATTTGCCTCTGCATAATCTATAAATGAAATATGAAGTCTGCATGTTCAGTGTGTATTTATGTGCCTGAGTGGAACAGTTTTGTCTAATACACATATTTAAGCATGTTGATGCGTTTTCAAAGTCTACCATCTCACTTTATGAGAACTACATTTCCAGAACTGCATTTTACCGTTTCATTTAATAAACTATTGTCACACAGAGATATCTTCACAACCCAAAAAACAAAGTTTGATTTGACAGGAATATATTGCCATTATGTTGTAAAATGTATATTTAAAGCTGCGGTAGGTAACTTTTGACGCTCTAGCGGTTAATAAACAGAAATGCTTGCGTCTTGCGGAAGAACATTGTAGCCGGATCTACTTCTCTCTGTTTATGTCTATGAAGAATCACGAAGGTACTGGGTTACTCCGCTGCTGTACCCCCGAAGCAATCTAAAATAGTCCGAATATAAACACTTATTATAAGTGTACCCTAGTGATTCAGGACAAGCTAAAAACACGGTTTGGAAAATGGATTCATGGTGTACTCGCTTATGTAAAAAGGTTCAACAGAGTCTCAATAGGAAGGAAGAAGGCAGGAGTCGGCTTGTTGCTGGGACACTCGTTTATTCAATACCACAAAATAAAACACGATGCCCTCTGGGCGTAGACAGCAAACGATTGCTTAAACACGGTCAATAACTTCAATAACTTCAAAGCACTGTTGTAGCTTCCCTAGTGCAGAACGAGGTCCCAGCATGTCTCTCTCTCTTTCTCTCTGCGGTGACTCGGCTTATATAAACCACGCCCCCCTCGCCACATAGCCCCACCGCCCGACTCAGGCCGGGGAGCCGTCCGGCCTGCAGCCTCCTCCCCCCCCCCTCCTGGAGAGGAAGTCAGCCACAGCCATCTGTACACCCGGCCTGTGGATCACCTGAAATTTAAACGGTTGTAAAGCGAGATACCACCGGGTGATCCGCGCGTTGGTATCTTTCATGCGGTGGAGCCACTGCAGAGGAGCGTGGTCCGAACAGAGGGTGAACTCCCGCCCCAGGAGGTAATAACGGAGGGTAAGAACAGCCCACCTGATCGCCAGACATTCTTTTTCTATGGTGCTGTACATCGTCTCTCTCTTAGAGAGCTTCCGACTGATGTACAGCACCGGCCGTTCTTCCCCCTCCACCTCCTGGGACAGGACTGCGCCCAACCCTCTGTTCGACGCGTCTGTCTGCAAGATAAAGGGGAGAGAAAAGTTAGGTGCATTCAGGAGCGGTCCGCCACACAGGGCAGCTTTTAACTGGGTGAAAGCCTGCTGGCACTGCTCCGTCCACTGGACTGTATCTGGTGCCTCCTTTTTAGTTAAATCAGTCAGCGGGCTAGCAGTATCCGAAAAATTAGGTACAAACCTTCTATAATACCCTGCCAGCCCCAGGAACTGTCTAACCTCCTTTTTGGTCTTAGGCCTTGGACAAGTTGCAACTGCTGCCGTCTTATCAATTTGGGGACGCACCTGTCCATGACCCAAGTGGAAACCCAGATATCTTACTTCCACCCGCCCAATTGCACACTTCCTCGGATTAGCCGTGAGCCCAGCCCTCCTCAGCGTCTTCAGGACCGCTCGCAAATGCTGCATATGTCGCTGCCAATCCCCACTGTAGATGATGATGTCATCCAGGTAGGCGGCGGCATATGCAGCATGCGGACGGAGAATTTTGTCCATGAGACGCTGAAACGTGGCTGGAGCCCCGAATAGCCCGAACGGAAGAGTGACAAATTGGTGTAACCCGAACGGCGTGGTGAAAGCTGTTTTTTCTTTGGTCATGGGAGACAAGGGGATCTGCCAATAACCTTTAGTTAAGTCCAGCGTCGAGTAAAAGCGAGCCGAGCCTAGCCGATCAAGCAATTCGTCCACCCGGGGCATTGGATATGCGTCAAATTTTCGACACAGCATTCACCTTCCTATAATCCACACAGAACCGCACGGAGCCGTCTGTTTTAGGTACTAAGACTATCGGGCTCGCCCAGTCACTGTTGGATTCTTCTATTACTCCCATCTCTAGCATTGCCTCTAACTCCCCTTGAACCACCTTTTTTTTATGTTCAGGTAATCTATACGGCCGGCTGCGAACTACCACGCCCGGCTCGGTCTCAACATGGTGCTGAATGAGATCCGTTCGACCAGGCAGGGGCGAGAACACATCAGCAAAGGCTGCTTGAATGGACTTGATATCAGTGAGCTGCGATGGTGAGAGGTGGTCTCCTCCAGGGGCCAGAGCGAGAGATTGGGATTTTGAACTCACTTCTGGACCGAGATCCTCCTCCCCACTCACTACCGTCGCCAGCAACACTGATTCCGCCTCAGACCATTTTTTTAATAGGTTGAGGTGGTATATTTGATGTCCCCCGCCCCTATCCGTTCGAGCTACCTCATAGTTAAGTAATACAAGCACTTTATCTCCCGGTGCAAATTGACGTAGCCTAGCCCCCCTGTTGTACAACCGACTCTGTTTGTCTTGAGCCTGCAACAAATTCTCCATGGATAGCCGCCCCAACGTGTGGAGTTTTGTTCTCAGGTCCATGACATATTGAATTTCGTTTTTACTAGCAGAAGGTCCGTCCTCCCAAGTTTCTTTAAGGACGTCAAGGACCCCGCGGGGCTGGCGCCCATAAAGAAGCTCGAAGGGGGAAAACCCCGTGGAGGCTTGCGGGACCTCCCGTACAGCGAACAAGAGGGGTTCTAGCCACCTATCCCAATTTTTGGCGTCTTCCTGAACGAACTTACGAATCATGGATTTTAATGTGCGATTAAATCGCTCGACCAGCCCGTCTGTTTGTGGGTGATAGACGCTTGTTCGAATCGATCTAATGGCCAATAATTTGTAAAGCTCGCGAATAGTACGTGACATAAACGCCGTGCCCTGATCGGTGAGGATCTCCTTTGGGATCCCCACCCGGGAGATTAATTGAAACAGTGCACTCGCCACACTCTTCACGGAAATAGAGCGGAGAGGCACTGCCTCAGGATATCGCGTTGCATAGTCCACCAGAACTAATGCAAAGCGGTGTCCTCGTGCTGACCGCTCTAATGGCCCGATGAGGTCCATGCCAATTCGTTCGAAGGGGACCTGCATTAATGGAAGGGGGCACAATGGTGCTTTTGGGGTGGCCGGTGGATTCACCAGCTGGCATTCACGACAAGCCGCGCACCACCTGCGCACATTCTCGTGAATGCCCGGCCAGAAGAAGCGGGCCATGAGACGGTTTAGTGTAGCCGCTTGCCCTAAATGCCCGGCCATTGGATTACAATGAGCCGCCTGGAAAAGCATTTCCCGGCGGCTTTTAGGTATCAACAACTGGGTTGTATCTTGCTTTGTCTGGGCGTCTTGGGTCACCCGATACAACCTTTTAATCTTTTAATCTTTTAAAATTGAAAAGTAAGGATAAGAGAGCGGTTGGTCAGGGAGGAGCAGCTGTCCGTCGATCGAGCGAACCTGGTCAAAAGCATTTTTCAGCGTCTCATCGCGGGACTGTTCCAGGGGAAAATCATCGCGCTCCGGGAGGATGTTCCGCTCGGGAGCACTCGGTTCCCCTGCAACAGGTTCCGGTGGTTCCGGTTCAGCCTCTCCCACCTGCGCAACCGCTACTCCATCCCTCCCTTGTTTCCCCCAAGAGCCATCCGAACATAAATACCCCAATAATTCATTAAACGCGGGCCAATTCGTACCCAAAATTATCGGATGCCTGAGGTGCGGATTAACGGCCACCTCTACTCTATGTTTTCCTCCCCTAAATTTAATATCCACAGGCAAAATAGGTTAATTCACCACTTCCCCGTGTACACACCGAACCCTAACCATGCGGCTATTATCCAATGCCTTCGGATGAATCAGGCTTTGATGGATGGAGGATTGGTTACATCCCGAATCCACCAAAGCCTGATATGTACCCCCCATGATACTCACTGGTATTTGGTATAAGCCAGCCTGATCGAGGGCAGCCTTTGGCGCGTCGGGGACCCGGATCAACGTCCCCACTTCCATCACCGGACACCTATCGATAAAATGCCCTGGGTCCCCGCAACGCCAACAGGCCGGCCCAGACTTTACCGCCACCCTGGCGGCAGGAAGTAGGTCAAGCGATTGGCGAGGAGAGAGCGGAGAGGCCGGGGCCTGGGGAACGGATCCCATGGGCGAAGTCCCACCCCTGGGAGGAGCCCTGGGACCTGCTGGTGGTTCAGCCCCGTAACTCGTCCTCCACCTCGGGGCTAGCTTCGACGGAAGCCCCCCACGGGACCTGGGGAGAGGGACAGATTTAGGGAGAGAGAGAGAAGGAGAGAGAGAAGCAGATGGTAAGGGGTCGCCGACCCCTGGACACGCCACCATTTGGTCTTCCGCCAGCAGTATGGCCTGGTTCAGCGACGTCGGGCGGTGGCACTGGACCCACTGCGCTGTCTTCCTTGGCAGCTTGGCCACGAACTGCTCCAGTACCACAAGATCGATCACGTCCTCGACGTCGCTACTGTCGGCCATCAACCACTTGCGGCAGGAATCCCGGAGCTGCTGTGCCATCACGAAGGGCCGGCCAGACTCTTCCAGGGTTAGAGTCCTGAACCTCTGGCGATGTTGCTCCGGAGTCCGACCGACCCGCTGGAGGATGGCACGCTTGAGGTCCTGGTAGGCCAGGAGGTTTTGGACTGGCAATTGGTGAGCGGCCACCTGCGCTTCCCCGGACAGCAGGGGAATGAGCCGCAGGGGCCAGTCCGCAGGGGGCCACCCTCGAGCCTCTGCCGATTTTTCGAACAGGTCCAGGAAGGCCTCCGGATCATCCTGAGGCCCCATCTTGTTGAGCGGCAGAGGAGATGTCTGGTCTTTAAACGAAGGGGTGGCCCGGGCCTCCCGGTCTACCCAGCTCCGGAATAGCTCGCGGTCTTCATGCTGGGCCCGGAGGAGCGCCTCAAAGCGTTTGTCCTGCTCCTCCTTGATCGCCAGCATGTGTTGATGTTGTTCCTGATGAAGACCGGCAAGCGACTGGATGACGTCCGCAAATGGCGTACCTGACGGAGATTGCATGGCGGCGATGCTCTTCTTCCTTCCCGGGTTTCGGCACCACTGTAACAAGGTTCAACACAGTCTCAATAGGAAGGAAGAAGGCAGGGGTCGGCTTGTTGCTGGGACACTCGTTTATTCAATACCACAAAATAAAACACGATGCCCTCTGGGCGTAGACAGCAAACGATTGCTTAAACACGGTCAATAACTTCAATAACTTCAAAGCACTGTTGTAGCTTCCCTAGTGCAGAACGAGGTCCCAGCGTGTCTCTCTCTCTTTCTCTCTGCGGTGACTCGGCTTATATCCGGTCTCTCCACGCCAATTACTGCAATCAAACACACGTGTTCGTTAATTGCATTTGACCTACTTACGCCTCGCTCTGCTCCCTCCGTCTCTCTCCCGTTGCGGATTCCGCTAAACCACGCCCCCCTCGCCACAGCTTATTATATACATTTTTCTACATTTTGAACCCAAACAAAGTTACGGACTGCAGCTCTGATTGGTTGTTTCTTACCAGGAGCGGATGAATTTCTGCAAATAGCAATATGACCACTGGGAGGAGCCAGAGGAGCTTGATTTTTTCACAGATTATCTGTCTCATATTCTACTGTCAGGACATAATGACAGGTTTAACAAATATGTAAAAAATATATTTTTACAAAAGTTCCCTACTGCAGCTTTAAGGTAATGATATAAATAGTAATAATAACATAATTTGTTTCATCAATTTTTTATGTATACAGTCAACTTTGTTAGATTTTAAAATATTGAATAAATTGTTTTCTGAAGTTTTAATTTGCTGGGTTTTTGAAGATTAATTTGAATCATAGAACACACAATCTGGTAAAACTTAAACAGATGACAAATAAAAAAAAACAGCATATTAATTTTTTATTTTATGATAATCAAAAATAATGGTATGAATAAACCACTAAATGGAATTCAGAAAGATTAAAACAGAAAACACAGAATTGAGGAAAAATTAAAAGGGGGTCCTGCATTTTCAACCATGCAAAGATAAATAATGTATGCTAATTATCAGAAGCACTAATTACAGTTAAATAATTCCTGCATGATAAGTCAAAAAATGTCTAAAATAAAGTTCATTAGCCAGACTGATAAGCATAAGCATTCATAAATGATATTGCTGATGTCTATTGCATTTTTCTCTCTCGAAATGCAGTTTCACAACATTAGTACTGATGATTTTATCAGCATACATGAGTGGATTTGCCATGAATATATAATAGTGATGAAATAAAGCTGTTTTAAATTCAATTCTTGGAGTTCTTGGCATGTCTGCTAACATTTATCAGGCAGCGCCTCGAGTGTGCATTAAAGAGATATCAAAGACGGGAATCACTGTACCAGAAGCCCCCGCCGTCCATTGCGTTCATGTTTTATCACTATAGTCCTTTAATAAGATATGGATTTAGAAGAAACTGAGACGATGGATATTTCTCAGGGTGGGCATATTTTAGAAAGTCAATTTTGATACAAGTGTATACAATATTGTGTTAGCTAAAAAAAAAGAAAAAGAAAAAAGCTGTTGAAGTGTTATTTTCTCTGTTATAGCCCGGGAAATAAGAAACAGTTTAGTAAACCAATTGACCTTTTGTGGCACGTTGTCAACGTATTTGGAGTAGATTGTCCTGTCATTAAATAGCCCTGCCTTCTTTGTGCAACACTGAACACTTTTTTTTAAATGTACCTTTTGGTATACAGTATATGTGGTATATCTGTTTATATCTGTTTTCAGTTAAATCTATCTGCTGCTTCTCCCATTAAACCGCCAGCTTTTCGACATACTTTAGTTACTTTAGTCTCTTCCTTCACATTTCCTTATCCTGTATCCATTATCTGATTGTGCCTCTAATGGGTGCTCTTAGTGGAGTCAAAGCACCAAATCCAATCTATCACAGTAAAGTCTAAGCGCTAAATCCTATGTCCTGCTATTGCTCTGCTGTCTGGAATATGTGATTAACCGAAAAATGTTGGATGCCCTCTACTCAACTAAATGACATAATATTAAATATTTAACAGGACTAAAATTAGACGCCCACTCTATCCATTAGGAGCAGAGTTTGAGCGTTCCGTTTGGTGGATTCTGAAAAGACAGAATAGAAAGGAAAAGATTACTTGCTGTTCACTGGAATGATGATCTGTTTTCTTAAATCTGTGTTTAGGCTTCAAACTACACTACTGTTAAAAAGTATGGGGTCAGTAAGAAATTAATACTTCTTCCACAAGGATTCACTATTCAATTGATCAAAAGCCATGGACGTTCTCTTCCCACTGGTCTTGATGCAGTAGGAGCTGGTGGGTTATGTATGTTAGCGTCTGCCTCTCTGCATTGGCTCCGCTAGCACTCCCAATGAGTACAAATGTCTTCCATCCAGCAGTTTCATCTGCACTCAATGGTCATGGTTCGTTTGATGGGCATTGCCCAAACTATAATTCAGTATTTACTCAAAAGCATTAGATAAAGCCTTATGAGTCCCATTAATTTTGATCCTTCTGGCTTTTAAATGGAGACAGATCGGTGTCTTAGGGAAAATTAGCATTTAAATGACTTGTGACCTGGAGCCTCCAGTCAACTCACTCCGAAAACTTCTCAGCCATGAGAAATCCTGCTCTCTCCTTTATTTAATCTGTAGCTCAGAGTTATTTTATGTGTCGATGTGTGGGTGTGGGTAAATTCATCCATTTATCCACATAGGTAGGGTTTCTTGTGTTTTTTCTCTTGTGTCTTAGGGGAATCTCAGGTCAGCAGGGCAGAAGAAGTTGTGCTGATGTTTTCATTGCAGTCTCATATCTGAGTTTAGGTTCTGTGATGCTATTACTGGGAACAGTTTTCTGCCCTATATTGAATAAACCTGCCTCAAAAGAAGTAACATCTAAATAATCTACCTTTTAATGCCTTTTTTATTGCTTGCATGAAGGAGCTTCAAAAAGCTTGAGAATATTACCATTCATAAAATATAGATGTGAAAATAAAACATTGTTATGTGCTGCTCTGGAAGATGTGCTGATTTCTTTGTCTCCTATAACAGATGTTGACAAGTTGAGTCTATTCCTACCATAAAATAAATCATTTTTAATCTTTAAATCAAAGACTAGAGTTAACTACTAGAGACAGTTTAGATTCTCTATTGGCTGTGGTTCTACTGTATATATATATTAAAAAAACTTTAACATCCCTGAAACCTTTTTACCACACAAAAGGTTCTTTATAGTGAAAAAAGGTTTTCTTCACACTATGAAAGATATTTATTTTTTATTTTTTATTTTCACTGGATGGTTTATTTGGCAACCAAAATTTTTTCTCTCTATAGCGCCACTGCAAGAACCACCTTTTGGACCTTTTATTTTAAAGTCTGTATTCCTAATGCAATAATTTTCAATGGTTCCATAACGTCACTGACGACCTTCTGGATTAGTCTCCTGTTGAATTATTAGATATATTGGCAGAGGTTTCAATTAGTGCAGTTGGCAGCCCACAGCTTGCAAATCAATCCAATAAGCCCAGGCAGGCATCACTGGCTTCCTCAGTCACCTTCTGCTTTCAAATGGCTTCTATTTGAATGTTTTTCTTCTCTTTGTTCTCTTACAGTGGGGAAGACTTCCCTGATCACACGCTTCATGTACGACAGCTTTGACAACACGTATCAGGTAGGCAGCTGGCAGGCCGCTTGACGTTCTTGTCATTCTGTCACTCAGACATCTCCAAAGTATCCCTCCCCTTATTGTGCAGCATCAAAGAGTCATCTTTAGAAAACATAATAGGCTGAGTTCAGTCTTTGATTTGTGAAGACAGTTCTTCCAAATTAATTCTAAATGTTCAACATGATTGTGTGGTTATTGAATCACAAACACATTTGCAAAATTTGATTATTCATTCTATATTCACCTCCAAACTCATCTGAATCAGCAACAGCAGAGATGAATATACATAAATGGTCAGTTTCATCATCACACCACAGCGAACCTTTTGGTAAATGGGAATCCAGATTTTCATTGAAAGCACACTGCAGATTTTTATAGACTGTTGTTGATTTGTTGAAAAATGTGGTTTGGGGAGGGGGGGGGGGGGGGCATGCTTTTTTTAAACAATCCACCGCATGGGAAATGTGTTTTGTCCCCCAAGATGATTTTACAGTCATCATGTAAATTCACAATTCGTTCATGTATATGTAATGTTTCATCACAATGTTACAACTCAATCTAGTGTTCCTGTAGCTCAATTGGTAGAGCATTGTTTATCAAGCGCAAGGTTGGGTGTTTGATTCCCCGGGAACACATGATAAGTAAAAATTAATAGCCTGAATGTACTGTAAGTCGCTTTGGATAAAAGCATCTGCTGAATGCATAGATTTAATTTTAATTTAATTTAATCTTCCTGTGAAAACAACAAATATATGATGTTTATCCCACTATTCTACAATAGACCGCAGCTCACATTCATTTTGAGTGTAACACCGACATCTTAAAATTCAGACGACGACTAATGGATAGAACCAAGACCCCACTCTACTTTTTTTGACCCTGTTTGCATTTCTGCAAAACTAGTCAATCAAGTCAAGTCACCTTTATTTGTATAGCCCTTTATACAATAATGGTTGTGTCAAAGCAGCTTCACAGTATCAAACAGGAAAATAGTTTAAGAAGACAACAACAGATAGTCCTTTTTCCAGCTAAAGTCAGTTCATTGATGATTCAGTGATGTCATTATTTAGTTCAGCTCTCTTCCAATAGTGTCTGTGCAATCAGTCAGGCGTCCCCAACTAATCAAGCCAAAGGCGACAGTGGCAGGGAAACAAAACTCCATCAGTGACATTAATGGAGAAAAAACCTTGCGAGAAACCAGGCTCAGTCTCTGGCCAGACAAAACCAGCATGATGAGGTCTTCGCATCGGATCTGTCTCTATGGTGCATCTAGTTGTCAAAAGAACATACATACATATCATTGCAGTTTCCAGGTGAAACAGGCTAGACTAGTAATAAATTAGTGCCAGTAAAACACCAACAAGAGCCTTTTGTGGACATGCCATCTAAAAAGTGCTGCAAAACCAACCCATAATGTTCTATCCACAAGGTTTTGCAGGAATTGAACCACAGTAACGTATTTGCAATGAGCCTGTGCTGGATATGTTGCTTCTTCTCTTTCATCATGACTTTAAAGCAAAGTAAAGTAAGTGACCTTTATTTATATAGAGCTTTAAACAGTACAGATTGTGTCAAAGCAGCTTTACAGTGTTAAACAGGAAAATAGTGTGTCAATAATGTGAAAATACAATTCTGCTGTAGAGCTGCTCTAAAAAGAGGACAATATTATTTTTCAGTCAGTTCATCATCGATTCAGTGATATCATCATCCAGCTCAGGTCTGTTCACTTCAAATAGTGTCTATGGAATCATGTTGACAATATTGCCAAAAATTAAGTGTCCCCAACTAAGGCAGCCAAAGTCAACAGCGCCAAGGAATCCAAACTCCATCTGGGACAGAAATGGAGAAGAAGGGGAAAAAAAATCAGTTCTCCTCTGGCCAAAAACATAAAACAGTATGAGATCAGGAAAATATTGCGAAAAGAAAAGAAAAAAATCACTGTAGTTTGTGATAGTTTTATTATTTTCTGTGTATCTTTAAATTCGTTTTCCTAATATTCAAGAGCTGGGTTAATTTAGCCAGAAATGTTCTAATTCGGCTGTGTCCTGCCAGACATTTAACATTGTCCTGCCACTGATAATTCAAACAGTGTAGATTAGCACTTGTTGTTTGTCATTTCTCCGATCTCAAATGCAGACATGGTTTTATGTTTAAGCAGCGCGATATGCAAAGTAACACAGTTAATAAAAGACATTATAAGTCATTCTAATCAGTAGTTATGTCCCCACTGGATGCAACAAATGCCTTGTTTGTTATGGGTTTTATTGTTCTTTTTTTTCTTGTCGCGCCGGGACACACGGCATCACAGTGTTATGGTGTGCAACATTTACGTCACACGCTTGAGGGATTTGGCCACTCACAACGCACTAGATAGCTGGCCAATCAGTGTACACCTCGCTTTTCAGACCTTTGTTAAAATCGCCGTGTTGTGACCAGCCTAAGGCACACATGTGCAATAATCATGCTGTCTAATCAGCATCTTGATATGCCACATCTGTGAGGTGGATGGATTATCTCAGTAAAGGAGAAGTGCTCACTAACACAGATTTAGACAGATTTGTGAACAATATTTGAGAGAATATTAAGAGGCCTTTTGTGTACATAGAAATAGTCTTAGATCTTTGAGGTTAGCTCATGAAAATTGGTGACAAAAACAAAAGTGTTGCATCGATCATTTTGTTCAGTGTAGATGTCTTTGTGTTTGAGCTGAGTCACATCTTTGGTGCACTACAGGTTTTAACTGTCACAATAGTCCAGCTGTCTGAGACATATTATGTTTGATCACTGATCTTTGAAGTCTCTCTGGGCTTGATGTTGCCTTTCTCTCTTTATATCCTCTCCATATTAACTCTGTGTTCACAAATTTCTCTTAAAACTTCAGTATTTTTTCTTAAAATGGCAGTTAAACTTTAGTAGGACATTGAGCACATTTCTATGCCAAATGGAAACCTTACCAGCAACAAATAAGGATTAATGTAATGTATTAACTCTATTGTTAATCTTGTTATATAAATGTGCAGTGCATATGATAACAAATGGACCTTTACAGTTGTCCTCCACACTGACACTGTACCGATAGTAGCTTAATAAAATGCCAGAAAATAGAGTTAAGCTCTAACCAGCCCCTGATCTGTAGTCTCACAATGTGTGTAACATTTATGTTTGTGTCATAAACCAAACTAAGCATGCTGTAGTGATACAGTGTCAAGCTGTAATAAGATTACATGCTTGCTTTGTGAACAGACTGTGTTGTGCCTTCTGACGAGAAAAAGATGTGCTTTTTTCTCAAATCCAGAACGTTGTTTTGCACCATGCATTTATTTTTACTAAAATGCTTTGTGTTCTAATTAATATATAAACAAATATAAATAATAATGTCATAAAAAAATAGTGTAATATCTTAAAAATTCATGTCTGCATTTTAAATATATTATATAGTCATATATTATTATGTGTGTGTAGATGTGCTTTTGATCATGTAAATCTTTAAAAAGCCTCTTTATATATTTTTACTTGTGTCACCACTGGGACACCAGAAAGTATCTTACGAGTAATGTCACATATACATTTTTTTTTTTGTCTAATTCCATTTTTGAATGCTTATTATAACATGGCTTAATATAACAAGCTCTTGATGAAGCTAAGATTTCAGAATCTCGTTTAAGACCGCCATTAATGACTGTGGCCATACAGTCATATTTATTGCTCGAGGAGGTTAATTGATAGCAGTTGAATTTGACTTAAACCAAACAGTTTCTTGTGTCATCTGCATATGAATAAAATATACTGCCTCGTGTCACATTTGAGAAGTGAAAGACATCTTAATGAGCTGTTACTCGCTACAGTATACGCTGGAGAGAGGAAGGGATACCAGTTCTTTTCTAATTTACATATTCTTGAATAAGCTCAAATCAAGCTGCTTCTCAACATTGAGAATGACCTTAAGATGTCTAGCACTGGGCTTTCATGATAGCATATGCCAGAAGAGCAGAGAGCATCACCCCATCTCCTATCATCTGTCAGTTTTCTGCTCTATGCAAAATGAGATAGGCACATCTGCATATTTATGACATTCACCTGATGTAAATGAATCGCTGTCTGAGTCTGTATTACATCAACATTTAGAGAGAAATGTGAGTAGAAAATGACCATTTAGAACTCCCATTTTCTTTAAATAGATCCCAGCTACCAAACACATACTCCACTGTTTAGGAAATTAAATGTCATTATTTTAAAATTGTTGCTAGCAATTTATGTTGGTGATATATAAAGCATCAAAGAATCATAACAAAATAACCCAGAGGAAAATTGTAATGTTCAGAGGTTGCTCTGTCATTAACCAGGATGCGTTTTCAGTTATATTCAAGTATCAATTTGTTTCTCTTAAAATTCCTTAGAACCTCAGTGCGTTATTGATTTAGCCGTTCCTATTTATTTTAATGACAGTTGCTTAGCTTCTGAAGTAAATTAACCTGGAAGCTGCCATCTTCAATTCGTGGGAACTAATGCTTTTTCCATGTACATCTATAAGTACCTCAAACCACATTCATACATCCATGGAGAGTAGCAGAGCCGAAGCACAAGCAAATCAATGTTCGTCTACAAAAGACACATGCAGTTTTATTTTTAACTGTTCAAAGGTCAAAAGTTACATAAAATATATGATTACTTTTGAATGACTGTGAACTGAGAAACAATCTGTAGTTACAGGATAAGTAGCCAAACCTTGAACCTTTGGCGTTGATGGAGATTGCTGTGAATGTATAAGTTTATGTATGTTTTTACAGTGTTAATAACAAGAAATTCTTATTCTATGAGCCCGCCATTGTTTAATCAAGTGATGCACAGTGCAGCAGAAGGTTTCTGGTCTTTTCTCTTTCTCTCTAGTGGCACGCTGAGACCTTCGCACTTCATTAAAAAGGGCTGAACAGTCAGCTGTATTAAACACACGCTACATGTTTCACTGGGGATTTAAGTCATCCAGAAAATCTCGGTATCACACTTTCTGCCCTGGTTTTAGCTCTTCCATTTTATGTGGGACAAGGGAATAAGAGATATCATCAAACTTTCCAATGTTATCGTCTAATTGATTTCATTACAGATAAAGTGGGGGTTAGAAACAAAGCAATGAATTTAGAAGAGAATTAAGCAAATGAAAATGAAGAGCAGAGACTGGCTGCCTTTCAGATATTGAGCTTGACTTGCTGAGTTTGTGGTTGTTTTGCTGTGATGGCCGTTTGGCTGCCGATAGAGTGAGATTTGGACATGCTACTAGAGGTCCAACAGGAGAGCTCTGCTGCGCCGCCTGACTGAACTGCCACTCAACACGGAGCACTGGAGTGTGACTGTTTTCTGATCAGCACAACCAGGGAGCAGAGAAGACACTGAAGCTCTGGTTCAAGAACTAGTGAGCTGCCTCTGTAGACAGTACAGTCTTGACACGAAGTCTACTCCAGAAAGTAAGCAACTACATAACCTAACATGTGGCTTTTGAAGACAATGTAGTCTCATAATGCATTTTAACAAGCCTGTGTGAAAAAATATTGATCATAATTATAGATAAAAATTATATTTAAAAAAATACTTATGGTAGTGCTATATAAATTTTTTGGAAAGGAATGAAAATGAGGCTGTGAGGAATAGAAGCGCATTCAATGGATTGTTCTGCTGTTTAATAACATACTGATTGTTCAGCTGAAAAAAAAGTAGATAAAAAAATTCAGTAGACAAATTCCATGAAAGTTTTGAAAGTTTTGAAAATAACAGGATCGGACCTTTATTCATTGCATGCCATTGTAAGGACTTTAAGTCTATCTCTCACAGCCTTGTTGTAAAATGTGTTAAATTCAGTATAACGTCTAAATTAATTAAGGTTTATGTGTCACATTCCAAAGATGTCATTGAGACTCCATTTCAGTTAGAATGCATTTATAAATGCAGCTGCCTAAGACAGTAGCCAACAAGGCAGCACACTAGGATTTGGAAAAGGACCAGAGTGACAAAATTAAATGACAAAACACTCCAGTGGTATTCTTTTTCCACCCTCTTATCACCATATTTTGTCCCAACTATATTTTTAATAATGCTATAGACTATATTTACAACAACAACAACAAAGCCATTTTTTTTATATTTTTTTTCCCATTGAGAGACACATAAAAACAAAACTCTGCTGTGAAGGTTTATCTTTAACTACACATTGTCACATAAAGTCAGTAGTATTAGTATTTTTTATGTCTTTAAAAAGGACAAATAATACAGTAGTTGAATAGAGTTGAATATGACTGAAAAAACTATTATTTGTAAGTAAGTCAAGTGTAATTTCAAAACAACTCTCTAACAGATTTAACATGTCAGTCAAACAGATTTTGTCTGATTCAATAAAACGAACTGATTCATAAGAGTCATTCTTTAGTGAATCAGACTATACAGATCAAACTGTGTGTTGTGTGCTATCATTGAGGACAACGTAACATAAATAATTCTAGCCTTTAAATAGCTGTGCAACTAATCATCTGGCAGTAAGTAAAGTACTAGTAGCATAAATCTTAAATTTAGGCCTAAATATTTTTTGAGTAAATGAAGCGCATACTAAGATTTACAATATGGTTGACTCGCTCTGAATTTTGCTGTTGCAGGCTATGCATTAGCATCTGATCATGCTGCATTGAAATTGTCTTCAATTCTGTTACTTGGATCACTAAACATCATACACATCTTGTCTTTATCTTGCCAAGAAGATGATTCATGTATAGTGTGCCATTTTATTTCCACCCCTCACCTAAGCAGCCTTGAGAATCCTGTCACACGTTGAAGGCAATGAATGTAGCTGTGTAATGTAAACACGTTAAAGCCTTCCTGATATTGACCAGATGCCCCAACATTAGCCCACTCGATTGCTTAATGTGTCTCACACTGTTCATCAGGCCAATTGAATGACGTCATCCCTTCAGGTTCCGCGTTGAGCAGTTAAATTACAATCAATATGCCTCAATGAAACGCATGTCGTTCGTCTTAAGGGTACAGGAGTATCGATGCCAAACGGGCAACTCTCCAAGGTCTAAAATTATGGATAAATAGCAACCCACTCATAGGCCTAGATTGGATTCTGTAGAATTTGACAAATGTTCATCTACAGGTCAGCTTTCCATTCTTCGTAATATGATTTAGAGGCTCTGACTGTACAATCTCAGTCTGGAAGGCACTTTATATGCAGCAAAGCTCCCAGCATGCTTTGAGTCTGCTCACCTGGGGCATGTTGCATTCCTCAAATTTATGCTTTGATTAAATGCAAATAGAAAGATAAACAGATAAACAGGATTTGGCCTGACATTCACTCAAGGTGGTGCTTTGTGAAGCAGATTAGTGGGGCTAATTTCTCTTCTGTTGGAGTTTTAATTGGCGTTCGATTCAAATCAAACTCCTTCCACCATCCCTAGAGGCACAGCGACTGGTGTACTGTGTCTAAAGGGCATGTGCTGTCTGCTGTGTGATGACTGCTTTTTCATAATGTTTTAGATTCATATGTTCATTATTGTCTATATTTATGCTAATATTCTCTGCAGGCATAATTCAGGTCTCCGACTGTATGACAATATTGTCTGAGCAGTTTATTAGAAACATAAATAAAGACTTATAATTAGCTGCTTTCTCATTTGGTACCTCAAGCAACAAATTTTGTTTGTGTGCTTGTCACAGTTTTATTTGCCAGTTACACTTTATTTATAGGAATTTTAGTAGCTACAGGAATTCATTTTCCCTTTTCACCTTTTTTCTCTGAGGCTTTTGAGGAGGTGTTCAGGAAACCACATTCTGTGTTTTAAAGCTGATGTGCGTGAAGCTTAATAATTAAAATGTTTATGAATAATTCATTCTGCATCTCTTTGTGCAAGCACTCCTGTAGCTGTGCAAGATTCTATATTTAACATCGACGTCACTTTCTCTCTCTCTTTCTCGCCTTCATTCCTTGAAAAGCTCAACACCTTTGGTTTTTCATCTTGACACGGGAGGTTTCATTTTTATTTTTGTCACAGAAATCCCTTTTCATATATATGTTTTGAAGCCTGCTCTAAGCATAAACCAGAATTATAACACAAAAGAAATAAAAGCACCAGCAAGCAGAGTTGTCTTCATTTTATTTTGCAGTACCCAGCAGTATCTTTCCATCTCTCCTTACATTCGATTTTGACTGAAAAGAATTTGAGTAAATTATAATTTATTTTGCTGCAGCACTGTATTTTCAGAGGAGGCGGTAAATAGCAGCACATGAATTACTGGAATAATCTAAGAATTATATGCTTCTTGTGTAATATAAAAAATATTGTCTGAAACGTTAGCTTAAAATTTGAAATATTAAATTGAAGGTTATTTTTAATTCCCAATGCATTATTACCTCTTTCATGTTCCATAAGTAGATCGAGAGAGAGAGAGAGAGAGAGAGAGAGAGAAAGAGAAGAAAGTGAGTGGCAGGGTGAAAGAGCTCATTGCTTCTGTTTAAGACAGCACAGTGGCCTGGCATCGCTACAGAAACGGATGCGTGATCATTATGCTGATGACCAGCTGTGTGCGAGTGGATTGATTGAAGGACAAACTGTTGTTTTAAGTCTCACACATGATCAGTTATACATTCACAAACACAAGACTTTGTGTTTTGTATGAAACCATGTACATTAATAGTCTAGCTAATCTGAATGAGTGAAACAAAATATGCACAA
This sequence comes from Carassius auratus, assembly GCF_003368295.1. NCBI lineage: Eukaryota > Metazoa > Chordata > Actinopteri > Cypriniformes > Cyprinidae > Carassius > Carassius auratus. The sequence goes on along the minus strand of NC_039273.1, from coordinate 14,376,330 downwards.
CTTGAGGAGCTTGTTGCATTCTGAGGTTATAAATGTATAAGCAGGAGTCAATGCAAGTAACTAGGGAATGTTCTGCTGGGTAGTCACGAGATCAGACAACTGAGGATCCAAGGTCTGTGTTTTTATAGTGCTGAGGAAGATTTATAATTAAATGGTGAACAGGTGCCGATGATTAAAACTCAGGTGAGGGAGTGCGTTGTGATGAGCCTGATCGACTTGTGACAGTACCCCCTCCTCCAGGGCCCGCTCCTCAGGGCCGCCGACCCCGATGACGTGGTGGTCTTCCTCAGCCTCTGGGAACAGGGCGATCTGGGTGCGAGGCATGGAATTCCTCTTGGAACATGGGATCTAGGAAGTCGTCTCAAGGTACCCAGGAACGTTCTTCTGGGCCATAACCTTCCCAGTCGACGATATACTCTAATCTACCACCACGTCGCCGGGATTCCAAGATCTCCCTTACTCTGTAGACGGCTCCTTCCTCTAGTAGTAGTGGGAGAGGGGGTTCCTCTGTCCGGCCAGGCTCTGTGGAGACAGGAAGGTGAAAGGGCTTTAGAAGGGACACATGGAAAGTGGGATGAATCTTATATTGAGGAGGGAGTTGGAGTTTGTAGGTGACTGGGTTGATTTGTTCTAGGATGGTGAAGGGGCAGATGAATCTGGGACTCAGTTTCTTGCAGGGCAGGCGCAGTCGTATGTCGCGAGTAGACAGCCAGACCTTCTGTCCCGGTTGGTAGGTGGGAGTAGATGCATGACACAGATCGGCTGCCATCTTCTGCCTGCGCACTGCCCGCTGGAGGTTATGGTGTGCCTCATCCCAGACTCTCTCGTTCTCCCGGAACCAGAAGTCGACAGCAGGTATGTCGGAGGGGTCACCAGACCAAGGGAAGAGCGGGGGCTGGTAACCGAGTACGCACTGAAATGGTGTAAGACACGGGGATGGTTGGCGGAGGGAATTCTGGGTAGGGCGGCAGGATATTGGGAAAAATTTACATTGCTATACTTTATTTTTCTGCGATATATATTGCGATATGAAATAAAAAAAAAAATTCTTACAAACAAAAATGGGGTGAGCAAACTTACATTCTCATTTTAAATGATTTAAATATCGACACCATCATGTCAATTGATTAATATGCGCAAGGGAGAGAGAGCAAGACAGCGCTCGTGTTGTTTGAAGGCTTTGCACGCGCGCTCTCTCTCTCAGGCCGGTGACAGGTGCAATATAAATAGGCGTTGGGTCTATTTCTAGCATGCACGTGTTTTCCGTGCGGCTTGAGCCCCGCCTGAGACGCGCGTCTCATGCAGGCAGTCTGCAAGCTCTAACCTGTTAACATGGGAGCCGAATTAAAAATGGACACTCCACACAGCTGAGACGCTTGCGCCACGCATCACGCTCTCTCTCTCTTGCACGCGCGCGCTCTTTGGCCCATACAGTTAATGAATAATGGATCAACTACGACAGCCTACATCGCACATCCTGCGATGTGACTATCGTGGATTTGTACATCGCGATATCGATGCTTAAACAACACATCGTGCAGCCCTAATTCTGGGCGTACTCGGCCCAGCCCAGGAACTGGTTCCAGGAGTCCTGTTGGCCATGGCAGAAGGTCCGGAGAAAGTGTCTTACTTCCTGTTTTTTCCTTTCTGTTTGGTTGTTGGATTGTGGATGGTAACCTGAGGAGAGGCTTACAGTCACACCTAGGAGTGAAAAGAAGGATTTCCATACCCACGAGATGAATTGTTGCCCACAGTCCGAGAAAATGTCTTCAGGGAGTCCGAATTGACGGAAGACCCAATTGAAGAGGAGCTCTGCAGTTTCGAGGGCAGACAGAATTTAGAGAATCTATCTACGATGACCAAAATACAGGTATTACCATCAGAGGGGGTTAAATCCTTGATGAAGTCCACTCCTAGGTGCGACCTGGGACAGTTAGGAATGGGTAATGGGTGGAGTTTGCTAGCTGGAAGATGTCGAGGACTTTTGGAGATGGAGCAATCAGTGCAACCTCGGACATACCTTCCCACATCCTCTGCCATGTTGGGCCACCAGAAGCGGTCTTTTAGCAGCGAGAGAGTCACGTCGGCCCCTGGGTGGCCAGTGCCAAGAGGGGTGTGTGAATAGTATGTATAAGAGGAGTGCGTTGCATCCGAGGAACATATCTGAGTCCAGGGGGACAACCTGGTGGAGCAGGAACTTCGGAGGTGACTGGTGGAGAGGTCCATTGTATCAGGCTGGTGATGAGTAGTGTTGGAATGAGCATTTCAGGCTCGTTTGTGCTTTCATCCGGCATGTGGATGCGGGAGAGGGCATCAGCTTTGGTATTGCGAGGACCTGGTCGATAGGATATAGTAAAGTGGAACCAGGTGAAGATTAGGGCCCATCGAGCCTGGCGAAGATTCAGACGTTTTGCCTCCCAGAGATACTGTAAGTTCTTGTGGTCAGTGAATACCGTGAAAGGGTGTGCTGCTCCCTTGAGCCAATGTCGCCATTCCTCCAGTGCCAATTTGATGGCAAGAAGTTCCCGGTTACCGATGTCATAGTTTCTCTCCGCCGGGCTGAGTTTCTGGGAAAAGAAGGCGCATGGATGGAGTTTTGGAGGGGTCCCCTGCCGCTAAGATAGTACCGCCCCAACTCCAGTGGTTGAGGCATCCACTTCCACTTCGAAAGGGAGGTCTTTGTCAGGATGAACAAGGATGGGGGCTCTCGTGAAGGCTTGTTTGAGATTTGCAAAGGCTTCGGTGGCAGCAGGAGTCCAGGACAGAGATTTGGGTTTGTTACGGAGGAGGTCTGTGATGGGACTGGTAATGGCACTGTAACTTTTAATAAAACGGCGATAGAAATTAGCAAAGCCTAGGAAGCGTTGGAGTTCTTTTATGGTTGAAGGGAGTGGCCAGGAGGTGACAGCTTGGATCTGCCCCTCGTCCATATGAATTCCTGAGCTATTGATAATATAGCCTAGAAATTGAATGGATGGTTGATGGAAGGTGCATTTTTCTGCCTTGAGGAAAAGTTGGTATTTGCGTTACTGGGTGAGGACATGTTTTTACATGGTGAGGTTTGGCCAGGTTCCGGGAGTAGATGAGGATGTCATCTATGTAAACAATAACAAAGCGGTTGAGGTACTCCCGGAGCACCTCATGCATGAAATCTTGGAAGACTGAGGGGGCGTTAACTAGACCATACAGCATCACCCTATACTCGTAGTGGCCGGTAGGGGTCACAAAAGCAGTCTTCCATCATCCCCCTCTTGAATACGGATGAGGTTATAAGCACTTCTGAGATCTAACTTAGAAAAGATTACTGCTCCTCTGAGCTGTTCTAGGGTGGCTGGGATGAGGGGAAGAGGATACCGGAATTTGACTCTCACTTGATTTAGGGCTCGGTAGTCGATGCAGGGTCGTAGACCTCCATCCTTCTTGGCCATGAAGAAGATGCTGGAAGCGGCAGGGGACATGGAGGGAACAATGTAACCCTGTTTCAGAGCCTCTTCAATATACTCCTCCATGGCCTTCTGTTCTGGAAGGGGGAGCAGGTAGATTTTCCCGCGAGTCACTAGCGCACCCGGAATCAGGTCTATGACACAATCCCAAGGGTGGTGTGGAGGAAGTTGTGAGGCTTTTTGTGGACAGAAGACGTCTTAGAACAAGGGGGAATATCAATGGAGTATTTATCTACAGGGCTTTCAACGGAGGTGGCATTGATGGGTAATGCTTCTGAGGTCCTAAGCGGTGGTGAGGGTCTGTGAGGGAAGCAGGATGGAAAACACTGGTCACCCCACCGGAGGATTTCACCTGAGGACCAGGAGACGATTGGGTTGTGTTGCACGAGCCACGGCTGACCTAGAATGATTTCTGCTGTTGATTCTTCTAACACTAGGAAGGTAATAGATTCTTCATGAAGTAAGCCGATTGACATTTAGATTGGACCCACACTGTATCGAATTTTATGATGGTTGAGGGGTTTTCCGCTGATGGTGATTACTTGGTAGATGGTTTTGTTAGCGCGGGCTGGTAGCTTGAGTTGGCGGCAGAGTCTCCCCGAGATAAAGTTCCCAGCTGACCCGGAGTGAAGGCGCAACTTAGGATCCAGACTTTGACGTAAGGCGGTAAGTAGGGAAGTCTCGTTTCAGCCACTGGCTGCTGCTATGGTTCTGAATTGCAGAATATACTGGTGTATAATCATCTTGCCTTGTTTTAAATTATATAGTTTCTCACCCAGGGATGAATCACCCTTGGAGGTGCCAAATACTTCCTGGAAGTGAGCAATGAAATTCTCTAGGGATCGAGTGGTGGGGCCGGCTTGTGTCCAAATGGTCTATGCCCATCTTAGAGTGGGACCTATGAGGAATGAGATGATATAGGTCATTTTAGATTGTTTATTGGGATATAACTGTAGTTGAGTCTCAATTGCGAGTGAACACTGGAGAAGAAACCCGTTGCAGTCCTCCGCCGATCCGGAGTATGGCGTTGGTCGGCTTACCAGACTAGAATGGACGATGTTTGCAGACGAAAAAGATGCAGGATGTTGTGGTGGATGAGTCCTTGCCGGAGAAGCTGGGGTGGCGGTGAGATGTGTTAATAACCGCCGCAACGAATCCACCAGCTCTTGAATCGGATCGGCTTTGCTCATCCTCAGTTTTTCTGGTCCGATCTTCTGAAACGAAATGGACTGGGACAGAGGATAGCGAAAACTGGTATTTATTGAAGGTCACAGAATATAACAGTGAATGTATGGGAATGGAGATTGAAGGACGATTCTTGACAATGGGTATCAACTTGCTAGATGGGGTGACCAGATTGATTGAGGATGGTTAGCACACACCTCGGTGATGGTGAGTAAAGATGGTACAGATGGATATATCGTTGGAGAGTAACAGGGATCATGGAATGGATCAGGAAGATCACTGAGAGAGAAGGTATACACAAATGGTTAGTATAAGCAGGAGTCAATACAAGTAACTAGCCAGGGAATGTTCCGCTGGGTAGTCACGAGATCGGACAACTAAGGGCAACTGTATGCTTTTATAGTGCTGGGGAAGATTTAATTATTAATTTGTGAACAGGTGCCGATGAATAAAACTCAGGTAAGGGGGTGCGTTGTGATGAGCCTGACCGACTTGTGAAAGTGGTACATTAAAAGGTGGATATCAACTGAATACTACTTTATCTACATATATACAGTATACTCACACAAATTAATATGTAGTGTATAGCAAATCTTGGCTACATTATTTTTTATATGGTTGCTAAATCTAAACTGTATTATCCCCCAGTTCTTTATATAATGTTGGATATATATGTCATATCTAACTTTGTCTGCATTCATACAGTACACTCACATAAAGCTATATAAAGCCTACTATATAGCATATTTCAACTGTTTGTATCATTGCAAAACTATATTGTCACTCAGCTTGACTCAGTTTGAAAAGTCATGAAGATATTAGAAATATTAACATTGTGATCATTTTTGCAAAGCTGCTTTGAAACAATTTGTATTGTGAAAAGTACTATAAAAATAAATATGACTTGACTAGTAAATCATATCTTATCTGAAAGATAAGAAAAAGTAGGCTTCTGAAAAAGTAACACTGAATCTTTGAATGTTTACTTGAAACAGTGCATTAAATAAGCTTCATTCCAGAGGCTCAACTCTCCAATGGTGGCTAGTTTGTCCTTATCTGATTTTTTGTGCAGTAGAAATGTTCTACTTCTCACAATCACAGAAAAGCCAGTCCTCTGTACTGCAGACTTCCATGATGTATTTCTCAGATCCCACTGATCTGTGGACCCCCATCGATCCGGGAACTGCCCACAGGGAGCTACAACAGAGAAGACCAGGAGCCATCTGGATAAAAGCACTCACAAAACGCCTCCGTAAAATGCATTTGGATTAATAAACAACAAACTTGACATAATAGTGTACATACCATTATGCAAATGTACACTTGGCATAGTTGCCTTTTTTTGCAACTTTTCAAAAACATGCTTTATATTGAATTCAACAGTCATGCTCAAAATGCAATTTTCTGCAATAGCTGGTTTTACAAATGTAAGCGACACAACTGACTGCACTCTTACTGCAATAAAAGCACCAGCGGAGAATGAATTTGCTTTCAACGATAGAAGGCACTTTCATTCTATCAGTGTTCAAATAACCTCACCAATGCAGATGTGAGGTGGCCTGAGCCATTGCATCAGTTTATCTTACAATAATGTTGTGAGCTCGTCTGTACATTTTAACTCTATGCGATGACTGGTTGAGAATATCTAGTAAAACTCAAATATTCATCAGGAAATCAGAGGGTCTGTTGTGGGATTTATGTTTTTTCCAAGCATGTAGGATTTTTAATACTATTACATTAAGTTATTTAACAGAAAGATTTGTACCCAAACGACCAAATACCTTTAAAAATAAGGAGCAAATACCATTCATTTTTCCATGTGACTTGTAAACTGTCTCTCTCGTATGTATATATATATAAATATATGATAATTAAAAATTAATAGAACAAAAAAAATAACACGTCATTTTAAATTCTGCAAGCGACTTTAAAGTGTTTTTTTTAAATATTAACCTTACCAGAGCATTAGATAATGGTGAAGGTATAAATGTACATAAAAAATAAGGGAAATAAATATGCAGAATTGCTGTAAATATCCAATATTGGCCTATATTCATCTAATATTTTTCCAACAGTGATATATTTAATATTGGCAGATAACCAGTATGGAACAGACATAAATTCCTCCAGTGCCAGGAACAGACATAAATTTAACCCATTATTCACAAAAAATCTCCATCAATGCATTTGTTTGGAAAATGTGTTTTATTAAAAAAAATGTAATGTACTGTATGTGTTTTCTCACTCTGCAGTTTGTGTAATATATCATAAAGAGAGGCAGGTCCCAGAACAGAGTGATCATGTATAGCAGTTATTACCATCATCAAACTGACAGGCAGAACGTAATGGCTGTCAGTTTTAATCTAGACAACATCTTCTGATTCTTGGGATGATATCAAGAACACGTTTATATTTGCCATGCACAGAAACAGCCACATTTCCACTCAATTTCAACATCTGATTTTATTTTGTTCTTACATGATGTTTTCCTTCTGTCATGACAGGCAACAATTGGAATTGACTTCCTGTCAAAAACCATGTATTTGGAGGACAGAACGGTAAGCAGTCTAGCATGTTCTAATACAGTACTAAATCAGAGGCATTCCTCTGTTTTCTATTCCATGTCAAAAGAGAAGAGTTTTAATGAAACCATATTGAATCCAAAGCTTTTTTATTATACCAGCTGGCTGCCTGACAGTTTTAGTATATGGCTGGAAGCTCATGTATCAAGAAAATAGATTGTATCCTCGAGAGATGTCTGGAGTTTATAACCCAGAAATGATTCCATGACCTTCAGCAAAGCAGTTTGGGGTGGTTTTATAAGGTCATATCGATCCAGCTCCTGGCTTGTGTTTATGTAATTGTGTGTTTGAGAGGCTGAATAATATGACTGTTCAGTTGGGCGTCTCTGACTTCCAGGTTCGGCTGCAGTTGTGGGACACGGCAGGCCAGGAGCGTTTCAGGAGCCTCATTCCGAGCTATATAAGAGACTCCACCGTAGCTGTAGTGGTCTATGACATCACAAGTGAGTGTAACACACACTTCAGTGATCAAACCTCCTCTGCAATACATTACCATGAGCCAAAAAATCATGGGGGTCAACATGGTTACAGCTGCCCGATTTATCAAGTTGAGATGTGATCAAAGATGATTTTCTATCAGTAAAGTGTGTTCCAGGTCTGCCCTTGTTTAACACTATAACCAGATAGATTCAACCCCAAATATTATAGAAGCAGCTGTAGGTTATTTGTCACGATAAAAAGATGACAGTTTTATTGTCTGTAAGCCCCACTGTGACTTTTAGAGAGAGCGTGAACGGTGCACACAGCTCTGTTGGTGTGACCAGGAAACACAAAGCTTGATTTTATAGGTAAAACAGCCAAAGTCAGTTTCACCTTGAAGCAGAAGCAGGTTCACTGATGACAGGCTGCACATGAACAGGCATAAATGCCATAATAAAACCTCAGTTGAATACAGCACACGGTGGGGTACAAAATCGGCAATATATTTATTACATTTTGTTAAGGTAAGAAATGATATAAGCTCAACTACTGTGTAAATTTAATAATAATAATAATAATAATAATAATAATAAAACGAATAAAAAAGAAACTAATTAAAACATTCTGATAAAAAATTTCATTGTTTAAAATAATTTACCCTTCAACCAAAGTATTAATGGAAAAATAATGATATTATCAACACAACTTATAAATATGTTATGGCTGTCTATTAGTTAAAAATGTATAATGATTAAACCCTGATTATAGAGGTTTCTCTAAGTAACTGCACTTAACATTAAAATTTGTCAAAATATAAATATTTTTTACATTGAATATGCCGATAAATGTTGAAACAACATAAAGATAGTATTGTGTTTAATTGCATTAAAACAGGCCTGAATTAATAATTCTAATGCTTCTATTAAATGGATGCATAAAATTCAGTACTACACTGTAATGCAGCATACCAGCTTAAACTGCAAATTATGAGACTGTTTTTAGTTTGCCATTTATTAAGAATTATGGAACATTAAAAATATTATAATGACTTATAATTTAAGTGATCTTAATACAATATTTAACAGTATTCAGTGGGGTACACAAAGACCATCCTCGGTCAGCCTCTCTCTCACTTTACAGAGTGGTGCACAAATTATTTTGGATACAACAACGAATATTTATAGCAGAGTCCGCAGTGTTAGCCCTACAAAGTATTTACCACCTCCTGTCTCTGTTTTTTCTCTGTATAGATGTGAATTCATTCCAGCAAACTTCCAAATGGATCGATGATGTGAGAACGGAGAGAGGAAGTGATGTCATCATCATGCTGGTGGGCAATAAAACAGATCTGGCAGATAAGAGGTGAGTTGTCTCACATGCTTTTATTTTTAAGCTGCTTAACAAGGCTGATTCACTCACCAGAGTGTGAATCGAAGCTGACAGTTTCATTAAAGAGATTCTCTGAAAAACAAAAGGAAAAGGAAGCCTTATTCTCACTTTAGACTTCTGGGAATAAAGGGTGATGGATAATCTGAGAACAAACCCTATGTTTGTGTGAAAGATAAGAGACAGAGGAAGCAATGCAAAAATAACACATTGTTTAGAGAAGGTTTGCTCTTAAAGGAACTCTCCCTGACAGAGAGTAACTAGGTCAAAGCAGTGATGCTTAACTATAGTATTAACTTACAATTAAGTTTTAAAATAACAAGCTACTATTAACAATGTAGTGAGGCAAAATGCTAGATTACTGTTATATATTTGTACACATGGCCGGATGAGTCCAGGTAATAATCTATCAAGATATATCTAGACAGATCAGAGAAACGTGCCATCGAACAATTTAAACTTTTGTAAGGAATGGGCATTCATGCTTCACTTACTCAGTCCTTCAGAGATGTGGGAGCTCAGGGATAAATACAGCTCAGTCTCTCTCTCTCTCTCTCTCTCTCTCTCTCTGTATCACAGAGGGAAGTCAATGTTTTCCTCTCTTTTTTCCGTAATAGCTTGCCTCTATAGTTTTCATCCTCCATTGCACCTCCTGAGCAAAGCCCAGGTTATCCATACTAATTCACAGCTCTGAGTCTTAGGAGACTCTGAAACAACAGAATTTTCTTTTTGAAACAGAACAGATTATTAGAATCGAGAGCAGTTATTACAATTAAATATGGCGAGAAACCTGAAAACTTGATTGTTTTTCTGTTTGTCACCATGGTGATCAGTACCACATGCAGAGAAAGAGCTGAAGTCTTTCTATTGTAACATGTTTAAATATGGGCATATTCATGAGTGGTTTCCCTGATGACAGTGGTGGAATGTGGCAGGTGGAGGTGGCTCAGGAACAGAGGAACGGGCTGATAATGGGGACACTTAGCTCTGTGCTGACACAAAACATAATATGAATGACTCTTTCAGTTTTCATCGAAGGCATACTTTAGTGATACGCATGATATGTTTGGGGATGATGTTGTGGGTTTGTGCACTCATTTTAAAATTATATCAAATCAGAATAAGTTTGCAATTTTTATTGTTTTTATAAAATCCCATGAGTATTGATAAATGCAATTTCAACTATTTCTGAAGTGCTTCCTGTTGACTTGTAAGCATATGTTGTTTCTTTTTTTTTTTTCTTTTTTTTTTAAGCTGTTAAATTATTAAGCAGTGTCTCATTTGTTATTTAAAACTGATGTTTTCATTATTAACTTTCTATTAATCAAAAATGATTTCTGAAGGATCATGGGACACTGGAGTAATGGCTGATGAAATTAGTTTTATCTAACATTTAACATATATTTTTTATTATTTCTTAAATTTGCATTAACAAAAAGTGTGAAAACAGTCCAGGAATATATTTTGTAATATATTAAAATAGAAGATATATTAAATCATATTTCCCAATATCGCTGTGTTTTTGATCACACAAGAGACTTGACATAACAAGATATTTAAAAATAAGAGATTTAAAATTGCAGACCCTACATTTCTGAAGTTTACTGTAATATAAACCTGATTTCCAAGGCTTCTGAATCCAAAATGATAACAAATCAATGACATTGATAAATTCACATCACACCATAAAGTTGTGAGATTAGAGTGTCTCATGATGTTAGACAAGAACTTTAACAATATTGACTGTCAAAGGAGAATAGATTTAGGCTGTTTCATAGCATTAGATAAGACTGGCTTTAGACCAGTAGATGACATTGAATTAGTTGTTGTGAAAGAAGACAGACACTGTGGGATTTGTATAACGATGGCATGATGCCCTGGGGAGGATTAAAGTGTTTGTGGCATGGCAGAAAGTGCCATGTAGTTATTGTGTCAGAGGAAGTGAAAGGTTTAGCAGGGCCTGGCATCTTGGACATTAGTTCCATTAAATATGAACGCTATGACACTAGACATACTGTACTACTGCCAGTGTACTAACTTTATGGCAGTGGTGACAATGGGCTGGTAACTTCACGTGCACTTCATCATATGGGGTTTGTAGTGTTCTATAGATGCTCTATGCCGACTGCTCCTGTTGTGACTCTGAATCTGCAATCACACTTTGGACGACTGAGAGCGGCAGTTATACGATTGAAGGCGGATCCTCTGTCACAGTGTAGCGAGTGTCTCTGTGCACAAGAAAGATATTAAAAACCTTGGGTCAGACTGTTGCCATGGCACCCAGTAATAAGTCAGGAATGAGCAACCTGTCAGAACATTTGCTGCGATATATGTGTGTTTATATCATTTATATAATGTTTTATATACATACAATATATGCACACACCAGAAGTCAGAAGCCAGTAAGAGCTTTATTGTCAAGTATGTTTACTCACACAAGGAATTTGTCTTGGTGACAGGAGCTTCCAGTGCAGGAGAAAGTACAGACATAGTGCAAACATTTGCAGACAACATATTAACATATTACACAGTAGAGATTAAATGTTGTTCAGGCTGATTAGCCGGCGAGGAAAAAAAAACTGTCCTTGTGCCTGGCCCCCGACTAGAGGGCAACAGTTGAAAGAGAGAGTGGGCTAAGGTCTGTGGGGTCAATAGTGATTTTCTTAGCCCTTTTCATCACTCTGGAAGTATAAAGATCTTGGAGGATGGGAACGGGGAATCAATAATCTTTTCAGCAATCCTTATGTTGTAGTCTCTTGATGTCTGATTTGGTATCTGAACCAAACCAGACAGTTGTGGATGAACACAGGACAGACTCGATGGCAGAGTAGAACTGATTCAGCAGCTTCTGTGGCGGGTTGAATTTCCTAATTTGGCGAAGGAAGTGACGTCTTATACTGCAATTTTGTTGAAATAACGTATTTAAAGTCAGTGTGGGTGTAATGCATGAATTTCTGTCCAGAGGATGTTTGTTCTCTCAGAGAAACAGATGGCACTGTACACTTCCAAACAGTCTACTTGATGTCAGCTGAGATTACCTACCCTTGAGCCAATAGCAAAAGAAAAGAGACACATTCAGCCCAACCTAGTACTGTATACATCAATCTAAAGCTTCGAACACATTCAATTTGATGTCCACTTGAAAAAAAGGAAATGCGTTGTGTGGAAAACCCCAGGTTTTGACAGCCTGCAGCACATTATAATCAACTATTTCAAGATCAAGATGTACCAAGAGCAGTGCTGAATGCTTTTTCGCCATTTCATAGAGTTATTGATAAAACAAATGAGTTTGTGAAGAAGTGAGCCCTGAAAGGACTTTTAAACTCCTGAATGTAATCACAATAACTTTTATATATTGTCAGATAACTCCGTTACACATGCATGCTAAATATGTATGTGCTGTTTCTGTGAGCCTACGATAGCGCTGGAGAAAACATTTATAACCAAAAGATTCAGCAGACCTGCTGACAAGATTCTGCTCTATCAACATTTATAACTTAAGATACACACCTTCTTCTTAATCCCATCTTATCTTTTTGTGAATATCAAAATATTTAGTTTGTGGCTACTGAGGGACTTCAAAAGCACATTCATCAGCCAGAGATAGACTTCAGGGTCAGGTTTGGAGTCCTTGGGTTGGTTTTCTGAAGTCATTTATTTTACTTAGATGTTGAAAAATAGAAATCTTTTTTATCTTACCAGTTTTTCTGCTGTCACAATTTTCCTTCCCTGAAGGGTTGTGACTGAAAAGTGAAAAGCAGTTTCACACTCTTTAATAGATAAGAAAAGGGCGTGAAAACATATCTGCACTGTTTGGAGGCACTTTGATCATAAAACAAAACCACATCAAACCACATCTGATGTTCATATCCGTCAAATTCTTCAATTGTCACAGTAGCTTTGAAAAACGAAGAACTACCTTCATAGTTCTGCCATGGATGAATAGAGAACTGCATCTCTGAAGAGACCATGTTATCTCTGAGACAGAAGTAAGTCAAGTTGGAATCATAGGCAGAAATCACCTAAATTAAAAACCACACCGTTTATTTTAAATAATATAATGATATGTCCTTAAAATAATAAGTAGAAAACAATATTGTGATAGTACTTATAACCATGATATCACCATAATAATGATTACACATTTTCACAATGTTTTATCCATTATTATGCATTCAGAATATGTGTTCTACCCAAATAAAATAATGACTAAAAGTAACGTTAAGTCTTTGAGAATGGGTTTCTCAAGACAGGTGGTGCATTAGAGCAGGGTCTCATCTCCTGTTTCCAAAATGCATCACAAACTGCTTGAGAAAGCTGTAAACGATTTCCACATTGCACAAGGTGCAAACAACCTTAAGCCTGTTTCACACATACTCCGTCTGCTTTTTTTACGCACCCATGTTAACAGATTCCAGCATTCACGCGGTTGGGGTCTGTCAGTGCGTTCCAGGAGTGTTGCGTCTGCAGCAGTGCAGCGATCATTCACGTACCGAGTAGCAGACTGCAAACGCGTCTTGTGTGAATGCACAATGAGTATGAGTCCGTGCTGCTTCTGCACCACATACGTAATGCACACGGACTGCATACACACTGCAGAAGGATTATGTGTGAAACAGGCATGCGTCTTGTCAAGGTTTCCATTGGTAAACACTTGGGACCAAAAATTATTCAGACACTCGTGTTATCTGACATCATCAAGATGAATTTGTTCTGACACAGTTTAACTCTGAGTTTTTGTCATATTGTATTAACATTTTCTAAACTTTAGCAAATAAACTGTGATAATGTGTCTAAATATATATATATATATATATATATATATATATATATATATATATATATATATATATATATATATATATGAAAGGGGAAAGGTCCCAGCATAACCAAGTTGATGTTTCAACATAACAGAAATTGAAAGGAAAAGACTTGAGTAAATATATACAAAAACCTGCGTACATCAATTAATTTTATTTTAATTTAAATAAAAACTAAATTTAGGTAGGATTTCTTTTTTCTTTACTAATTAAAATGTAATGTTGATCAGTGGGGTTATGCAAATGATGAGATGAAAATGATTGACAACATTTTAGTTTTAGAATTTAGCCGTACTTAGATATAATTCTATTTAGAGTGAATTTCAATTAAATAATGTAATTAAGTTCAGCATTACAGTAATTATATCAATAGCAAGTCTTGGGGGCACAGTTGGCACCATTTACAGAGAATGAGCTGTATAATTTGAGAAGCAGCGAGCCAAGAATGCAATTCATGAGTTAAGTAAACTCACAAAATGCCTCTGAGCTCCTGTCTGTGGAGAGAACAAAAGAGAACAAAAAAATGGTTACATCACAGCTGTCCCGGCAGACAGAGCTCAGTGGTTTAAATACAGCATGTCCTATTCACATCTCACTGCTCTGAGATACAGCAAGTCTCGTCTTCAGCCTACTCATTTCTCTCAGCCCCCTCACATACACACATAAACATGCTCCTTAGTCACAGACATGGATTAATGTCACAAGTGTGTCATACAAATGAAGCTTAATTAATGAGCCTTCCCTTTGTACAATTAATCAGTTTCTACATCAATTAATTAGAGTCAGTAGAGATGAGGGGAGGGAAGCAATGACGGGTACCGTTGTCTCAGTCTCAGCCTGTGCTATATAATAATACTTTACCCATAATCTGTGACCTATTAACCACTTTATCAAATACTACATTTCCATTATTGCTATTTTCATGAATCTTCTAGGGCTCTTGTCAAGGCTGGGCAGTTTCATTATAGTGGTTGCCATTACTGGCAGAATGATTATTTGCTTTATGTGTTGTCCTGGTAATGTGACATCTCTTTGCCATTATTCTTCATGGGTTCCCTCCTGCCAAGACCAGTATACAGTAGCTGATCTCCAGCAGGTGTTGTGTTTTTGATGCTGGTGTGAAGGTGTCTTGACCAAGGAGGTCTGGATAAAAGTATCCTTCAGCCCATTCCCATTCATCTTAATGTCTGATGCTCAGCTAGTGCACAAAACCTGATACAAAAATCTGTAATCTGTGCTCAAGGGCGCTCAGTTCTGAACGCAATTGTTTTTGAGCCAATCAGCTGCTCTGCAAATGCCATATGTTCAAAATAAAGCACATTTTATAAACAAGGTCTATAAAATATACAAAAAAATGCAAATTATGCAAAACAAGCCCAAACAAGTAAAACATTTCTTGCCCTATCATACATCTACTGGATGGAAAAAATATATAATTTATATAATACTTGCAAATAAATAAATAAATTCTTGTATCAGAATGGCTGGCTATTTATGAATGGCCATCAAAGGAGATTTTTTTTGACTTTACATTTACAGTTATGATTTTACAGTTTTACTCAGAGCAACTTATAAACGCAGTTGGTGAACAAGTCAGCAAGAGATATTGTGTTGTGTTGAGTTGAGCTGAGTATCAACCAGCAATATTTTTGGCTGGTGATTAGCACGGCGGTGCTGATCCAGTATCCAGACCAGCACTAAACCAGATTGTAAATTCATGGTTTTTCAGCAGGTGTCATTGTATTTCAGTAATATTTTATAAATAAACTCATGAATACAAATCTTCAACCTTTTCACAGGCAAATCACAATTGAGGAAGGTGAGCAGCGGGCCAAGGAGCTGAGTGTGATGTTTATTGAGACCAGTGCCAAGACAGGCTACAACGTCAAACAGGTGAGTTTTACCCCAACACTGTCAGTATGTGAGTGTGAGAAATGCTCTGCGTTTGTTCTGATTTCTCTTCTGAGGTGCAGTTGAAAGCATGATTCAGGATGACTAAGCACCAAGGTGGAAGAGATCAGATGTTGTGTGCAGCACTGCTGTGTTTTTTTTCTCTCTCTCTCTGAAAGCCGTATGTACAGCAAACAGTGTGTGTTGTGTGGGCTAAAGTGTGTGTGTTTGTGTATGTTAATGTCAGCTCTGTCTGACTGGATCAAAGACTGTGCCAGTCGTTCAGTCGTCCTGTCTCGCTTCTGTTAGAATTATAAAACTTTGCTTACTTTGAGTTAAAGGTTGAGTAATTAGTCAAATACAATAACAGTTGTGGCCTAATGGTTAGAAATTTGGACTTGTAACACAAAGTTTGCGGGTTTTGAGTCTTGGTACCAACAGGGATTGTTAGTGGGGGGAGTGAATGACCAGTGCTCTCTTCCACCCTCAATGCCACGACTGAGGTGAGACTCTTGAAACAAGTCATCAGAACCACAGCAAAATTGCTGCCCACTGATCCAGGTTTGTGTTTATTACTCACTGCTGTGTGTGTGCACTTGGATGGATTAAATGCTGAGCACAATGGGACACCATACTTGGCCACACATACTGTATGGCACTCACTTCACTTCACTGTTTACAAATTGTGCCTCTTTTAGGAAGACTTTATAGATAGAGATGTGACGTCATAAAATAGTCAACATTTCTTGAAGGTCATATTGGAAAAAAAAATTTTTTTTTAGCTTTTTAATTATACAAATCTTTAAAGCACACATTATGTTATAGTTCACTGTATTGAAGTAATAGTCATTCTAGAATTTTAGTGCATATAAGGGATGTTTGACATTAATATATCTTGAACATTAGTATTATATATAAAAAATACCCAAATTACCAAATTCAGTAAATATTTTAAATTATACAATTATTGTGTTAAATGTCAGGTAAATGATAAAATGTTTTTTTGGAGAAAAACGGTTTTCACAAAAAATAAATCTGAAGAAAAATGTAGTTTAAAACATATGTCAGTAAATATTTAAAATACTTAATGGTAAAAAGTTTTCTTTTTCATATACCCCAAAGCACCCTCTAGTAGCACTCTGGGGGGTCTCTGAACTACAGTATAAAAACCCATGTACTTAATAATATAAGTGGTCAATAAATGTGACATTTATTGTTTATAAATAAAAATACTTTATATTGAATTCTTTCACCAAGTAATATAATTAATTATCCTAATATTGAACTGTATTAATTTTGTGCATTAATATAAAATTAGAAGTCAGATCTCTCCATTTTACAGTTACAGTGTGAAACTTGAGGCTTATTCTATGTAGTACATGTCATTCTTTAAAAGTAATAATGAGCTGTGTTATTGTTCATTGTTCCATCAGCTGTACTGGACACTAAGCCTTTATTCTTCTCAAAGCCATGTATCACTGTTTCACAGAAGCTCAGCACTGATAGAACAACACTAAAATATGCTAAATCTCTGACACAACATATTATTTTCACCAGACATGGAACTGACTTGTTCCAGTCTCCATTACAAATTGAGGTAATTTCCAACTGACTGGAGAATGTGTTTGCTTGCAGACGTTTGATTCTGTCTTGTCTGGAGCAGGGAACCACATTCATCTGAGATTACAATCAATACCTACATTTTCATTGTTATTTCTTCAATAACAGCACCATTAGTTAAACTCATTACCTCACAGAGTATAATAACTCAAATATTGATTGAAGAATTGCAGGGAGTCAGATCCTTTCCAGGATGAAATTCAACTCTTGTGTAAATAATACAATGCTAAACAAGTTTTGATAATAATACAAATAGAATCATTTGTTGTATAGCAATGTTTCCTTGCTATAATTTCTAATAATATGAAGTTTCATTATAAATGCATAGCAAGAACATTGTTAATTTTCAGTTTTTAAAAATTCCAGTTCCGTAGGCCTACTTTAGTATAGAATAATAAAATGTTTCAGTTTCATCTCAGTTTTATTTGTAAAACAAATTAGGAGCTGGATGAACTAGAGAGAACCAAAGGGGACATTGTGATGTCTCTTGAGTCGCAAAGAGGTCTACTTGAGTTCTGCCAAAATCTCTCCATATCTGGTCCAACACCTCGGGGTGAAGCTTCCATTCCCTGGGCCTCGGCCCCTGCCTCGTTAGTATGTCTGCTCCCATATTTAGTTTCCAGGGAATATATATTGCTCTTAATGAGAGGAGTTTGCTCTGGGACCACACAAGGATCTGGTGCGCCAGTCTGTACAAGGGCGCGAACGCAGACCTCCCTGGTGGTTGATGTAAGACACCACCGATGTGTTGTCTGTGCACATCAACACATGGTGACCCCTTAGGTCTGGGAGGAAGTGCTTCAGTGCATGATAAACTGCTAGCATTTCTAGACAATTTATATGCCATGTCAGATGGTGACCGCTCCACAGACCATGGGCAGGGTGGCCACTGGTGACCGCACCCCAACCAGTGAGGGATGCATCCGTCACTAGTATTACACGGCGACAAGAAGCTCCCAGCACCGGGCCCTGATTCAAGAACCAAGGTTTCTTCCACATGTCTAAGGCACGGAGGCAGTGCCGCGTGACCTTGATAGTTTAAAGTGGATTTCCCCTCGGGGAAAATCCCTTGGTCTTGAGCCACCACTGTAGGGGTCTCATGTACAGCAGGCCAAGAGGAATCACGTTGGACGCAGCTGCCATCAGACCCAACAATCTCTGAAATTGTTTGACAGTGAGTGACTAGCCTTCTTTGACTCTCTCGACTGAGATGAGGATCGACTCAATGAGGATCGACTGCATCGCGGTCAAATCCCATACTACGCCTAGATTGGTGGTTCTCTGAACTGGAGAAAGTACACTCTTCTTTGGCATTCAGTCTCAAACCCAGCTCCCCCATATGTGTGAGAACGACATCTCGATGCCAAGCCGCAACCTGCTCTGACTGAGCTAAAATCAACCAATCGTCGTTATAGTTTAGAATACGGATGCCCTGCATGTGCAGGGGGACCAGAGCCACATCTACACATTTTGTGAATGTGCGGGGTGAGAGTGCAAGGCCCAAAGGAAGTACTCGATATTGGTAAGTTTCGCCCCCGAAATCGAACCTCAGAAACTTCCTGTGTTGTGGAAGGATGGATATCTGGAAGTATGCATCTTTGAGATCTATTGTGACAAACCAATCCTCGGACCTGATCTGAGCTACAACATGATTGATCTTGAGCATTTTGGACTTCAATCTCATAACTGATCGATTTAAGACCTGCAAATCTGTGATCGGACGCAACCCCCCATCCTTCTTTGGAACTATGAAATACCGGCTGTACAACCCAGATTCCCTGTCTTGAGGAGGGACCACCTTTATGGCCTCCTTCTCTAATAGGGTTTTCCCGTCCTGTTCCATAACCAGACCCTGCTTGCGGCCGACTATCGTTGGAGTAACCCCATTGAACATCTGCGATGCAGAGCCGAACTGAATACGGTAGCCTTTTTCTACTGTGTGCAGGACCCATATAGATACATTTGGCAGTAGATTCTCAGCCCCGCTACGACTACGGGCGGAAGATACTGAGAACAATGCTCGCTGGGGACCGCTGCGCCCTTGATCACTGGCAGGGTTGGCAGATTGGCCCCCCGAGGGCACTGAGGTGAGACGGGCACCGTGTACCCCAGCAGAGGCTGCCCTCTGAAGCCCTGGGCTTCTGGCGAGGACTTCTTTGCTTCAATGACTGCCCTTAGATCTTGTTTGGGCCTAGAAGACCTCGGCCGAGAGTCTGTTTTTGGGCCTCGCGCTAAGAGGAGCTAGGGTGAGGCTTGGGCACCTCCCGTCAAGATGCCCCAAGAGAGCGACGAGAGAGGAACTTATGGAATGCCACCCCCTGTTTGCAGGCCTCCTGAAACCTGTTGACGACGGTGCCGACTGCGTTGCTGAACAGGCCAGAAGGCTGGATTGGGGCGTCCATAAGGCAGACCCTGTCCCGCTCTTTTATTTCGGACAGGGTCAGCCAAAAGTGTCTCTCCATGGCCACCATAGCTGCCATGGACCGCCCAATCGCGCGGAGGGAGAGATCAGCGGTCCTTCTTAGCTCTGATATATCATGGGACTTGATCTCCTCTCCCTCATTTAGCTCTTTAAGCAGGTCGGCTTAAGGAACTGCAGAGTGTGCTTCCGACTCCAGAGATTGGACGCCGGATCTGGCGGAAGTGGAAGGAGATAGGGACTCGCCCGTCTCCATTCCCTCCGCCAAATCCACTTGCGAACCCCACGAGTGCAGCTGCCATTCTGCAACAGCAGAAGCGGGGAAGGCACCGCGGGGAACGCTGGCGAAGGCTCCCTCCTCAAAGAGAGCCCTCCGGGAACAAAGAAGCCACACCAACGTTCTCTCGCAGTGCGGACAGTCTTCCCCCTCTAGAGCTGACTCAGTGTGCTTCGAACACAGGCAGACCACACAAAGGCTGTGTGTATCCCCACTTGTTATATATCACGGGCAGGGAGAAACACACAATCTGTAATGCAATCCAGATTCGCCCTTTGAATGCTTAGTTTTCGCTTTGCTCTTAGACATGACTTGGAGCTCTACTGGACAGACAACAGTAAATAAGACTCACAAGACAAACAAATGACATTCACACACAGATCGCTTGCTGAAGACGTCTTTTTATAGCTTCCTGGTCGCTTACGTCACCCCGCCTGTGACATCATGCTCTTCCAATTGGACTGATTACACACAATATTCAGAGTCGCTCAAGCTAAGCGCGTTCCCCAAAGCGTTTTCGACGCAGCTCGAGTTCCTGAAGAGGAACATTGCTTCAAAAAACAGAGAACTAAAAAGAGACTGAAAGATGAATGTTTTTGTTGTAGATAAATATGTTAGCTAACACTTACACAGTTGTGTTATGCAAATAGGTGTGAAGCGAGTATTTGTACACACTCTTCTGATTTGTAAAATGACAAATGTGACACCGTATGGACGCATGAAAGCCAAGGCCGCAAGTATACATTAAATGCTCTCTTTGGAACAGGACCTGTCTGTTTTTGTCAATTGAAATGGTTTTGTTTTCTTTTGTTTTTGTCCCAGCTAAATTATGACTCTGAAGGTAGTTAACAAAACGAGTCTTTCTTTCTGACCCTCTCTGCTTAATGTTCCAGTGTGTCCCATTTCGCTGTGGCTCATTCATTGTGACTGATGGCATGAAATGAGATGGGTAGTGTTGGCTACATAAGCTAACTGCCCTGTTTAATATGATTGTGCGTGAGTATGGCTATATATCATTGCAGTTTAGCCTCACATAGCTTCTGGAAACAGCCCTTTATAGAGGATGGCTGTGATGGAGGTGTGTGGTGGGCCATTAATTGCCCTGCTAGGAGCGGAGTGCTAGCAATGCATTGCAAGTTTCAGAAGGCAGAGCCAGACTAAGTGCTTTTTACTGTCCCTTTATCATCTCCTCACATAGTCCACTTTAAAGGTCAGCAGGTTTTTAGTCTGTGACATTTATGATTCTGAAAAGAATTACTTGCATGGGATCTTAATTTCTATTGCTATATATAACTGGTCAGGTCTGCTTCAGTGCACCAGAGAAAGTCTTCATTGCTCCAAAATAGCTTTTTTACAGGTTTAAAAATGGTTCAGCTCATGTTTGCTGCCAGAAGGCTGCACAGTATGACACAGGGCCGTGGCTAGACTAAATGTTATATAGACTAAAGTATTTTTTTTGCAAAGCATACCTGGTAAAGGAAATAACCAAGAAAAATGTAATACTGCTAATATATCTAAAGGTGTGGTCACATTACTATTTTATATACACATTACTTAAGTGTATGTTAGTTAGTACATATTACTAAATACTTTTGTTTTTTAAATAATTATGAATTTATAATTAATCAAAACAATTAAATGTTAGGAACTGTTTACTATATATAGCTTCAAAACATACAAGCAAATAAAAAGTAATAAAGACAAAAAATATATATTTTAACATATCTGATAATTTGTCCTGTCATTAAGACATAATGTTTTTACTATATTGAATAAATACTTTTAAATAAAGGTTATTTATTGGCCTCAATAGTTCCATTAAGTACCTTTTAACATCCATGGAATCTTTCCATTACACTATATAAATATAAACCCCTGTGAACCCACTTTAGGAACCTTTTTTAATCCTATTTTTAAAGGGTTGGTTGATTATGATTTTTTTTTCTCTTTTACTTTAGTATGTGATAAACAACATATGCAAAGGTAAGACGCTCAAAGTTTAATGCAAAGGGAGATGTTTTATTTTACAGAATTCGCTTTTTAAGGTCTGCAAAACACATCTTGTATGGACCAGAGCAAGTTTTTACTGTTGTTGAAGTAGAATGTTACTGTTAAAAGTTAAACTATTACTCTACAAAAATACTAAATGCAATCTTGTATTCTGCTGCACTAAAGCTTAAATAAGGATAGAAAAGGACATCAAAAGATTACATAAACAGCAGTAGCATTTGCAAATAACAGTGTATTTAAAAAATGTATAAGACAGTACACACAAAAAAAAACATAAACAACAAAAAAAAAACATTCCATTCAGAAATGTCCTGTAAGAGCTGTGCTTGCACAGGTTCTTTTTATTCCTCTTCACTGATATTCTCTGGGTCTGATTTAGGTTCAGGTATCAAATTGATAAGGCAATATAAAAAAAAAAATATTATTTTAATTTATTTATTTTTTTTTTTTTACATACGAAGGGTGAACACGTTACAGTGCACCCCATAAACATAATCACAAGCCTTCAAAATAGCTTATTTACCACCCCTTTAAGACTGTGTACTATATTCTAAAGAGCATAATGATGCCTTCACAGAGTGGTGGGTGAAACCACACATTGTTAAGCAAAGCCCACTTCAACCTTGAAAGCTTATGCAAGTCTATATTCACTCACCGGCCACTTTATTTAAATATACCTTGCTAGTACCAGCTTGAACCCCATTTTGACTTCGGAACTGCCTTAATTCTTCGTGGCATAGATTCAGCAGTGTGCTGGAACATTTCTCAGAGATTTTGATCCATGTGGAACACAGCTGATGCAGATATTTCAGTTCCATCACATCCCAACGTTGCTCTATTCATTTGAGATCTGATGACTGTGGAGTATGGTATAGTGAACTCATCGTCATGTTAAAAAAACAGTTTGAGAGGATTTGAGCTTTGTGTTATGATGCATTATCCTGCTGGAAGTAACCATTACAAGATGGCTGGAAGTAGCCTTTGCAAGATAGACATTACACTGTGGTCATAAATGGATGGATATTGTAAGCAACAATCTTCAGGTAGGCGGTGGCATTAAAACGATGTTCAACTAGCCCTAAGGGGCCCAAAGTGTGCCAAGAAAACATCCTCCACATCATTACACCACCACCAGTCTGAAACATTGATACAAGGCAGGATGAATCCATGCTTTCATGTTATTTACTACAAATTCTAACCCTACCATCCATTGTTGCAGCAGAAATTAAGACTCATCTGACCAGCCAACCTTTTTCCAATCTTCTATTGTCTTCTATTTTGGTGAGGCAGTTCAAATTGTAGCCTTAGTTTGCTGGTCTTAACTAACAGGACTAGCACCCCATAAGGTCTTCTGCTGCTGTTTCCTACGTGCTTAAAAGTTCAGCATGTTGTGTATTTAGAAATGCCCTTCTGGTTATTTGAATTAAGGTTGTCTTTCTATCAGCTTGAACCAGTCTCCGCTGACTTCTGGCATCAATAAGGCATTTTTGCCCACAGAAACCTAGAAATGGTTATGTGTGAAAATCCCAGTAGATCAGCAGTTTCTGAAATACCCAGATCAGTCCATCTGGCAACAAAGCTGCATTTCAAATTTGCTAATTTAACTTACGTGCAAAATTGGAATATTGCATAATACATTAGCGAATATGCACGGTTTCCATCCAACACGTCAAAGAGGACAAAATTGTCACTTACAAATAAACTGGCACTAATATCACTAAGAAAAGTAGGAGAAGCCACTGAATATATATAATAAATTACTTGTGCCTCAGAGTGAGCAGATGAAATGCAATAAATATGGTCATTGCTTTCAGAGGTGGATGCTGCTGTTTGAGAACACAGTCATGTAAGACAGTTCTGGGAGGCATTTATACAAAAATACTCTGAAAACAGATTTTGCTTCTGACTATAACAGCATTTCAGATGCTGTGCAAGAAAATCGGATTGCTGGTTGGTCAAGTTATCCCATCATGGAGGAATTTAATTGCCAAATGCATTTCCATCTCCCATTATTTGCATTAACCCTTTTTTGTTTTAGACAAGTCAAAAACCACCTCAAACTTTTTTGCAAATTAAGGTATTTCCCCATTCTGATGCTTGGTTTGAACTTCAACAGATCGTCTTGACTATGTCTACGTTCCTAAATGCTGCCATGTGATTGGCTGATTAGATATTTGCATTAATGAGCAGCTGAACAGGTGTACCTAATAAAGTGCATTTGTTTGTCTGTAATTGGCAGCAAGAAGAATATGATTGTTGTTGAAGAGAGAATGTTTTATCTCCCAAATTTATTATAAAGATAGCAGTGTTCTGTTGGTCAGTGCTGCTAATTCATTTGACCAACAAAGTTTTTAGCCCTCATGTTCAATACTTCCCCTCAGTTGAATAGATTCCTTATAAAACAACTAATAAAATGGTTGCAGAGCATTCCCCACTATCCATTGTTTTAACAGACAACATTTTTGTATGAAGTTTTCAGGTTACTAACAGCTGAAGTCTCTAACAGCATTTTCTCTTCTCTCCTGCAGCTGTTTCGACGTGTTGCAGCTGCCCTTCCAGGAATGGAGAGCATGCAGGAGACAAGCAAAGAAGGCAGTATCCTTTCAGTGATCTCAAAACCAAAACAATTCAGCAATTCAGATCGTATGTCTAACTCTGCTGCTCTCTACTTCACATTTAATAATATATAAATAATCAAGAACTGACTGGCTTTCAGTGTTTACTTATGGCCTCGAGCACATGGTTTCTCTTCTGTTTTTGTCTTATGTACTCCCACAGCCCCAGCAATAAGTACTACTTAACTGAGACCAATCCATAAACATGTTACTTTAACTTTACAGGATTGTATGTATCATTTTCATTAATATTGTTAGTCACAAAAATAGTCAATACCAAATGTAGAAGAAAAATACACTTTCACAGACCCTTTCTTACCGAACAGAATTATAAAGAGATGCATTTGAAAACATGAAACTACACACTCCTGACGTTCGTTTCATTAAATATTTGTACCTAGGAGTTTTAAGCATCGTAACTGACCAAAGCCCCATATATAGAGGTAGAAGTTGAAGTGACGCTCATGATATTATAAGAACAGCTGCTTCTCTTTCTAGTAAAGATGCAAAATACGATGAAAAATTGCATTCGTCTGTACTGTTCTATTGCTCGTTTAACACTGTACTCATATAGATGTTCATCATAAGTAGGCTCTCAACTGGTTTTGCTTCAGGACCCAGATATTCACTTATTATTTTATTGAAGTAAACAAAAATATCCTAGAATCAAACATTACAAATTTTTACATTCAGTATATAATTCAACATTCAGACAATAATGTACCATGCAGCACACATTCTGACACCATCGAAATGTTGCATGTGAACCCAATTACACAGCAAACCAAACATTCCCATACCTTTAATATAATAAGGTTCCCCTTCTGCAACCAATTTCTAACAATCTAAGAATAATAATTTTTTTTTACCAAGAACTAATTTTTCTAGAATGAGGTGGCCAAAAATTATTTTTGGCTTGCATAGATTTGTTTATGATTTTTGAGGATCAGGGGCCCGTTTCATTAAAGACACAGATTAAAGAAAAGCCAGGATTAAAGTCCAAAATATGACTTGAAATAACCTAACAAATTAATTAGGGCTAATGTGGTTCAATAAACAACATATTTGTTCACTCAATCTCACTAATTTGAGCCAGGTTCAATGAGTCAAGATCATTTATGTGCTCACTTATTTTTAAGCATCCCTTAATGTCGATCATAGATCAAGTCGATCCACCATGGCAAACAGCAAATATATTTTAGCTATTTGATGCGTTTGAGATGTTGTGTTTTCCTCAGTGCATAACTGACATGTCACAGTTATATTCTTCATCTGTAAATGTTAGAAAGTCATGCAAATATATCCATTTTGTTGTTAGGAGTGGGTGAGCGAGTGAGCGAGTAAGAATTTTGAGTCAAATATACATTTTGCTAAAATATTTGTTGTTGGACATTAAAGGTGCCATAGAATGCAACAATCACTTTTATAAGGAGTTTGAACACAGTTGTGTGGCTGCAGTGTGTGAAAACAACCAGCCTATAGTGGTAAAAATCCACCCACTCATTGTTTTATAATCCCAATAAATCATAAACGGTCTCTCCACCCTTGCACAGTATAAAACTACACAATTAATCACATCCAAAATAAAAGTTTTTATTAACATAATATGTGAGAATACTGTGTATATTTATTATGTGAATACAAATACTTGCATGTATAAATTTAGGAAAAATATGTTATGTTTATATTTTATATATAAAATATAAGAATATAAATGTATATACATGTAAATATTTTCAAAATACATCATACTGTATGTGTGTGTATTTCTTTATACATAATTAATATACACAGTACACATATATATTTTGTAATCAAAAACTTTTATTTTGTATGTGATTAATCACGATTAATCCTTTGACGGCACTAATATATATATATATATATATATATATATATATATATATATATATATATATATATATATATATATATATATATATATATATATATATATATGTGTGTGTGTATTTATTTATTTATTAAATACTAATCCTATATACTTCACACATATAACACATGGTGGTCATCAGTAACCATTTTTATCTTGTTTATCATGTTTAGGCCTTTTACTTTGCATCTTTTTGCATAAGTGCATGTACAGTAATGCAACCTGTCCATGTTGACATCTGCCTAGTTTGCCTAGCTTCAGACTGATTACACCAAAATCCTGTAGTCGGATGGGATGTGGAGCCTCTGACATTGAAAGAAATATATTTTGTGTTTTCACCTTCCTTTTAAAAGTTGAAAGTACATTAGAAGTTCTAAAGTACTTATGAAGTGGTCATTGTAGAACAGTTGTTGATCAGCATGGAGCTGTACTATTCTGAGCGAACCTATAGATCTGCACTGCAGTTGTGTCAGTTGATAGCTAATATTAATTTATTTTGTCTCTTTTTTGAATGAAATTCAAATATTGGGCTTGTTCCACTCTGAGGCTAATTTATTTTCCTCTCATTACATTTTCTGCTACATTCAGTAATAGTGGCATTTTAAGTCTATTGCTATGATAACAAGAAACATTTCTCTCTTTAGTATCTGTGTGAATATTTGCAGCAGAATAGGATATATTTCCAATCCAGTATGTTTGAATGACACAAGGTCTTTTATTTTATTTTTTCTGATACAGGTGCAGAGTGTTTATTGCATTCCATGCGTGGGCTGTAGGGTAGCCTCTGTTTGCATGTGTCTAGGAATAATAGCACAGTTAAGGCAATGATTATCTACATGGAGAACAAAAAAGAGGCATAAAATTGGGGTCCGCTCGTGTGGTAATTCAATAATAAAGTCAGTTATGTCTATAAATTTGATTTAAAGAGAATGTTACCGTTTAAAATACAATCCATTCATACCCTGATGCTGGTGAGACAACTTTTAAAAGCAGTATCCGAATAAAAACCAAAGGGATTGGAACGACATGAGGGTGGAACGACATGATACAATTTTTATTTTGGGTGAACTATATAATGCAAGTATGTTAATGAATACTGATTAAGTGATGTGATGTTTTGATCTTATTGGCTGGCGTGGTTGAATCCCAGGCCAAGGTTATGTCTTCACGTGTTTACGAAGCTCTGATTTGGTTTTATATTATAAGTATATTAATGAGGCTTAATCTGACTGATTTAGTGAAATACATTAAACAAATAATTTTACGCTGACGCCATTAACCAAACTACACACGCACATATGGCACCTCTCACTACTTCGACATTTGTTCATGAATGAAAACATGAGCACATTACATCTCTGAGAGCCGGCGCAGCCAGGAGCAGCTGGTATGACTGAACAAGCATAAAAGCTCCACTAAACCCACACACCTCTCAGGGACACCAGTTCATATTCATTTGAAGGAGGTTCTTTTATGTTGGCAAGAAAGACACTTCGCAAAGAAAGCTTCGAGCGTTATTTCGGATGAAGGCCACTAGATGGTGCACGTTCCCTTTTGCTGGCAGACGTCAGAATACGATAAATAAAATGAATAATATATATATATATATATATATTACAAGTTCTGTCAAAATATTCAGATCTTATCTGCTAATATATGCAAAACAACGTTTTTTTTTTTTTTTTTTGCTGTGTATAAAGCCTTTTGTAGATATAAAGATGCAATAAATATTCAATAATTCAGCATTTATGGCTGCAATTACTCCTGATGACAGGAGAGGTCAGTACAAAGGCTTACTTTTTGAGTTACACAAAGTTAGGTTCCTGCTTTATATTCATATTATAAATAATCAGTACATTTAATATTAAATATAAATCTTAATTTATAATAAAGCATTTATGATTACAAGTCTTACCTATAGCCAGTCCCCCACAAAATAAATAAGTAATCATTCTATCTTTTCTTAGTTGGATTTTTTTTTCACCTACGTTTGTATTCATTGTTTGATGTAAATTCTTGATGTACTGAAGTTTGTTTCCTTAACAGCATTCTCTAGTGATTGACATAAAACTGGACAAACCACAGGAGCCTCCAACTGCTGAGGCCGGATGTTCCTGTTAATAGTTCACATCTGATTTACAGCATCATCTACACCACATGCTTGTTGTGTTGCTTCC
Source organism: Carassius auratus (assembly GCF_003368295.1). Lineage (NCBI taxonomy): Eukaryota > Metazoa > Chordata > Actinopteri > Cypriniformes > Cyprinidae > Carassius > Carassius auratus. The sequence continues at coordinate 14,347,595 of NC_039273.1, read as the reverse complement.
TCTTGGTTAGCTTCCAGTTGTGTTTTCAGATCGGATATTTGGCCTTCCCATCTGACTTTTAGTAACTTGTTGGAATCAGTGTTACATCAATTTCAAGTGTAAAATAGTATACTTTAGTAACAAAATTGCCAAAAATCCTAAAAATTCGAAAAGTAAAGGGCAAAAATGAACAAAAATGTAGACTATGTCCAGCATATATACTTTTTGAAAATGTAGAGAGGTAGATTTTTTTCTTTGTTTTGTATTTTTGTATACAAGGATGAGCACTAAACCAGATAATAAATTCTATAATTTTGCCATAAAAAGCAGGATTTCAAAAGCAAGAGGGCAATTCAAAAAACAAACAACCTACGAAAAATGGCAAACATGCATGTTAGCCTTTTTCAAAAGCATTTCAATCCATCTGGCTACTGTGCACAAGATTATGTGAATGTGTATGTTTTTAATGCACTTTTGAAATCAACTTATTTTAGCCTCCTTTTATTTTCTTTCTTTTTTTTTTTTTTGCAAACAACCTGATAACATGAAAGGTTTTGTTTCTTCTGTGAAATATTCTTCTGTGTAAGTTCTAGGGCATTTAGCATATTGCATATAGTCGCAAGGTGACAGAGGAGGAAACCATGCATATAAACTTGTTCATTCATATTTAATTGGAATAATTAATTTGAACACTGGCAGTTTCCACACTGATTCATCGAACAGTCCAATTCTATTGTAAACACATCAGCTGTCATTTTCAAACAGGCTTTAATGTCAGAAATGCAAAGATAGGACATTCCTCCAAAAATAACTATAGTTCGCTTTTAAGAATTAGCATTATGCAGCATTATAGTGTTTGCCTTGTGTAGGAACCCACTCATGTCTACAGCTGCTCTTTGGGCCAGTAAATGGTAGTGCACTGACCAGGGGGACACACATTGTGTTGTATATCAGTTTATTTGAAATGTATTTCATGTGAATCTTTAATGCACTTTTTCAAGAAAGGAAGATGTAAATGTTTCAAAATTGCTGTGTCTGTCCTTGAAACCACTTTAGAGTACACTGTAGCGTACATCTCTGTGAAAATCGCTCAAGGGTCACTGTACAGATGAATTATTTGTAAAGTTGCTTCAAATAAAGCCAGAAGCAAGTGCAAACTAGCTATATGTGATGTTTAGGAAGCAAGTAGGAGCAAATGACGTCAGCGCCATGCAGAATCAAAGTGAAATATCACTTTTTTTCCTACTAAATCCAGCAGCATTTAATTGGAATCAGTGGCATAGTGTCTGTGAATGCAGGTATATGGGCCTGGGCAGACTGGGGATCCACCGAGCTGAGGGGAACTTTTAATTGAAATGAGGAAATGAATTTCCCTGCAATTTCCCTGCCCGAGTCCAACTGGACCCAGTGTCTTTTCACTCTCTCTTTCTTCCCCATTACACAGCTGCCGTTGCAGCCATTAAAAAAGTTTTTAGTGGCAAAGTGGTAATATTTCACTTAAGTTCATTTAGAAAAAAAATTGGAAAATGTTATGTTTGTTAAATTCAGGTTTTTGTTTTTTTAAAGGGAACAACCAAGCGGCCAGTGGCAGTGAGTTGAGCAAATGTTTGTTTATGATCAATTTAGCCTTCTCAAATCAACACGACGACTTGCCTAAAATAAAATCTATAGACATAAAACACTTTAATTTAAACATTTAAAGGCACAGTATGTAAATTTTTTTTATTAAATATCCCAAATGTTTCACATAATGTTTAAATCCAGAGAAACAATCAATTTTAACTAGTGACATTAACTGTGTTCAAAGTGTCTTTAGGTGCATTCAACTTCATGCACTGCCGTGCAAACCGATCGCAATCTGACTTGAAGCAGTGCATGCCGGTTAGAAATTTTGTCCGACTTGAGACGGCGCCGACGCTACATGACTATCACGTGTGGCATCAAAGTACCACGAGAGCGTTTGGAGAGCTGATGACGACACAGATGTTTCGCGATTGGCCAGATTCACCACCTGACGACGATCACGTGTGTTTCGGATTATTCAAACATTTTCAGTTCCAATAATGGCCACAAATCTGTGCTTTAAGAATGGATAAAAGCTTCTTTTTTTTTATTGTGGTCGCACTGTTTTATCGATTTACGTTTATCATACAACACTGATAAAAGTATATATACCCCCACTTTATTAGTATTTAAATTGTATATGATTATGTTGACCTTTATTCTACTCTTTATTAAGCAGTATATAAAAAGTGTTTTTGTTGCTCATGGAAATGTTTCTGAAATGTCTGTATTTGACAAATATTTCATTTAATTCTCTTCATCTGTGATAAAGTATGTAAACACCGCGTGAGTGTCACTAATGGGAGCAGAAAGTGTCCGGTTTGACTGCTCCATTTTCAACTCTGCCCCCAACTGCAAGCAGCTACTCTTGTTGATCGCTGTCTGTAGACGTCTTTCAAGTCGAACGCACCTATTGTGTCCCCTAAAGATGTCATAGTCCTTAAATTTCCAGTTTTGTTTAATAGAAAACATGAAAACACCAAAGACGCTTTAATTTGATATGCATTTTATTGGACAGGTGACAACTGCCCAGAGTAGTATTATAACAGAACTTTCAAATGTATCTATTATGATTAAACAGCGCTGCTTTACCCCACATTCGCATGACCTGAAGGAGCAGAAGCAGTCGACTGTGGCATAATAAAAGTTCTGCTGCTTTCGAGCCGTTTTTTGCGCTTGTTCAGCGGCCTCGTTTCACTTCAGTGACTTTTAGCGTCACTCTGCTTCATACTGCGATGGTAATAAATTATTAGCTATCCATGAACATGATTTCTGCCCGGATTGCATCGGCTGTGGGGATGAAGACTACAACTCCCATGATTCCATACTCAGTTATGGCGTCATCAAACTACACCTTTGTTTGTTTGTTTGTATTGAATACACGCCCTCTTTAGGGACAAAAACTTACATATTGTGCCTTTAACCTAAATAAATGTGCACTGTTGAATGCATATTCAATCGTTTGTGCATAACGAGTGATAGCTTAAAAACGGTGAACGCTTAAAAATATGCTGTCATTTTTCCACATAAAGATAAGATAAAACCTCATTGGCAGGTAGACCTCATTTGCAGTAACATTTTTATTTGTGTGCACTCACAATATCAACAAAAACTTGTGCTTTTGTAAAATAAGGAAAACAAACGCTTTCTGATGCGCTTTCTGTCATCTCTGTCTTGAGCATGAGTGCCTTATAATGATGAACTGAAACTCAGCGAATACTTGCCTTTCCGAAATGATAAATATATCTATATAATGTTTTAAATTATTAATTTAAAACTAAATAATTCAAATCAAAAGCAAAACCTTTCATTATGTAATCCAAATAAATGCATTTCTCTCTAAAGGCACGTCCAGTAAAGAGATGGCAAGTCAGGTTCGTCAATTCATCTTTGCGGTACTGACTCAGAAAACTAGTTTATAAACTAGTTTATTAACAATCAATTATAATATCCCCTCACTATTTTTTACTTTTTTGTTTGTTTTTCATTTGTTTTGTATTTCTGTTTAAAAAATGTGTTTGCATTAAGTAGCTACAAATAGCCTACGGCAGCATTATAGTGCCATGTTGAAAAATAAATAAATAAATACGATTAACGTCATATTATTTTAAGAATAAAGTCAAAATTATGATAATAAAATTGTTATATTGCGTGAAGTTAATGTGAAAATTACACCTTTAGACTACTTTGCCCCCTCCCCTTCAAAAGAAAAAAGAAAAAAAGTCAATGACATCCATCATTCTTCACATTTAACATAGAAATGTAGACCTACTGATGTTTTTTACTCTGCAAATGTTAAAGAGGAAAATATCACAGATTCAAATGCCACTTGAATTGAGGTGAATTATCTCACTACAAATTAAAGAGCATAAAAACATAAAAAGTTAAGGAGGCTGAGACTTTGTAGTAACAAAGCACAAAGCTGCGATTATTGGGTGGCCTGTACAAATTTCTTTGAATATGGGCCCAGAAAAGGGAAAAGCAGATTTGCCTGCGCCAATGCTTTCTCACATCACAGAGGGGTTTTAAAGATATCACTTAACTTAAGCTGGATGGCGGTATTTATTGGTTTTGTTTACATTTTTCTTCACTCTTATCTTCTGAAAAGAGGTTCTGATTTGAATTTAATGGGGTGCAGATATGCCCCTTGTATGGAACCATATCATCAGTGTACCTGTACTACCGGTAGTCATTGTGATTGACACAGCGCTACATCAACCTTGGGTGAATGTCTGTGTGTAAATGAGTTATGCTTTTAAGGGTGCAACCATTCCCTGTGTATATGTTTTAGCTCAGTGGAGCCAGCCTGATTGATTCAGAGCTAGCTTTACCGTTCACACTGTATAGAAATCTAGCATGTCGGTCCAAATCAGTTAAATCAATAAAAGTGTCTTATTACCAAAAAAAAAAAAAAAAAAAAGAATATTGCCCTTTCTCATTTTTCTTATTCTTTTCTCATGCATAACTGGACACAGTTCAGCATTTATTTGATGACAAATAGCCTACTATAAAACAGTAATATTGTGAAATATTACAATTTAAATGTAATCTTACATAGAATTAAAAAAATTTACATAGAAATATGGGTTATTATAATGTTAAATGAATTGAATTAATCCAGATAATTTAAAAATAGAGTAACAAATTATCCCATTCAAATTATTTCTGAAGGATCATGTGACACTGAAAACTGAATTAAATGGCTGCCGAAAATTCAGCTTTGCTATCAAAAGAATAAATTATATTTTTAAAATACATCAAATAGAAATGAGGTATTTTTTAAATGTAAAAGTGTTTTACAAAATTACTGTTTCACTGTATATTTGATCAAATAAATGAAGCCTTTGTGAGCATAAGGGATTTAAAAATTATATACACATACATCCATTGATGTATAGTTTGTTAGGATAGGACAATATTTGGCCAAAATACAACTATTTGAAAATCTGGAATCTGACATCTGTGCATAAATATTAAGAAAAATGCCTTAAAAGTTTCATTTTGACCAATAAAATGTATTTTGATTTTGTGGTCCAGGGTCATATATAAAGTGTGTGCGTGTGTTTAGTTGTTTAGTTGTCTTAGTTGTTTTCATACAGTACAATCTCTTGACTTTGTAATGAAAGCTATTATATCTATACAGGATGTTAGTGTTTAGTCTTGAGAGATTGTAAACCTGAGGAAACAGCTTTAAGTTATAACTGTCAAATTAAGCAGTATAATTTTACACGTGAAAGCTTTGCCAGACCTGTCACAACAGGTCAAAGCTTAATCCACTATTTCTCTCCAAACAGGTTTGCATAGGTGTAGGTGAAACTAGTTGACACTCTTTCCTGAAACTGTGAGTAAATTTGGTCTGATCAACCATCAGTGAAAATCATAAATCAGCAGTTATCTGTTTGACCTAGATATATATGAGGCTTGTAAAGCAGCAGCACAGACAAAGACTGGTGATTTGACTCGATGGATAGTCTTTTTATAGCGCATGGTGATTTCGGTAGAAGAATCTGTTGTCAAACATGATAACAGCTATATAATCGCTTTACATCCTTGTTTTGCTTGAGTTATCTGCTCATGAAGCCTTCTGAGGAAACATATCATATTGTTTCACATTCCAAGAATTCACGTCAAGAATTCTCTTTAAATGTTTAGATTTTTTTTCCAGTTTATGTTTATATAATTTATTGCAGTCATGTTATTGCTTAAGCAAATGTTTATTTCTGTACCTTTTCTAATGACAACATTATAAAAGTTTTCCTCAGAAAACAGCACATTCAGGTGTGTAGATAAAGACTCTGTATTTGCCAATGTAATATAAAAAACTTTGGTAAACCAAAACTCTTTTCAGAAATGATCCATAAAAGATGACATATGTTTAATGAAAAGCATGTATAATCCATTGACACTGCTGAGTGATTCCATTCTTTGTGTTTTTTTTTTTTTTTTTGGTCAGCTGCAGACTCACAACTGTGAATATGCCAGCAGTATGGAATATACTTATGGTTTTAATTTGGCATACATTTGTAACAATTTCAACATTTCATTTGATATAATCTTTCCTTTGTCTATAAAAGACTAGTAAAAGTCATGGTATTGCATTTATTTTATTCTTTTTAAAGTACAATGACGATATATCCAAAAAAAAAAAGTGTATTATTTGTTTTTCTTTGTAAATAGAGGTCCCTCACAAGGGGAATGTCATATTTGGGGTCCTTGTATCAAAAAAGTGTGAACCCCCTCTGCTCTAGATAGTCTTGCAAAACATGATGTCAGGATGTGCTTTATAAAAAGACTCAAGCTATCAGAATTTTTAAATTACAATAATTTATAAGTTATATAAATAACAAAGCTTAAAATAACTTAAAAGCGTCCATTTGAGAAGTAGGGGTGAATCGAATCTTTCCAAGATTGCCATCTGCTCTGAAAGTCTTGTTTCGCATCTGGGACCCTCTGTCTCTCGGGACAGCTGAAACAAATCCGGCCTCAGCAGCTGGGATGGATTAAGGGTGGAATATCTAATGAGAAGTTCCCCTCAGATGGAGGAGCAGGATTCGGACTTGTGGCTATTCAAGTGGAAAATGCAGTCGCTGAAGCACATGGAGGGGTTCGGAGTTGTTTAAACAACCTTCTCCAGGACTGACTGTTGCTCCCGCTTTTTCAGTATGCCAGGCGTAATTCGCACATGACAGAAGCAAAGCAGATGGTGAAAGTCTATTGTTTGTATTGCTAATCCTTTGCTTATGGTGTCTGTCGCACTTTTCATTAAATCTCTTCTGATGAAATCCTTCTCCATGACATCATTTCTCTGTGTTGAGAGACAAAGGTAAAATTGAGTAAAACTGCAAGTATTCTGTTGTTTCCTTTATTCTTACTTTTAATGAACACAACTGTCACTATAATGTTAAAAAATGTCATCCAGTGTATTTGTGTTAATATGACGGTATTACAATCCCTGACTAATTCTCTTTATTAAAATTGCACAAATTTGACAATTGTGTCATCAATTACTTACCTATGTTTTTACATTTAGTTTCAACTTAGTTGTCGATTATTACAGTAGGATGAAGACTTACACATTGCAGGTGGGAACAATCCTCTCTTCAGGTTGCCTGGAGAAACTCATTCTCTTCAGGAAAGTCGGGAGTCGGAGTTTGGGTCTGTATTGTTTTCGCACTGGACTAAAAACAGAGACAAGAAGAAGTTAGGTATGTGAATGGGAACACAGATGCATTCATCCGTATGTTATAGCTACTATTTCAGACACTCTGAGTTGTCTCTTTAAAAAGTATTTAAAATATTAGAGGGATTTGAGACCCAATGCACTACTAACAAAATCTCACGTGACAACGGGTGTACACTTTCTGCTAGTATTCTGGCTACTCATAAACTGAATCAGGTGATATGGAGGTTGCTGATTCAAAAGGTTCACTTGACTCTGTAAATTAATTTTAGCATCTGGTGGCATGTTACACATTAGTCACCAGTCACTGAGGTGCCCTGGTCAATGAAACATAAGAATATGACGACAATGAAAAACATTTGATAAATCTAGTTTAAAACGAATTCACCAAGTTCCATTTCCAGCGAAAGTTCACATATAATGACTCTAGAAATGTCATGTGGTGTAACCAAGTTTAAAAGGAATAACATATTTTCCATGAATAAGTGTGAGTGTAAACATCTTATTCTTTACATTTTTCAAGGAAAACAAATATTTGTAAAAAAAAAAATGTTTGGAGGGACTTTGACACATAGTCATTTGGGTCTGTTAGGGTCTATTCCATTATATATTATATTATATTATGATTTATTTTTTATTTTTTTTATTTTTTATTTTCTTCATTTTTTAACAAAAATGTTTCAAATAATAATAATAATATTTTAATAAGACTGCTAAACAGCTTTTTTTTCTATAAGAATCATTGATTATGCCAGACTACTTAATAATAATATTTTCTTTTTGAGAATTCAATGCTGGTAATAAGGCTTTTTTCTTAATTATATCATCAGGACAGTTGCATCCCCCTGACATTTAAAATATTTAATTAATTAATTAAAAACACTCATCCAGTGTTAATTTCGTTGACTAAATATTTTCGTCATTATTTTCGTCACGAATATATTTTTGCCGACGAAAACGAAACGAAAACTAAAATAGAAGGCACTGATGGAGACTAAAACTATGACTAAATTGATTGACATTATCGTCAACGAATAAAGGACGAGACGAAAATAGACTGTGACGAAAATCAAATCAGCAGAAGGCAGAGATGCGAGGAATGAGCAAAAGAACCGGCAAAACAGAACAGACTGCATGAGAGAAGAGAACCAATCAGAGCCTGACTTATTGAGACGTGAAGCGAAGGTTTTCTGTTTTTATGAGCTCCCGGGAAGTCGGCATTCGAAGAGGTGATAGGGACTTTAAGCAACAGCCTCTGGTGGAACGGCAACGCCATTCTGGCGTTGTATTGCGCCTGCGCGAATTTAACTGCTACTTTGTGACGTTCTAATTTAACGGTCTACTACGGGAGAACAGCTGATTTGCCGGAGTCGCTACAACGTGAGAGGTTAGGTAAATAAATGTTATGTTTTTAGACTTATTTACATCATACAATATTAAAAACTCCTCTTCTGACAAAAGATTGTCATTTAACGCCAAAAGCAATCCTTCTCTTGCTTTTTTAAATTAGGCTATATATTTTTTTGGATCTCAATAAATGAATTAATGCTGCGTTGCGCTGTTCTGTTTTACCGTTGCTTAGTGACTTTTACGTTCTTGGCTCAAATGTAATTTCACAACGATGTTCTTTTGTTTATTGAGCTAAGCAAAATTGGAATAGTGCAGTGCGTAGATGTTGTAGCATTAAATATTACGAACTGAAAAGTATTGTAAAATAGCCCCTTCTTCAAGTTAGATGCGAGCACAATACTAATACGTAATATCATGATAAATACATTTGATTAATACTAATGTTTAGTATATTTTATAATGTTCTACTTGTTGACAATATCACAAATATTTCTATATTAGTCATGTGAAACATGAATGTTCACATCCTATCATTATACATACAAATCTAGCAATATTGTAGTATTTAAAACATACAATATTGCTAGACAAATGAATACCTTATAAAATCTTGTTACTTTTTTTATCCACCTAGCTGCCAACTTATTAAATATTTACTTTAAATGTATGCACTTATTGTTCAGCTCAGCTGTAAGCTTTAAGGTCCTGGACCTAACGTTATTTTTCTTTTATTGATGGTCAATTGGCAGCTAGTTATTGTTTACATTATCATGACAGTGTTTGTTGCTGCATAAAAGCTTTTGAATCGAAATAAAGACACAGTTGTGTTGAAATAAAGTTGAATTTGTGTTTTATATATTTTGTTTAAGTTTGTTTCCTATACCAGCTGTAAAAAATTGTCTAGTAAATCTGTTATTGATTTTAGTCTTATTTTAGTCGACTAAAATACCAAGCAATTTTAGTCGACTAAAATACCAAGCAATTTTAGTCGACTAAAATAAGACTAAAATTAAAACAAATCAGATGACTAAAACTTGACTAAAACTAAAAAGAATTATAGTCAAAAGACTAAGACTAAAACTAAATTAAAATTTCGTGTCAAAATTAACACTGCACTCATCAAAGAAGTCCTTGTATGTTTGAATTGCATTTGAAATGTATTTTTGAATACAATTACACATCAATTTGTCATTTCAGTGACCCACTCACCATTCAGCTTGTGATGAGGACAGCACCTGCATATCAGCGTTTCCCCCCTCTTCCTCTTTTTCCTGCTGTCTCTCATCCTCTTCTTCCTCTTGCTCATCACAAATGTTGTCCCACACTTGGCTATTGACAAAAAGAGCCTCCTGCAAGCTGATGCCACGGTCCAAACAAGTCACCTGGCGACAGAGGGGACAGCGAATGGTGCGCAGGCCGCTGGAATGCAGCCCCATTGTCTCCAGACAGGGGGTGCAGAATGTGTGGTTGCAGTGGAGAGTTCTGGGAACGCGGTCGATGCGGGAGTAACGCAGGTAACAGACCCCACATTCCTGATCCTCAAACAGCACCATGGCTGAACACTGGAACTGATGTTTGATCTGATGATGGTGGCGTTCAGTCTTCTGGAAATTGTTTAGTGTACTCTGTAAAAACAAACGTAGTCCATATGTGTATAAAAAGATTTTGTCATTAATTACATGCATCCATGTCATTCCAGACCTGTATTACTTTATATATATATATATATATATAAACATAACATTGGAATCCATGTCTTCATTAGAAAAAAAATGACAGGGTTGGAACAATATGAGTAAATGATGACCAAATTTTCAGATTTGTGAACTATTTCTTTAAGCAAAGTAAAGTGACAAAAAAATCTTGAAGCAGATGGCAAAGCCATTGCCCGATAGACCCCCACTGACCATTCATCTTAACAGTATTCTACTCTAATGCTGCAGACCACCTGTTAGTCTTGAATACGACCTCTGAGTGTTGACCTCTGACCCCTTTCTGAGTACTAATGCAGACAAAACAATACTGCATGAAAGAATGACAAGATCTTTTGGTTTCTGCAGCCATGAGAACATCTAAAATTTCACTTCACCAATACAACAGTTTATATAGTATTCCAGTACAAAGACTAATCTTACATAATATTATGTTTAGTTAATTTTGCTGTCTTGTTAGCGATGGTCAGGTGAAAGATTATATGAAAAACATCCTTAGTCAAACTGTAACGACTCAGTGTCAAACCATTTGAACAGTGTGTCCTTTCTATATCATGTTAACCAACACACTGCAAAAATCACTCAATTAATTATTATTTTTATTCACTAAAAACATCTAAAAACCAATGTACAAGAAGCAATAGTGCATAAGAATATGTTGTTTCAGAAAATACATCTCTTTTTCTATATACCTGTCTAAATTGTTTAGACTTTAAGCAATGAACTTTTGATAATGAGGTAAGAAGAAAAACTAAAGTTGTATTAGAATAGTTATCAAGATTTGTAAAATAAGACAACATCTTATACAGTTTTGTTTTTGAAGTAACTCTTTCTTGATTTAATGAGGTTTGGATACCTTACTGGACAACAACAAAATACTTATTAAGAAACTAAGATTGTTTGCTGTGCAACTGAATATCAAAATAGTTTTTACTAATTTTCATGAAACACAAACAAAAATAGATGTAAATCAACCTCAGTTTTAGAGGAAAGAAATCAAGAAATATACTTACAGTAGAATGACTCCTAATCCACTTACAGATATTTGTCAGGAGATGAACTCATCTGATGGAGAATAGTGGGTGTGTGAATAAGAGCAAACTGTCAGTCTGAGTAACCGCCGCTGTGTGTTTTAAAGTGGCTGTGGAGTCGTGGGGGAGGTGATACATGTCCTACTCCTCCCCCATTGCCACACAAAGCAAATCTCACTAGTTACTGAGAAATCAGTGTATCTCCATGTCATTATCGCAATGATGATTAAACTTTTATCCTTCTGAGGGTTCAGGTCAACACAACACTGGCTGGATAGGAGAAGAGAGTTTTGGATCTCAGGACAGAGAAGTGTCAGAGGCAGGGAAGAAAAGGGGAAAAATACTGATCTGAAAATACTGATGGTACATAGTGTCTTAACAGAGAGGAGTATGAATAGGTTATTTATAAAGTATTAAAGGGTAATCTGGAATAATGGAAAACACTTGTTCTAACAGTTTTCTATGTTAGTAATTTTTTGTAAAAAGCTTACCTTTTTCTCATCCTAAATACGTAAAAAAAAAATGCTATTACAATTACATCCAACATGACTCGACCAGTCTTCTTGAGCAGTCAGTGTTCTTAGATAATTGTTGGATTTTGCTAGTAAATAAACCACAATAATAATCAAGAACTATTATATCATATTACAAAAAAAAATCTAAATAAGAAGAATTAAAAATGTAAGGGCTCGTCCGGGATTTGAACCCGGGACCTCTCGCACCCAAAGCGAGAATCATACCCCTAGACCAACGAGCCACTTGCAAATGTGAAGTATTCATGTCAATTGAAGGTTAGTGCAATACTGTCAAACTATTTCATCACAGAAAATAATGTCTTTTAATTATAATATTCTGTCGAAGTTAGTGTTATTAACAGATGGTTGCTCTCTGCATAGGAATGTAAGTTACACACGTCAGTCAGTGCAGTTTTTACTACGTAACGTTACATACGCAACGGTAGCGTTACTTTGTATTTAGCGTAAACATTTCTTCGTTTTCACAGTTAAATCCGCTAGCGTAGATGTTCTACATATTACTAGGAGTAAACGGACCATATAACAATTAACATTTAGAAAAACGAATGGGCTCGTCCGGGATTTGAACCCGGGACCTCTCGCACCCGAAGCGAGAATCATACCCCTAGACCAACGAGCCACGTGCAACAAATTTTCTGACCTGAGACTATACAACCCTAACTACACACCGTCGCGGAATGTTTTATAAAAAACTTTGTTGCTATACCTACGCATATTAAATTTGCTCTGCTAAACCACATCAGAACAACAATGAACGATTCTTATGACCCTCATTCAATGTTGCAAGAATACGTTTATATTGTTGAGCACTTTTCTCACTGAATACAGTTCAGAATGTATGTGTACACGACAAATGTAAAATACATTTTTAATAACAGTTATATAATGACAATTATGTGCATATATAACTTACGGTAAACTCTTGTATCCATAACTAGTTAGCTAACTAACTTACCAAAAACACGTGTATTTGTAAACAGTCATGCATTATTAAAGTTTAAGTGTATTATCTATTTGTTTTAACCTAATCGTGTTTTGAAGCTCTTGCATTTTCTACTAAAGTTTACGTTACTCAGCTAATCCATATGTCATCACGAACACCTCGTATGGATGCATGGATGGGCGATTAAATTACCCACAGTCCTTTGCGATAATGTAGAGTGTTTGTACAGCTGCCACTCTTGTCACCGGCGTAGGCAGAAATACCAGTAATGTACAACTGTTGTGTAAATTTATCTTTAAAACCAAATGTATATATTCCTCATTAATAGGTTTTGTAAATTGGTTTGTGCAATCAAAATGGCTAATGAAAGTTTCGTAAAAGTCGTGTTTTATGGTGTGACAACTAAATAGAGTCTGTTATATTTTATAAGTTATATAGAGCATTTAAATGCACCACTCTATCCCAAATTACAAGCCATATTAAAAATAAAAAGCAATTGTTAGAGAATGGAAATGACAATATCTGTAGGTTGGTATGAGAATACATAAAATAAAAATATTTTTATATTTAGAAATATTTAGAAATTTATACTGAATGATGGATCTAAAGATTCAGGAAATGGACATACTGCAGTGGCGGAAGCCAGGATGTTTAAATAGGGGAGCCCCAAAAAATAAAAAATAAAAAAGTTTATTCAGAATGACAAAATAGAGATTTCCTTTGTAAAAAATGAAGGAAAAACATGAATTAAAACCTAATTGATAACCACTGGCAAAAGATTGGGGACTCAGATAATAAAGGAAGAGAATATTACAGAATTTAATAAAATAATTAAAGTTAAAACAATTCCTAGTAAAAACAGAACAGAAGAAATCAGTTATACATACAGTTAGGACACACAAGAATCAATAATACATTATGTCTTATGATTAAAGATAAATGTGACATTTCTTTCTATTAACCTGTAGGAATTATAAGGAATAAAGAAAAAAAAAAAAAACTTAAAGAATGTATGATCAAATTATGAAGGAAATGGGATATTAAAGGAATTCTAGCAATAGATCATTCAAATTACAAGCAAACTTAACCAGGGATGTTGCGGACTGTACAAACGTGTCCAATGAGAATCCTTACTGTGAAGCACGTGACACTCTGCGGAAGCGCAGGCAGAGTGGCTGTTCTCTAGTCTTGTGTTGTTCTTTGTTGCTCTTTCAACTGTTGAGTTTCTGTCACCCCTACAACCCCAACTGACAAACAAGATGTCAAGTGTCCCAGAAACTGTAAGTGAGATTTGTACTTTCAGAAAATAACTTTAAGACAAAGTTTATCTCGAATTCAAAGATCGTAGTTCTGTGCAAACACAGTAAAAGTAACGTTAAAACAATGCGCGAACCATTTTTTCCACGCTAACAGGCTAATGTTAGCCAAGAAGTGATTTACTAGTAACAAACCAATAAGACAATAAGACCAAGTGTGCAAAAACACCGAATAATATCACTTATCAACGTAATTATATCACATTATATTCAGCTTCTAATAATAGCTCACCACGTAGTATGCAATGGAACCCCCTTTCTGTTTCGTATATTACAATATTTGACCAATGAAATACTGTTATAACGTTACCTGACTCCCGAATGGCTGAAATCTTAGTATGTCAGGGACAACTTGAAATATCAACTTAATTCTCTCAGAGCATTCCGATGTTAACTTATTTGTATACAGTTTCCCTTAACTAACTTTAATGCAGACTCTGCTCTCATCTCTGCTAATTTTCTTTCCTTTTCTCAGGCATGCAGACCAGATTTTGATCTTTTGTAATAAAGATGTACAAGGAAGATCACTGAGAAATAATGGAGGAATTTCTGAGCACGCTCCGTGATCATGATGTCAGGTACATGGGAGAATTCAAATTCTGCTCAATCCACATATTAAAAAAGCGACTCACGTTATACATTTGTATGTACAGTGGTTATAGAAAAGAATCCCCCCATATTGTCAATTTTAGACTCATCTGACTTGTGCCTATCCACAAACTTTATCCCAAATATGTTGGTGTTATATCTTTCACTTGGATATTATTAGTTGCACTGAGTAAATACAGCTTGATATATAAAAAAAATAATAATAATAATGTATGTCTTCGTTTCAGGCTGCAACGGAACAAAATGTGATTATTATAAATGGGGTGATTCCTTTCTATACCCACTGTGTGCAGGCATACAGCATCCACTATTTGCGTTACTCAGGTTGCATGTTGTGTTCATCTACACAGCTCTGTCCTGTCATCCTGTGAGCCGGAATTACAGGAGCTGATGCGGCAGATCGACATCATGGTGGGGCACAAGCGGCGTGAATGGGAGGCTGAGGTTCGAGCCATGAAGCTGCGTCTGCAGAATACGCAGGAGGAACTCCAGTCAGCCAAAGCTCTGCTCGACAAGAGGAGCTCGGAGGTATTGTATTTGCTGTTGTTCAAAATTACATTTAGAGTGCGAAACTGTTGTAAGAAGCAGCTTTGGTACATTGAAACAAAGTCTTGAAAGTTATAAAGCAACTTTCCATGGTCTGATCCATTATTAATACTGTAGTATATGAGACAAAGCATGTTCAGTACAATGAAATGTAATATGAGGCCACAGAATCTTCTGAAGGACTAAACTGATTTGGATGGTTTTGTGTGTGTTACACTTTCCATGGTAAGATCTCTCTTAAATATCATGGCTCAGCAAAATCACATACGTCATATGCTCTGCCTTCACCCCTGGCAGACGCTTGGGGTGAGAGAGGTGATAATGTCCCTGCTGGAGCTCCAGGACGGTGGTTTCCAAATGTTGAAGTTGGTAGTGGACAAGGGGCTACAGCAGGTGAACTGCATGAAGACGTGGGTCTTCCTGCATGACAAGACTCGACTAGACTAGACTGAATGCTTCTGTTTGAGCATTATTATAAGCATTAACTATGTGACATATTAGATAGGTGAAGACTGTTGTTGGTAAAGCCATGTTGATTGTTTTGATTGATGCATCAGTATTTCTTGTATAAGTTTCTCTGATTACATATAAAAAAACTGACACTATTACAATAATACAGTGTATAATATAGGGAAAGACAGTATTCTGATATAATGATTATATTGTTACATTTTTAACATTTAAAAAATATTATTAGGGCAACTGCTCATGACATATAACAGAATAAATGACTGAATATATTAGATTAAAATGCAAATGCTTGCATGGTTGATTAAATCAACATAATATTATTAAAGGGCCAAATGACATCATGTTATATTATAATAATATTATTATTATTTAAATATTTAATGGGTCTAAAATGTAATTGTAATTATTCCAGAAGTCTAATATTATGTTGACAATATGTTCTTCACCATCTAACTTTAAAATAAAGATTTAGAAAAATCTAAAGTCAGGAAACTTTATGATTATATATATTGTTGATAATAACATAATTACTGTAATATAGGGGAAAGCAGTGTTTTATTTTAATGTTTAGATTTTTAATTAAAATTTTTAATATAATTAAAGGTATTATTTCTTTATTTTGGTTTTGTTACATTAAGTTCATTAAATTCAAATGCAGATACTTGGCATCTAATGTTGCATAAATTATATGAAATTATATTAAATTCAGTAATATCACTAATACTATTGAAATTTAATTGCTTCATTGGTCCAAAAGTCTGAGATCATGTTTTAATATAAAATTTAAAAAATAAAAGTTTTGAGAAATATTATGGCATAAAATAAATACAAAATAATACATGATGTTAATAATAATATTAATATGATTATATTATATAATATATAATAATATAATATATTATATTAATAAAAATGTGAATTAGATTTTGCAGTAAAATTATTAAACTAATAATAAGATTGTTATGAAAAATGTTGATTTCAGGAAAAATAAAAACATTTTGGCTAGTGGTCTCAGACTTTTGGATCCTCATATACATGCTTGTGGACTGCATTTTCCATTATATAGTAAAGTCATAGTTTATGTAGTAAGTAGATCACTCTCCACTAGGTGTCGTGTTTGAGCTGCAGTTCACGCTAGCTCTGATAAACCGATCTTATGTTCTCCAGATCCGAGTGCTGGGGCAACAGCTAGATGAGATGCAAGCTGGAAAACAAGATCTGGTTGTGAAGTATGAAGAACAGCTGCAGTATGTAAAAGATGAAGTACGATCAGCTTTTATTTTAGTAACAGTGCTGTATATATTATTGTTACACTCCAACACACTGTATGACATGATTTAGTTCCTTTCACTACAGCATCTTTTTTATCAGTAATATAGTTAACAGCTACCTCCTTTTAACAGTTGTCTAAACTGAAACACAGCTATGAAAAGCTCCAGCGTAAGCATCTGAAGGAGGCACGAGAAGGAGCTCTGAGCAGAGAGGAGGACAGGACTGAGCTGTCCCACCTCAAAAGCAAGCTGGAGGTACAGAGACTGGCTGAATATTAAATGGACTTTATTTTCGTTTATATAGTATTTTTTTATAATTTTAGTTCAATAATTTAATGAAGTTCATTGAAGATCTATGTATGTGAATGCAGGAGTTCCGTCAGCATTCAGCAGAGTGGGAACAGCAGAGACTGCAGTATCAGAAACAAGTGACTTCACTGGAGGAACAGAGGAAGAACCTGGCTGAACAGTTTGCTCTCATCCAGGTGCCTCTAATTAGAACATTTACAAGCCTAGCATACAAAATAATAGTCAGAAAGTGTGTGTGTGTGTATATTATTAAGACTTTGTTTTTCAAAATCATATCAAAAAGGTTTATGATCAGGCTTGTATGGTTCATGTAGAATGATATAAGACCATATGGAGCTCATATTCAGAGCCAGATTAATATAAGGGCTAGGCAGGGCTGAAGCCCCAAAGCCCAAGCAATGGGGGGCTCGTGATTGGTTGTGAAGGTAAGGAAAAGCAGGCCTAAAGCCACCTTTCCACTATCTCCCACAAGAGACAGACCAGAAGTCATTCATGTCCACCGGAGAGTTGTGCGGGAGCTGCGCAGAGTTACAATCATATGCATATACCCAAACTTCGGCTCTAATTTGAGCTTCAGATGCGTTCAAATATTTTAACTTCTGAAGCGTGGTTAATTTTGAATTCTTAATTTATGCATTTAGCAGACGATTTTATCCAAAGCGACTAAAAGTGCATTCAGGCCATCAAATTTTACATATCATGTGTTCCCGGAGAATTGAACCCCCAACCCTGAGCTTGATATGCAGTGCTCTACCAATTTAGCTACAGGAACATGTTAGAATTACCTACATTTTTTCACTTGATTATGTAAAAGGACGCTTAAGACTAATAATTATTTTATAATTATTAAATCATTATGTATGATGATTAGCGCCATAAAACCTACTGTGTTTTTATTTAGGGCATCATTGGTTTTGTGTGGGTATATTCATACATTCTTTATATTCAGTAAAATCATTAATTTTACCGTGGTGATAAGCCGAGGGTGATGGTTGCTTCATAACCAATTTGGAAGTTGTGTGCGACTGCTGCTATGAGGAGAAATGAGACAATCGTATCCAAATGTCACAGACAGTGGAAAGGCGGTAGAATGATTGGCCAATGGGAGAAAACGAACTTTACCGGTGGGTCGATCGCCAAAACTCCACCCTCCCAACATATTACTCATCCTTTCCTATTTTAATGACAGTTAATTATGTAAAATAACATGCAAGTAACCCTAAGTCAAACCCAAATCCTAATCCTAACCATATAGTTTATAAATGAAATGTAGTTAATTATTATTACTCCGTACTTATATGTATAATTAGACTGTAATTAGGACACCTTAAAATAACGTGTAACCATTATCATTAATGTCAAATATTGAGTACTATAATGGCAAAATGTCACTTTTATAGAGTTTGTTTTAGTTGTATGTTTTAAAGATGTTTTCCGTTACAAACAATATATATATATTTCTGTTTATTATCATTATTGTTGTTATAAATGTTGTTGTTGTTGTTGTTATAGATGATAATAGGCAACATGGGTTTTGCCTAATTTATGATCTTAGTAACAGGCTGCTATGCTTCACTTTGGATTTATGAATTACAGTAAGGCTTTTCATAGGACAACTCCCAAAAAAATATTTAATAGTTGTAATAAACTATAAAGTCATTAAAGATTAAAGCCAAAAGATACATGTACCACAACATGAAGGGAAAAGGCTGATGATACACTGGGTGTCTTTCAAGGATTAGTAAAGTTGTAATATTAGTGTGTGTGAAACGTTGTGTGTCAGACTCAGGGTGTAGGTCGGACACAGGAGCAGGCAGAACTGCAGCGGCTGCGCTCTCAGCTGCAGAGGGCTCAGGACAGCCTACATACTCAAGAACTGGAACTGGAGAGACTTCGGCTGCTTCAGGATGAGCTGGGAGACTCGATCCAGGAACATCAGGTCAGCTGTCCCGCTGCAGCTCACGTACGGGGACAGGTAGATCCAGATCCACAAGAATAGTAGAGGTAGAGATGGACATCAGTGTGGGGTGTGGAGTGGGAAACAAAAGAGGAGGTATATGTTGCCTTCATATCTTCCTGGGGAGTTCCTTCTTAAAAGGATTAGTTCACACAAAGATTAAAATGATGTCATTATTTATTCATTTTCATGTTTCTACAAAATCAATCTTTTGTTTAATTTTAGGACACAAATGAAAATATTTGTAATATTCTCTCATCATTTTGTCCATACATTGAGATAAAAACCTCAAAATTAAAGCACATAAACACATTTTAATAGTGATCCATATGAATCAAGCAGTTTAATTCAGTTCTTCTGAAAATGCATGTTCACTTTATATAATGAACACATTTAATCTAGGCTTTTATTCACATATAATTATTGATCTACACACATAGATAGAGCACATTAAATATTGCCACCGGAAGCTTTGAAAGGAAAGGTTATTACTTGGTAATCTTACATTTTGGCTTGTTTCTCACATAAAATATCAATTCAGACTTCAGTTATATAAGCAATATAGTGCTTAAGTTGCATGGATTGCTCTTTTTTGATGATTTTGCTTTTCATTTTTATATTTTGAAAACTCATAAAGCTCAGTTCAATAATATGATTGTTCCAACATGACTTTAAGGCAGCATTAGATATTGGGTCCAGTTGCATGAACTTCTTAGACTAGACTTAAAAAGTTAGCCTTGGCATTTGTTTTCTTCTAGACCGGTCATAACTGTTTAAATTCAGTTACAAAAATGTAGATTTGCCCAATCTCAATCAGAAAACTAAGACTGATTATCATAACATAGTGGCTGTGTTTATGCAACTGGCCCCTGGTTTAATAGCTGAAGCATTAATAGCTGAGCAAAGCACAAAATGTTTTTTTATGTCATATGTGATGGTTTGAATAATGGCAACGCTGTTCTCTGCAGGTTTTGAGTGAAGAGCGAGAGGAGCTGAAGGCTACACTGGACGCTCAGGATCAGTTTGTACGTAGCACAGGAATCCAGCAGCAGCAGTTACGGCGGGAAGTGACCCGACTTAACCAAACTCTGCAAGCAAAAGAGCAAGTCATTAGGTATATTATCATCTGCTTACATACACAGAAATATTACGGTAGGATTTATCATTTAACAACAGTCCATAAAGTAACAATCAAGTGTCAATCAATCTCAGCGTGCAAATCACTTATCTCTTTGTATAGGTCTCTAGAGGAATGTTTAGGATCACACGGTTCGTCCCCAAACCTGGCCTTCCTTAGACAAGAGCTGGAGAAAGTCACAGCCAAGTTGAACAGTTCCCAGACTTGTGAGAATCACCTGAAAGCTGAGATCATCAGACTTCGAGACAAGTGAGACGTTTTCCAAAAGACTCTTTATGACAGCAGCTACAACTAACAATAGAATAATAATTTATTCTGGAATAAAAACCTTGAACTTTATTTGTTTTGTCAGGTTGGAGAGCATGAGAAAGCATAAAGCAGAGATGATCAGACGAGAAAACGAGTGGAAACAGATGGAGGAGGAACACACTTGCTGTACAGCTGAAATCAAACATGTATGCACAATAAGCAGTACATTTTTTAGTTTGAGGTATTATCAGTGTGCAGCTGAGCAGCTTTATTTATAAGAGGAATTATTCAATTTCTTAATATGTACAAATTACTGATGACCATATTTAGTTGAATGTAACTCTTTGTGTCCGTAGTTACGTGCAGAGCTCGAGAGGGCTGAACAGACTCGATGTGGGGAGCTGGAGGGAATGAGGAAGGAGGTGTCTCAGTTAACCAGCGAACTTCATCAGCGTGACATCACCATTGCCACACTCACTGGTTCGGCCTCCAGTATCGAGCGACAGTTACGGGCAGAAGTGGAGCGAGCAGAGCGCCGGGCGTCAGAACTCAAGGTTCACCAAAACACACTTGCAACCTGTCCAGATCAGGCATCAGAAACAAAAACCTGCCATTTATCACCCAAGAAGAAGAAACCTGTGCTTGTTGAGAAGTACTGGTTTGTTATATCATGTCTTATATCTGATTTTGCTGTTATGTTGGTTTTTGTAGGTGACACAGGTCCAGCTTGAAACACTAAAGCTTGAGAATCAGCATCTAAGTGATCTTCTTGAGAGAGTCGAGTCAAGATCACCTAAGGTTTCCCTCCTTTGCTCTGAAAACCTTCCTTTTCATTTTTCTGTGTTCATTTAAACAGTGTTCAGGGCTATATTAACAGCATCTGCATTAACATCATTTGAACAGTATCAATCTTTTTGACTCGAAGGCCCAATGATTTCTCCTACTATAATGAAATCTCTGCTTGTTTTCAAACTGCTTATTTCATTAACAGAATCTGAAAGTGTCAATACATTAAATTAATAAGCCATAATTCATCAACACTCCATGATTTCAGAAATTAAAAGATTTGTATGTCATTTAATAGAAATATGATTTTTATTTAAACAGTTCATGAGCGATTAAATGGATTTTGTTACCTTTTACAAACTGCGGGATGAATTTATGATGCAAGCCAGATTGATTTCATTTCATTTGTATTTCTTGTTTTGTAAGCCTTTTTGGTATTTTTGTTGATCACTTTTTTCGCTTTGTCTGTCAGAGGCGTGACGGAGAGCTGGCGAGTCTTAGAGATAGCTATGTGTCATCTTTGAACAGTTTGGAGGAAGAGAACAGGCATCTGAGGCTGGAAATGATTGAGCTACGAGCTCGCATGGAGGCCAACAACCAGACCTGGCAGGACAAGTACGAGAGAGCGCTACTACAAAATCAGAACAAGAACGCTCAGAACAGGTACCTGATATTTCCACATAAAAAATGTTCACTCACACACACACACACACAGTCAGCGAACTCCAAAAGGAAAAAAAATGAACGTTTTAGGATTTGGAAAATACATTTCTATGATTTTGCACTATTTCTTGATCACTCATCAAGTAAGGAGAAGTGTGACAATGATCGTGTGAACTCTTTGTACAGAAATTCAGGTATCCTTGCCAACAAGTGACGTTGAATACATGTTCACTAGCATTCAAAAGTTTTGGGGTCAGTAAGAATATTTGATGTTTTTGATGCACCAAAGTAGCAAAACAGTAATATAGTGAAAAAATATTACATATATTTTGATACAATATTTTGATTTTAATATATTTTAAAGGTAATTTATTCCTGTAATGGCAAAGCTATATTTTCAGCAACCATTACTCCAGTCTTTAGTGTCAAATGATCATTATAACATGCTGATCAAGAAACATCTCTTTTTTTTAATTTTCAGTGTTTAAAATGGTTGTGCTGCTTAATAATTTTGTGGAAGCCGTGATACTTTACCCAGGATTCTCATTTCAGCATTTTTTTTGTAACATAAATGTCTTTATTGTTGCTTTTGATTAATTTATTTCATCCTTGCTGAATAAAAATACTTATCTTACTGCACCAAAACTCTTTGGAGTGGTAGTGTGTGTAAGTGCATGATGTAGTTGTGTTATGTGCTGTCACAGATCTGATGAGGATGTACAGCGCAGACACCAGGAGGAGCTACAGGCCATGGAGACTCGGATGCAGGAAAGATCCTCGCACTACGAGGGCCAAATACAGACACTCCTCAAACAGCTTGAGAACCTGTCGCCAACATCCCCTAATCGCCCCGATGGCCAGTCACAGGAGAGCAGGATGGCTGTGTCCCCGGCCCACTCTTCTGCATCGTCTGCCTCATCTTCTTCTTCAAGCCGTAAAGCCCACAGGATGGCAGCTCTTCTCAGTGCAGCAGTTAATGGAGAGGAAGCTCAAGCTTCCAGCTCGGTAGACAACTTTCTGCCTTTGGTCAGTAATAGAGATATGGGTCACTGGGACATGATGTCCCCATCTATGAACGTATTCAAAAATATATATAAAAAATGCTACTCATACATAATACTATATATATATCATAATGAGTAAAAAATCCATATTAAGAATTACATTCCTGAACAGAAAACCTTGAGTTGTTTTTTTATTTTTTTTAAGGAAAATTATTTGAAACTTATGCTTAAAAAAAAATCTCAATCAGTGGTGATGGTGCAACTAACATGAAAAAAAAAAAAGCCTGCAGACCCTCATGAATGTGTTGAGTTCAGAAAGTCAATTAAAATGTGAGATAATTTAATGGCTTTATGACTTGGCAGGATTATTTCAGGGTGTAAAGCATCATGTGGTCGACTCCCCAAAGCATAATGATATTTATAATTTAATAATTCATATATGTATGTATGTGTGTGTGTGTATATTGTTTTTGGCATTGCTTTAATAAAAAAGCATGTCAGCCATGCACACGGTACCATTGCACAACAGCCTTAACAGTCAGTTCCTCCCACTTCCTCCAGGACTCCACTGGATCTCCAAATGGCTCGGTGACTACGCGGTTTCTGGAGGAGGAAACGCTGCGCTCTCAAGAGCTGCTTCAGAGACTGGACGCCCACATTCACAGCATGAAGCTGGAAAATGCCAACACTGTCTCCAAATACTTGGGCAAGGACGGCAGACCCCCAAACGGCCACTGAGTGCCTTGATCTGAACTTGCAGAGATGTATACAGGTGATTACCTGTCTGTAAGGACATTTCTGTTTGAGAAAGAAGAATGTGTTTTGGGATTCATGGATGCTGCAAGATGATCGGACGAGACTCTTGTTACATCAGTGCAGCAAAAATGACACCAAAGCAGTGCCAAGCAACTTTCTGTTCCAAAAGTGCTGAATACCTCCATGTTTATTGCTCTAGTGAAGAAATGATCGCATATACACTCCCTATTCCCTGTACCTTGAACTTTGATCTTTCACATGGTCTCTTGCATCTACCGTCATCATCTTTTTGAGCACTTTAGACACTCTGTACTGTTTTGCTGTGCCTTTTTCTCGTTTTCTTTCTTATGCAGTCAATATTTATGTACAGTGTAACCTTAACAAACATAAAACATCTTTTTTGTAAACCTACTGACATGATCGTGAAGAATGTGTGTTTTAAGTTTGAATTAAAAGAGCTTGTTTTCATAGCTGCGTTTGTTATGGGAGTGGATGAGTTTGTGTGAATGGCTTTATTTCTTCGTCACTTTGTGCTTCGGGGAAAAAGCTGTTTGGACATGTGATGGGATTAGATACATTCTCTGGGGTCGTATCCTTTGACAGTGTTGCACAGCGGAGATGTAAAGTTGACGTCAAACACACAAGCTTTCTCTCAAGTCTCCACCTATGTTTAGTGGCCTATCACAGCCCGCTGTCATGATTTAGTAGAGTTTCACCCCAAGAATGCAGAGATTGTGCCAGGCCTGACGGTTTACAGCAGCGCACACGTTCAACAAGAAAAAGCTCACGATATGTTAATGTCATCCATGTGGGATCCAGCACATGGGGATAGCCAAAGGCTGTTATTGAGCACAGACTCATATATCACCAACGGAGTGATACTGAGTGCGAGACATGTGCTCCCTTGCTTTGAGAAATGGGGGGGAATAGGAATATCCTAAATCTAATTTGTTTTGGAATGTGTCTCTTATTTATTCTCTCGCTCCCTCTTCCCTTCCTCAGATTAGCAAGTGCTGGAAAAATGTTTTTCCGGGCTCTGGTCCAGCGGTTTTATGATCGGAATTCCGTCACCCTGGATACCAGGCCCGCAGAGCTCAACAAACAGCACGGAGGAATTTGGCAATGTGGACGTTTACTCTTTTGCTTGCAGAGGAAAAGCATTTTTGATTTGCTAGGAACTTACGAATCTTGGGGCCCTGGGCAAAGTCAAGGGCAAACCGAGAGATCAATCAACACTTGGCTTGCTTTAATGGTTGAACTGTGGCCACCCCAGAAAAAAAACCTCATACATTACTGGACGAAAGGAGGGTGAGTAGATGATATATTATCTTTACAACCCAACAGAGGGCGCAATCACGATCCTTAATGTATTTACTCTCTCGGATTTTCTTCTGTACATTTCTAGTGAATATTTTAACAAACAATTAGATAAAATGGTAAAACTATTTTTTTTTTTTACAGTACACTGTTATAAAAATTGCTTGCATTCTTGTATAGTAATAACAGTATATTATATATAATTACAAGCAATTAATGTTGCTTGGTACATTTTTGTTTAATTACCTTAATATATATATTTTTTTGTTTTTAACTCAGTTTTACAATGGCCCTCAACCAAAAATATCACTTATCAAAAAAAAAAAAATAGTAGGAGACACATTTTATATTTTTTTATTTTTATAAACGGTATGAGGCAAAGAATTATGACCTAGCAAGTAACTTTTTTATTGCTTTAAAAGTGACACTTGTAGCCCAGCAGGCCTGTTAATCTCTTTCTCTCTTTACCATGATACCATAATGGTGGCTTTGATCCAATGGGAAGTGGATGTTTCAGTTATAATTCATGGCACCAGGTGACTTGTGGTTCAATCCACTTCTTTAAATAACATTAACACTAACATTTTCCATTGAGCACTTCCAAACTGACACTGTCTCACTGCAAACACACACAGAAACTGGCTTGAGGTAAACAAGCATCCACAATGCACTCTAGTAGTGCACATAACACATTCTCTTCTCAAATTATGTTTTAATGCGTGAAATAGTTTTGTTTTTAACATTAACATTTCATTTGAATAACTAGCTTTGTTAGCACAGCAGGTTATTGTGTTAAAGGCATAGTTCGCCCCAAAAATGTGACTTATTTGCTAATACTCATTTAAAGGGGGGGTGAAATGCTCATTTTCACTCAATATCCTGTTAATCTTGAGTACCTATAGAGTAGTACTGCACCTTCATAACTCCAAAAAGTCTTTAGTTTTATTATATTCATAAGAGAAAGATAGTCTGTACCGATTTTTCCCGGAAAAACACGACCGGCTGGAGGCGTGACGTGTGGGCGGAGCAAAAGAATCACGAGCGCCAGTAGGCTTTTGCGTTGAGAGCGTCTGGAAGTTGTGACATTACCGTGAGGAAAAAAAACATCCAAAACAAACCATGGCTAACAGTCAGATTCAGCCGTTTATTTATGATCCAGAATCGGCATGCGAGGGGACGCACTAACAAGGAGGCAGAGATATTTTAAGCAGTTTTACTCACCGCCTGCGGTTCCAACACACAATCGTGACCCTTTTTCGTTGGGATTGCATCATCCTTAAGAAATAAACGATGTGCAAATCCGTCGTCAAACTGGGCCTTGTTTGTAAAACAAGCATCTTCGAAATGCAGGGAACAAACACAAACACTTGCACAACTCCGTTGATGCTCTGTAAAAATAAACTCCATCCACTGGTCCCTTAATGCTGTTTTTTCTTTGGTAATCTGTGCAGGGTTGTCTTGCCCTGGCAACCAAAAACACACTCCTTTTGTGACATTTCACGACGCTCTCGCTCTGATCAGTGAATGTCTGTGCTCTGCTATACCGGAGCAGGCACTCTTCCGGCAGACGTGCCCTTAGCACCCATATAAGGAAATTCCGCTCCATCTAACGTCACACAGAGCCATACTCGAAAAAAACTTTCCGAAACTTGTGACAAACCGGAAGGAGTATTTTTGGAACAGAAATACTCCTTCAAACGTACAACTTAATTTTTGAAACTTTGTCCATGTTTAGCATGGGAATCCAACTCTTTAACAGTGTAAAAAACTGTATGCATGAAATAGCATTTCACCCCCCCTTTAATTCCAATCCTGTGTAACTATTTCTTCTACGTCACACAAAAGAAGATATTTTGGTGAATGTTCTTGCCCATACAAAGAAAGTCAGTAGGTTTTAAAACAACTTTAAACTAGATGAGTTTCACTAAAATAACACTTTTGTGTTCCACAGAATGAAAACTACATACAGGTTTGGAACGACATGAGAGTGAATCATTTTTTGGCGTAACTATCCCTTTACTGCAGCATATTTCACCAATCATCATTATTCATGGTTCTGAAGAACAGGGTGCATGAAACAGTGCTCTGTTGAGCAATGAAATAGAGATGTCATGAATGTTTCAAATAATTGCATGCCCCACTAAGTCATGAGATCAGTCGAAGTCATGTGGCCTCAGAAGCAGAAGTATCACGAACATGACTTGACCCTCTGCAAGAAAATGTTCCACTACATAGCTTCTAACAGACAAACATTCACAAATATGAGGTGTAAGCATGGACTTGTGAGACTGCAGAGGTGAAGTCATGGCTGTCCTTTAAAATGCACACAGCATAATGCCAGAGAATGGACAACAGACAAACATTGCTGACCAGGTGCTTGCAACATCTTCACTTGAAGTGTGTACAGCTTTGACGTCTTTAACTCATTCCTGAATGTAGCTTGCTTGCATATCTGAGCTTCTAATGTGACCCTAACTAGATCACACTACATATACATCACAAACCATACATTTAGTGTAAAAAAATAGCTTCCTAAAAAAAAAAGAGTGAAATACCATTTCTGTCTGCACAGGAATTGGAGTTGCATTGTAACTGCAGACATGAAAAGGATCACAGCAACTTGATACTGAGTTCAGTATCACCATGTATTTTGAGCTGTTTTGTACAGCACATGAAATAGTGTGACAATATATCCTCTTTTCCTGGACATCTCCTAGCTGGGATTTCTACATTGCCTAAACAGTCTGGGTTTTTGGCTTTCCTATTGTTTTCCATACTTGATGAAGTAAATGACTGAAAATTATTTTGACCAATAGCATGCAGGCATTGTACATAATTGACCAGTTATGGCATGTGAGAAGGTTAGATTTACAAAGCCATGCAAACACAGGTACATATAGTGTGTGAGGACAGTAGAGAACATGTAAATAGGAAAACAAAGCCAAATCCCAGATATTTTGGGTAATTTAAAATTGTATATGCTCACCCTAAATTAATGATGGCATTACAGTCCATTGTGGTGTGTGCTTGAGCTTGTATATTTTTTCTATCGAACATCGTTGTGTCGTCAGCGGGCAGCCATTTTTAACCATTCGAGTGTGATGTTACATCCACATTGACTGATAACCCTTACCCATAATTCTCTTTTCCTTGTATGTCAATAAATAATAATAATTATTATTATTGTTAATAATAATTGCATTAATGGGTACATCAATGCATAAAGCATTAAAATGGACTTAAATTAATAAATAAAATAAGAAAATAAACAATTTGCAATAAGTTTCCTTTAGTTTATGTTAGTTAAAGGGCTCATATGATGTGATTTCAAGTGTTCCTTTCTTTTTGGAGTGTTACAAGCTTAGTGCATGGATAAGACCCCTTAAGTTGCAAAGACTAAAGTCTCAAAACCAACGAGATATTTTTTAATAAAGTTAAGAGTCCTCCACACCCTCCTAAAACGCCTTTTAAACACATGCGTCAATCAAATGTTCTGTCCAATCAAATGCTCTCTAGAATCCGAAGTGCCCGCCCACTACATTATAAATAGACGCTAAAGCCCCGGCTGTAATCGTAACTTGTTTTATTTTATGTAGGACTGTTTCCTGGGAGAGTAGCATACACTGCCATCTGTGTTTCTAAAACGTGGGGCAATTCCAACTTTGTAAGGACAGCCTACATTGTGAATCACAGCCTGTAAGTACGTTTTCATATTTAAAGAATTTGCCACTGATGTTTCAAATGCAAGTTTTGAACAGTGTTGAGTAGCACTTAGTTTCTCCGATCTTAAATGCAGATATGGTTTTATGTTTATGATGCGCAATACTCAACGCAATGCATAAAAAGACAGTATAAGTCATTATAATCAGTAATTATGTCCCCACTGAATGCAACAAATGCCTCATTTGTAATGGGTTATATTTGTTTTTTGTCTTGTCGTGCCTTAAACATATTGCATTACACCAAATACACTAAAATGTATGTTCTTTTTAGTAACATTACATGACCCCTTTAATGTATAACTAACATGAATAAACAATGAACAATACATTTATTACAGTATTTATTAATCTTTTGTAAGCATTATTATATTTGACAAAAAAAATAATAACAGACATAAATTATGTCAATAATTATATGGTGTTTTAAAGATGAAAAAGAACATTGACATTTTACAAAATTAAAATTGTCTATATTTGATAATACATTTTGTTATTTTAATACTTTGTCATTTAATATTTCACACACTGAAGGGTTAATCCATTACAAAGAAATAATAACATGTAATTGTTTTGTTTAATTTGACTCTTTGATAATACTTGTGCATGAATAGAATAAAGCCGTTTCACTATTCCTTGTTTGCTTTTGTTCTTGGAAATAACCTTCCCATGTACAAAACTTGCTAGAATCTGTTAAGGAAGCATCTGTTGCTTTTGAAACCCTTTTCATTTAGCCGCTCTCAGATAGCTTGCATTCCTTGATGAGATAAGAGGAGTAAGAGACACTTTCCCACGATTGCTGTTGCTGACCGTACAGAGCTTACGCCTTTATCTCACATTCCAGAGCCTGGCGAAGCCTCCGGGGGGCAGCGTGCCTCACTTCCAGCCCACAGTCTGTGTGTTTGTGTACATGATTGTGCATGGAGGAGCTCATTGTTCATCTCTGTCATGAAAAGGGAAAGAAGGCCTGTCTGGCAAGACCTCACATCAGACCGTTCCAGACACCCTCAGGGTTCTCAGAATGTCTCACAGGCAGATGTGGGGTGGGTTTATCTGCATGATTCAGATTGAGGAAAATGCAGAGGATCCTCTGCACAAATAGCTTGCTTATGAGCACCTCCATTCAAGCATTCATGTGGCATGTTCAATTCATCCTAGACTAGTCTCCTTTGCCCTGAATATAGCAATATATTCCTTATCAGTTCGTCCATGGGGAAGTTATTTAGCATTGACTGCTCTCCCTTATCTAGGTTCAGCATGTAACATAGATAGTAAATCTATTCTACTACACATTTCAGTGGACAAAGCCACGAACAGTTTCAGCCACATTTAAAACATGCTTATATAGCAGTCATTTTGAGATTCCCATGGAAAAAAGCCTGTTCCTATTTTGGTTCCATTCGTGTTGATATGGTGTTACACTGTGCTGTTTGAAGCGTGCCCTGCACTTTCTTATACACCAGCCAGATGGAAAAATGATGTGATTGGTCAACTATCTGATTTTGTTTCAGTGGAAACAGCCCATGTGTATCTGTGTTGCAGTGTGTGAGGTGAAACTGGGTTATTAGGGGTTGGTGCCTTCACATACTGAATGGCAGTGAGATTGGTATTTGTGTGACCAGGGCATCATGCAACTTTGCTTTATTTTGTGGATTGATTTATCTAAAAGTCTTTTCCTTTTTGTTTAAGATATAAGGGGCCATGCATTCAAGTTCTGATTTAATATACATTTGTAATAACTTAAACTTGTAATAAAATTCTTCGACAGGCAGTGATCATTGTGCTTTCTTAAATTGTCATTGTTGAAAAGAGTAGCAGTTTGTCATTTTGATTGTTTTCCCTGAAAGGAAAAAAGTCATCCTACCGAACACCGCATAAAATATCTAAATATTATTCTTTGCAAAACTAGGTGTTTATGTATGCTATGTAAATATTTGTATTTGTGAATAAGAGGCTTTTGTTTGTTTTATTTTATTTTGGTGGGACTGTATAAAGGAGGCTCACCATAAGCCTGTCTTTGTGGCTGGCTGTAACTTCTGTTATGTAAAACTGTATTGTGCCACAGCGGCTTTGAGCTCTAATGAGAGCAGCCAGTTGGAAACTGGTCATAATTAGATTGGGTTGCCCTGTGAGGAGAGCGTTCAAACCCTGTCCTGCCCATCTCTCAGCTGTGCACCGCTGAGGTTTCATGTAATAGAGTGGACACACCCCAGGGTGTGTGAGAATGCATTTTGGCTGTAATTCTGTTGTATTTATAGCGTTATACTTGATTCTGTGTGTGTGAGAGAGTGTGTGTGTGTGTGTGTGTGTGAGAGAGAGAGAGAGAGAGAGTGACCTTCCGTTTTTTTGGAATGACAAAAGCAGAAGATGAGGATGAAAACCTTCATTTGTGAATCAATGGCAGCTCTTATAGGGCCTGAGGTGAAGACAGTCATTCATATTCACACCTTCTCATAACTGCTGCCATTCCAGGAAGAAGTCTAACTGAAAAACATTGTGCCTATTATTTTATTTAACTGAGTTTGACTCAAATGATTTCAAGGTGTTTTGCTTTGTTCCAAAACGGGGAGTTATATTGTTACAGTGGTTATCCTTGCTTCAGTTCGCTTTCACAAGGCAGCATTTCAGAGCATACCAAATGTTGTTTATGCAAGTCACATGTGAGTAAAACGGTTCACATTTTCAATTGGAGCCAAGATCACCTCGTTCAGGTAATCTCAGGCCAATTATTTTGGTGCGGATCTGAGCATCAATTCCTTTATATGAATATGCAAGAAATAAGTCAACCTAACTAAGGAAGAAAACATAGCAGGTTCCAAAGCAAATGCTCCAAATGTAATGTAAATAAGTTTATACTCTTCAGTTTAAAACACAACTGTTTTATCTACTTCTAGGGTGCTTGTGTGTCTTTTTGTAGATTTAAAATTCCATTCATTGTAACTGCATGGAAAAGAGCAACCACAACATTCTTTAAAATATCTAATTTGGTGCTTCAGGAAAGAAAGAAAATTATACTGGTTTGGAATGTAATGATGACTGGTAAATAATGGCAGAAGTTTCATTTTTGGGTGAACTACTGTTTTAATATATGGTGTTGGTGTGTTGCACTCCTAAATTCGTGCACCACAATAGCTCATGGTCTCAAAACAATGTCAGTCTTCTGCATATCAGTGTATTTCACCTTTTTGCACAACGTTTCCTGTAGAGAATTCAACATCAGTTCTTTGTCAAAATAGACCTTTCCACCTCTTAATGGTTTACATTATTATGCTGCAGCAGCTGAGTGCTTCTTGTCTGGACCTGCCAATATAAGCTGACATTGCTTTTGGCCGTTGATTGTGCTGGATTCTCCTTTTCTGTTTTTCTAGAACTGCAGAGGTGAAGAGGAAGTGTGATTTTGTTTGAGGAATGTGAAATGTACAGGGAGAGGATGTGCCAACTTTGGAGGGTCAAAACCAAGGCACGTTGTACATACAGGGGTCTGATTTCCCCGTACAATCTTTGTGTACTGCAGATAGTCTTACAGGAGGGATTGCCTGTTTACATTCTTACGTGGAGGATTGACGCAAACTTAAGAATGTTTTCTTTTGAAGTCCCCTCAAAAAAATAAAAAAAATAAAAAAAAGGCGAGGGGTAAATTCGTGGGTTTGCTTCAGTGTGTGAGAAAAGGACTGATCTAGAGTTGTTCTTGTTTGGGCCTGCGGTGTAGACTTGACTCCACAAGGCAGTCTGAGGGTGATGTTATAAACAACGGGCAATTTTCTCCTCATGCCAAGTTTTCTTCACTGTATACTGGAGAGCGGGGCTAGTTGTCACAGAGTCTGTAGCCATGTGTAGCCCTCAATATATTGAGTTTTATAAATTCTGTTCTTCAAATAATATTACAGTATAATCATAATTTCAATAAAACTAGTGTTTGGGCAGGTTGTCACAGGTTTTTGCTATTTCATGAATTGTTTTGCGCTTTTTACTTTGGTTCAGAACTGTCAGTATAAAAAGCAAAAACCACAGGGAATCTTATCGTTTTGATTCTGATTTGGGCCACTTCCATGTGATCCTAAATCAGATACAAGTCGGATGTTTTGCAATTCGACTTCAAAGCCTGTTCACTCCAGCACAAATGTTTGGCATGAAAACTCTATCCAGTTTTTGCATGCGATTTGTCTGTTTGGACAAATGCCTTAAAATCACCAAATCAAGAAGAAAGGAAGTTAAACTATAGTTTCCATACATGCATGTTTTCCAACAGTCAATCAGTTTTTTTTTTTTTTCATGTTGTGAACCAACTCTCAACCAAATCTTAAATTGCAGATAGAATAATCTTTGTTAATATGGAGTCGTCGTTTTGATACACTATTCAAATAAAGCTATCTTGAATGCTGTTGTTACAGTAACATGAGAAGTTTTGCATGCACATTGTGATAATGTTTATTCAAGGTGGAGACTGCCATGTTATTTCCTGAGTAGTATAGGATTACAATCAGCAGAACAGCAGATTGAGCCTTGAACAGCCCTGTTGACCAGTATTGTCTTGCTGTCATACCTGGTTTGTGGGCAATCACTGTTGCAGCGGATATATTCCAGTTCTTGTATAAGGGGGAGTACGGTTGCTGAATTATAGTTCATGGTCCCCAGAGAGAACATACAATGCAAAATAAATAAATAAATGCATCACATTTAACCATATTTAATTACAGTTCCCCAATGCAAAAATAAAATAAAATAAATAAATAAAAAGATCCATGATGGGTAAACAGACCAAGAATGTTACCGATCACTGTGAATCGCAGAGCAGATCTGCCCCTCAGATCTCAGTCGATGCTCCTCATTAATTACAATGTTATGATGGTAAAGAGGTCAGGGGTGACAGAAGGAGAGCGGGTCCATTCAGGAGGTCACACACTCACACTCTTATCTCATCCACCTTCAAGCAGGAAATGATAGCACACTGCCTCTGTGGATCCACAAAGAGAAACGGAGGCATTTGTGGAATCCAGCACGACAGAAGAAGGCCATACAATAGGAGAGAAAATGTTAATGTGTGCTCAGAGACATGGAGCAAAGCTTGAGAACTCCTACTGAGTTAATGTCCAATCAGATTCTCTTATATTCAGCCTTGTTTGATCTTTTATAATGCGGCAACAGATGGGTCATTTGAATGTATGCAGTGTTTTTCATGCCATCTTTGTACCTCCACATACCAGTCACTGTTCAGAAATTCAGAGAGCTCATTGTTAAATAGCAGTGGGGTGAAGCACATTCCTTCGAGGAGAAAGAGATGTGGTTTTCATCATATTTGTGGCCCTTCTCCAAAGTTGCCTCATTCCTGACATGTTTTGTTCTCTCTGTCTTTCTCTTTTTTTTCTTCAATTTTAATGTATAATTGAAATGAAAATAAAAGACTATACATTTGTATTGTCAAAGAGCATAGCTGAGTATAATGAAAAACTCGGCAATGTACAGTAATGTAACGAAAACAGTACTATACATAAACAAGTGATTATTAACAATATTCACCTTATTTTTCAGTATGGAAGTAAGCTGTTTTTTTGAGACTTCCGTTTCATTAGCCGCTATAGGAAAGTAATGAGAACAGAATATCAAAGTGCAGTAAACGGTAAAACTGTATGCTCTAAACCAGTGTGTTTACAATTAAGACAATACATTAAAGTAATATGATTCAAAAATACCAGTTTGCTGTAAACAGAGACACCAGACACATTAAATTTACAAATGAATGCAACCATTTTAAAGTAAAAAATTAGGTGGATAAGATTTGTTTTATTATTTATTATTTTTTTGTCATCACATGATCTTTTTGAAAATCAGTCTAAAATGGTGATTTGGTGCTCACGTACCATTTAATGCTTAATATTTTCTCATTTGAAAACAGTTGTGCGGCTCAATATTTTGTGAAATCATGATACTTTGAATTCATTTGCAGTTTTTTGTACATTTTTGTTACTTTTGATACATTTAATGCATTCTTGCTGAATATTTCTTTTTTGTTAGTGAGTAAATAATAAACTAAACTGAAGAATAGGAGTTAATAAGTCTAAAACAGTGATGGAGAATCAGTCTTTCTTGTGTCTGATGAGTAAGTGTGAGGTCAGAAAGACATCGCCCACTCCATCCATTAACACACACACTTTCATGCACACATACAATGGGAGGATGTAACAGGTCCTGCCCCACCATGAGTCTTACCTTGCAGGCATTTTGATCCCCAGAGTATATATATATATATATATATATATATATGTGTGTGTGTGAGCATTTGTTGAGGATGTCCTCATTCTGCCTGCCCATCTGCACTGTCCCTATGGAATGTCATCCTTAGTTGCACTGGCAGAGTGCTGAGGTGGATCCGTCAGTGCATTCCCGTGGTCAGTAGTAAGATGTTTGTTCAGTTGGCTCATATGTTTTCTCAGGCTGTAACCTATGACTATGCTGGTTTAAGACTCAGAAAAAGAGAAAAAGAGGTGGCTTATAAGAGACTGACAAACCAAAGTACCAAAGCACAGCAGTAATCAGTCATCTCGGAATCGGTTTTTTATTTCTGTGTGAATTTGATGACCATTCTGTCCATGTTCTCCTATATTGAGTTTGTTTGTGGTTGACATTTATATATTTAAATAATTTTTTTTTTCTTCATTTCCCACACTTTGTTTTAAGATCATTTTCAGTATTATTATATTATTTGTCTATTTCAGTAGTTTATATGCTTAACATGCCAATAATAAAGCTATAATATAATATAATATAATATAGCAATAATTAAGCTTTGTTGACCTTTGGGCTGAAAAACTGAAGTAGGCCTACCAAATGAAAATCTTCTAACAATATTATTTTATTTTTATGTTAATTTTAATGCCCATTCTAGCCATGGCCTCTGCTATTCAGTTTTGTGGGCATTTTTATTTGTATTTATTTACATTACCTTATTTATTTATATATAACCATGGTGCATTCTTTTATTTCCCGTCATTTCCCACACTTGTATAATTCACCCTATACTTATTTATTTTATTTTTTTTGTATCATTACATGATATAATTATTTAATGTAATGAAGTCATTAATTTTAGTATATATATCTGTGCAGCTGCATTTACTATATTAACTTTAAAATGACCGACTTCAAGATACTGCTTATTGAAGCTTTTCTTCACTGATTATATATATATATATATATATATATATATATATATATATATATATATATATATATATATATATATATATATAAATATTATGAGGATCGTGTAATTTAATGAGATTTACATTGTTTATAGATTTGTTTGAGTGAGTGAGTGAGTGAGTGATGTTGATCATGTAAAGATGCTCACCTGACAAATTTAGTGCATGCTGCTCTGCCCTGGAGCAGAACCCAGTAAGGGTTGGTAAACAAACATTCCTCAGACTTCACTGTTTAGCCCCTCTGATGAATCACTGGAATGCTTGGAAATGCAGAAATAGTGACTATAGAGTAAAAATAGTCTGAGGAAAGATAAGAGAGAGATTTTCTTTATTTGTCCTTTATTTATTTATTTTGTCTTTTCCTTTTCCTTTTTTTCTACTTCTGTCTCACATACACACATTTACTGAGAAAAACAATACAGGGCAATGTCAGCCCTGTCTCAATTTACAAACTAGATCAGCCAAAGTTTGAAGAACAACAGATATTTGCAAAGACAAGAATGTGGAAATTCAGGTTTAGATGGAGGTAGTCCAGACAGTGGGAGAAACGGAGATCTTCATGTTGGCAACAATAAGTCCATCACCTGTACGTATGCAAAGAGTACTTTGAAACAGAATTTGAAAATAAATATACATAAATTACTGGGTAGTAAAAGTAAAGAAAAAATCCTATCCATTCAAATTTGAAAACAAAAAAGTATCTTGTTTTACACAAAAATATTAGACTGGTTTCAACACTAATAATAATAAGAAAGCACATTAGAATGATATCTGAAAATTGAGCTTTGCTGTCACCATAAAAATATTAAGCTGATTTCAGCACTGAATATAATAATATGAAATATTTCTTTAGCACCAAATTAAACTAGGATATTAGAATGATCAAAAAAATGAGTTTTTTCAATCACAAGAATTAATTATATGTTCAAATGTATTGAAATATTAGACAGTTAAAAAAGAAATTCACATGGTAGCATATATCTATAATATATTGTAAACACTTTGAATTATATGGATGTTTGACTGTAATGTAAAATTAAAACATTTTAATATCTTAAAATATTTTCAGGTTCAAATGGAAATAATCCCAGAACTTTAATGTGGTCTCAGACTTTTTGACCCCTGTTGCGTATGGATGTGTGGTGTAGTCTGGATGAAAGCCTTTCAGCATGCTGGAATGAACATGACTTTCTGATTCCAACTTATGTTTCTCTCCCGCTTTCTGTTCTTTCTTTCCCGCACATTTCCTCCTGCTCTCTTTGTGTCTTTGGTAGCACATTGTTCTGAATGGCAGTAGGAGTGAGCTGTGGTCTCAGGTAACTGAGTGGAAGTGAAGGTCTATGGAAGTCCTTCCACAGCTGCTGTATATGGAGCCATTACGCTCCTCTTCTTATTCCACTTTTTGGCTTTATGTGGTTTTAGCTGGGCTAGTTTAACACAGCCTCTGGGTATGGAGCCCCATTTCCTCTCGCCCAGTCAAATGGTAATTACACTCTTTAATGTTAAAAGGTGAGTCGGCTTTCGTTCTTCAACTTTTGTGATGTGGTTATAATGGAAGGAAGTGAAGGAGGGCTATTTAAGGGGTCCATGTGACTCATGTTACTTTTGGAAGGGTGTTAATGTCACATCTGTATTGTCATATTCACTCCAGTGTCATTATGGAATGAAGTTGGATGACTAGGAATATGCAGTCGAAGTATTCAAAATAGTTACACAACTCACAGTGACACCTCATTTTTCTGGGATTAGCATATAAATGTTCTTCATGAATCACACATAATCCAGTATAAAAATTTACAGCACTAAACATATCTGATGCTTTGTCGATTAGTTTTTCTTAAAAAAAAAAAAAAACTGAGCCCCCCCCCCCCCCCCTTCTCCTCCCTCCATGTGTGGTTTCAGTCACGTACATTGTTGCCATGCCCCCCCCCCCCCCCCTGTCCTTTTTTTAAAAGACGTCTGCTTTACTTCCAGCAACACGGTTTCAGGGGTCAGGCTGTTGTGTTGTTAAATGCTTGTTTAGCCGGAAGCTCTCACTCCAGACGCCTGGCTGAAAAATAGCAGGAATCGCATTTTCGAAATCCCAGGAAACATCCATAATTTCTGCCCACATTCCTTTGCAGTTGACTGAGCTCCCTCTCTCCAAGCACCCCCCATCAGGAAGTGTCTGACAATGGGAGCAGAGTGCCAGAAACAGGCAGACGGACGCAGCCAGGGGTATCTAAAGTCCATTGCCCTTGTCCTCCTACCCTAATTCAACAGCCTGTTTATATAATGCTTATATAACACACAAGCAATAGGGGGTTATTGACAGGCGATACCAAAAACATTTTGCATCAGGATCATGTTTTTAAATGTTATTGGTAGTAAAAAAAACTTAAAAAGAAAGATTTACAATAGGGTTCTTAGACTTTTGGACCCACCTGTTAATAGAAAGATAGAGTCAAACACATTATTTGTTTTGTTTTTTAAATCTTCATACATAATGAGACATCTGCATGGAAGAATATATTCAAGTTGTATTTATTTTTATTGTATTTTTTTGATGCAGCTACTCAAAGGTATTCTGCTTGCATGTTTGTTTTTGTACTTTGAGTTTTAAAGGATTCCTTAAACTCACAAGCACATACACTGCAATTAACCGCAATTTGGAAAAGTGGTTAGAGAGTTTGACTCCTAACCCTAAGGTTGTGGGTTCAAGTCTTGGACGGGCAATACCACGACTGAGGTGTCCTTGAGCAAGGAACTGAACCCCCAACTGCTCCCCAGGTGCTGCAGCATAAATGGCTGCCCATTGCTCTGTGTGTGTGCACTTTGGATGGGTTAAATGCAGAGCATGAATTCTGAGTATGGGTCACCATACTTGGCTGTATGTCACTTTCACTTTCTTATAAAAAAAAAAAATCATAATTTTATTTAACAAGGACACATTCAATTGATTTAAAAAAAAGCACCAAAGACTCTTACATTTTTATTTTTTTCAATGAAATGCTGTTCTTTTAAACTGTCTATTCATCAGAGAATCCTGAAAACAAAGTATCGCAGTTTTCACAAAAATATTTAGCAGCACCACCATTTTCAACATTAATAAGAAGAAATATTTCTTGAGCACCAAATCAGCATATCTGAATGATTTATGATGTATCATGTGACACTGAAGATTACTGAAATTCAGCTCACATGAATAAATTTAATTTGAAAGTATATTTATAATTTTTTTTATTTGAAAACTTTACAGTATTACCGTTTTTTCTTTCTTTCTTTTTTACTGTATTGTGATCAATAAATGCAGAATGTGTAAATCTAGTGTTATTGCATGTTGTATATTATTGAAATGATTGATCTTATAGTTTTTGTGCATTTGATTGACAGAACTGTCATTTTTTTGGCTGCAGGGGCTGCCTGAGATAGTTTAAAATGGAAATTAGAATATACATTTAATACTTAAACACTCAATACGAAGTCTTGATATTTATTATTGGTATCTGTCAGTGTGGTTACATACATTACTGAAGGCTATGTCAGTGGTCTGGTCAATTAAGAGTTAACCTATTAATTATTAAATGATTCATTATTAAGTATTATTATTAATTATTAAACAAATAAAAGTGGTAAACTTGTTCATATGATAATATCAGATCACATTTGAGCAATTATTCATCTAAATTGTTCATTTATTAATATATTTCCGATTGGTTGGAGGGGGGTTTGGGGATTTCATGAAGAAATTTGATCATTTGTCTGGTCCTGACCTTTACAGACTCTATAGCATTATCACTAGCATTGATTGCTCCAAATATACACATACTTATATAATAAGTGGTATCAGTTATGGAAAACATGCTTATATGGTTCATACAAACACTACAGATAAATTAATCTTTCAGTTTTAATAAGCATTATTAAGGGAAAAAATAGCCCTTGAAGCCAAATTATGGGAAGAACTTCCTCAGACTCCATGAGGAGACAAAAGAAAGAAGCAGAAGGCGCCACAACAATCATGTTGCAACAATACTGTGAGATTCCAGTCAGCAGCTGGGCAGTGAGATACACAGCCCTATCCGGCCCTATCCCTTCAATCCTGCCCTACACCACCTGGCCTATGTGTGTATCAGAATGCGTGCATGTCTCGTCACTAGGCTTCAGGCATAGAAGCATCCATCTCATTTCAATGGTTGATGAGACAGCCCATGAATCTGTAGTCAGAATGGCCTAGAGAGAGAACTTTATCTGAGCTGGTGGGGGAGGTTTCCAGACCATCTGCTCTTGTACCCATGTGTCCTGGTGTACATGTGACCCAATCCTTTGCGATCGTTATCATACATGGAAGAAAATGCTAAATGCTTTATGAAATATGGGCATTGAGTTCATAAGTCGGTCATATATGAATCTGAAGATTGTGAACTCTCAAAATGAAAGTTTCTGTCCTCACTAGTAGGTAAACTGTAATGTAAAGTATACCATTAAAAAGTCTCAGATTAGTTAGATTTTCTTTAATTGTTTTTGTAAAAAAAATAAATAATAAAAAAAACAGGAATATTAAAAATACATGTACTAATAAATTTTAAAATGAAATTTATTAAGCTGGTTTTTCAGAAGCCATTACAGTCTTCAGTGTCACATGATCCTTCAGAAATAATTATAGTATGCTGATTTGCTGCTCAAGAAGCATTCTTATGATTGTCAGTGTTTAAAACATTTGTGCTGCATCACAATTTTTTTTTTTTTTTTTTTTTTTTTGGAAATGGCAAATTCAGCTACACCTTTTAAGGACCAATTTTCAGTATTAACTAGCTGTTTATTAGCATGCATATTACTAAATACTGGCTGTTTATTCATACTTTTAAATCAAAGTCACCTTATCCTGCATGAAAATATTTTAAATCCCTTGATCTAAACTCAAACCTAACCTTAACAACTACTTTATTATTAATAAGTAGGAAATTAGGAGTTAAGGGAAAACTCTTAATTAATAGTGCTATGTGTTCCCTATTCTAAAGTGTTACCGCTAATTCTTTCAGAATTCTTTCAGATAATTATTTGATGAATAACCCCCCTCGTCATGCACCCCCCCCCCCCACACCACCACAGGTATCGCCGCCTTTGTAACACTGTAACACACACACATATATGTATGTATTATATGGTGCAGGTTCAGTACACTGTGGAAGGCTTGTTAAACAATTGCCCCTTATGATGGCTGAAAGACTTTCCTGATGTGAAGCTGAAACGTTATTCAGCCCAGACTATTTTACACCTGCTCTCGTCATAATAGCCATGTGGAACTCAGAAAGAAAGTTAGAGAATACATCTTATTCATAAAGCTGCTCTAAAGGGGGGCAGGTGTTGTCAAGGGGTAAACCATTCAGCTACATGTGTGACTGTTGGTAAACAGATTAAGGTGGGGGGAGTTTGGAACAGAAGTGGTTCAGATGTTTTCTTGACTGGGCATGATTAATTCCTTCCCATAAAAAAGAAATGCTTGAAAAATGCTACATGTGTTTAAACTCTGTCTCTCTTTTGTTGATATTAACCTTTTATGTTTTGCTGTGTCTGTATGCAATTTTAACATGTAGAAACAAATAAATAACATTGAATTACCGTGTAGATGTTTGGAAACTTCTTCAACATCTTTCATGAAAAATTTTGTAGTCCTATATGCCTGATGTTTCAGAGACCCCATAAAATGTGACTAAATATGTAAATTTAAAAATAAAAGACAAACAGAGGGACAAAGGTTTAATAATATTTGCAAAAGAGAATTCTCAAAAACAAACCATCAATGGTTCCATAAAACCTCCAAAGAAACTTTCCATTTTACAAAAGGTTCTTTATAGTGTAAAAAGGTTCTCCAGAATATTAAAATGGTAAACTGTTCAATGAAAGGTTTATTAGGGAACTCAAAAACAATTCTTCTATTAAATTTCTGCAAAAAATCAAACAAAAAAATCTAAATTAAAAATATAGCTGCAAGAAGCATTTACCGCAGGCATTTTAAGACCTTTGAGCAATTATAGACATTTTAACATTTTGTGATTTTTTTCATATCTCCTGACCACTAGGTGGCACTGTGCTGAAATTGAATAGGTAACCTCAGGAGATGGTTGTCATAACCAACTCCAGGTTTGGTCTGAACACAATAAAGCACTGAGGAGATATAGGCTGCATTCCAGATTACATTTAGGCAAGCATTTGCAAACTTCTCTAAGTACTTGCCCTCGTGGGAATCCCTGGCGCCATTTTGAAGTGAGTTCCACTTCGTTAAGTGGATGAGGGAAGTTTACATGGACATACCCAAGACCCCTCAATTTTGACCGAGGGAGGTAGTCTGCTTCATAGAACACTTCAGGCCGCTCTGTAGACCACATTATGTCATCTCAGATTTTTTACATTTATAACAGCCCAAGCATATCTATATACATATAGAATGGTGCACCAACTAATTCGTAAGGGGAAACATGTAAACAATAAACCAACTCCATAGTGGATTTTAAGTAATCAATAGGCTTAGGATGTTCCACTTCAGCCCATTGCATTGCAAGGGTTATGACAAAAGTGGGCACTCATTAGCAAGTTAGCAAGTTAGAAGTTAGCAAGTGAAGGGCATAAACAAGTGTACTGTAATGCAGCCATAGCCATAGCCTCAAATTAATTTGTGTGTTACTCAAGAAAGGTTTTGTTCCGATCTGCCTCGGTTAACCTTGTCTATTAGGTGCTCAAAGTTGATTGACTGATGGCGGCAATGTTTTTCAAGAAACACCAATGCCTCATTGATATTGGTAAATTTGACAATGAAATTGCATGCCAAATTCCAAGTCAATCACACTAACATGTGCATAGTTATTGCCATTTTCATGTTTTTTTTTCCTGTTATAGTACCACCAATTGGTCAAACTCCCCATATTTTTTCCTTTGAACAAATATTGAGCTCATTCATGTATGTGTTCCAATATAGATAATCCCATTCAAGAGTTAAAGCCATTTTAGTACAAGTGGCCCCACCCACTTGAATGTTTTTCATCTTGTTCCAACCGTCATTGGAACTTAGTTTTGATACATTTTGCTAATAAGCCTTTTCTGCAGTGGTTTGGTTCTGATTGGGTGAAAAACCTAGGACTAGTTCCCAAAAGTATTTTTTTGCAAATAGTTCAAAATGGTGGAAGAAAAAATCAAGCTGGAAATGAACATGAACAGAAAAGGTAGCTGGGCACACATTGAGTCCAATGATTACTGAAGAGGTCTAGAAAACATAATTTATTTTATTAATTGCATATTGCAAAAAAAGTCCAAAGTGCATGTGAGTTAAAAAACAGATGAGCAGAAGTTGGATGTAAATGAAATCAAACTCTCCTAGAAATTGTCTGACTTACAGTTTGGTCTGCAGCATCAGTTTTACAGCAGAATAATAATATTAATTATAATAATCCTTACAATTACAATAGGGTTTCAGCGCCACCCATTTGAACCCCATTTGATATTAGGGTGCAGACATTGAATTTTTCATTTTTTAATTTACTATTACTTGTACACATTACTGTGGGTGCCAAACATAAATTAACAACAACAACAACAAACATTAAGCCAGTCTCAAGGGAAGATAAAGGAAATAATCTTTACCTGGTCTGTGCATAAATGAAAAAAAAAAAGAGATTGAAAAAGTGTTTCCCTGTATGTGTTCGTGTTTGAAATTAAGCAGAGGGGGTTTGGAGAGTGAATCTAATGCTCTCTTCTCAGACGCGCCATATGGTGTTCGTTTGACAGGTACATCTGTTACTTGGTGTCTATGGCTAATGAGATCCTCAGACTTGTTTACACAAAACAACAGCAAAATCAACCAGAAATCTTATTTCATCAGACCCTGGTGTGATGTAACGAAGTATAAATACTTTGTTACAGTACTTAAGTATTTTTGGGAGTATCTGTACTTTACTTCAGTTTTTATATTTCAGACAACTTTTACTTTTACTACACTACATTTCCTAATTAAAATGTAAACATTTATTCAGATACATTTCCCCCGAACCATATTTGTTACTAACAACAAAATAGAAGGACACAGGCTACAGGAAAACAGGTTTGACTAGGGTGACCATATGCGCCGTTTATACGGGACGTTTCCCAGCCAGGGTTTTAATATTGCCTAAAACATCCAGAGCAGTTTTACCAATAACATGCAAGGATTGCACATAATCGACCAATCGTGGGGCGATGCAAATATGTGCATGTGTTTGTTCATTCGATTGACTTGAAGCGTCGCTGTGCACAAATACAAATACAAAAAAAAACAAAAAACAAAGTGCACCACAATGTTTCAAGTCAAACGAACGAACAAACACGTGAAAGCGATTCGAAAGCGTAAGGAGTGTAACAGTGTTACATTAGCTGGGTTCGATACAACTATTGAGTGTGAAAGCATACCAACGCTGCGGGTGGTGCCGGGAACAATCGTGTTTGGGCTCGGGTGCAGTGACTTTGGTTTTAAAAAACCACCACAATGGACCAACACCAGCAGATGACATTACACCCCAAATCATCACAGACTGTGGAAACTTAACACTGGACTTCAAGCAACTCGGGCTTTCAGCTTCTCCACATTTCCTCCAGACCTGGTTTTCAAATGAAATACAAAACTTGCTCTCATCTGAAAAAAGGACCACTGGGCAACAGTCCAGTTCTTCTTCTCCTTAGCCCAGGTAAGATGCCTTTGACGTTGACTGTGCAGCACGTCTGTGTCTGGTGGCTCTTAA
Organism: Carassius auratus; assembly: GCF_003368295.1. Taxonomy (NCBI): domain Eukaryota; kingdom Metazoa; phylum Chordata; class Actinopteri; order Cypriniformes; family Cyprinidae; genus Carassius; species Carassius auratus. The sequence continues at coordinate 14,302,744 of NC_039273.1, read as the reverse complement.
TACCTTGACCCCAGCCTCAGTCCATTCCTTGTGAAGTAAATGGTAAATGGACTGCATTTATATAGCACTTTCAACAGACCACATGGCCATCCAAAGCGCTTTACAAGTTGCCTAAAATTCACCCATTCACACACTCATTCACACACTGACTGCGGTGTCAGCCATTCAAGGTGCCATCCACCTCGTCGGGAGCAGCTGGGGTTAGGTGTCTTGCTCAAGGACACCTCAACACTTGGTCAGGTGGAGCCGGGGATTGAACCACCAACCTTCCGGTTTGTAGACAACCTACATGAACCACTGAGCCACTGCTGCGAAATTCACTCGAATTATTGAATCGATTTAAGGGTGCGGTTCTCTCGGTTGGTTGTGCATCTTTTTCTTCCACACTTTTTCCAACTTTCTGTTAACATGCTTGGATACAGCATTCTGTGAACAGTCAGCTTCTTTGGCAATGAATGTTTGTGGCTTACTCTCCTTGTGAAGTGTGTCCATGATTGTCTTCTGGACAACTGTCAGATCAGCAGTCTTCCTCATTATTGTGTAGCCTAGTGAACCAAACTGGGAGAGCTTTTACACTGGGCTCGTTTGCTGCAATCCGAGCCCGAGCACGATTGTTCCCAGAGCCGCCTGCAGCGTTGGTCTGCTTTCACACTCAATAGTTGTATCGAACCCAGGTGCGTTTGTAGTCACCTTACGTCATCGCAAACGCACACGGAAAACGCATGGAGAACACAACGAGACTGAGCATAGTTGTATTTTTTTTTTTGTTATTTTGGTGCTATTATGCACAGTAAAATAATTATTTTTAATTATTTTAATTATTTAACTTTAATTCATTTAATTTTGACTTTTAGGAGTGTGTGGAATCAACCTCGGCTCTCTCGTGCACTGAGGAAACAATGATATCGACAGTGTTATGCATGTGCAGGATACTTTACTACCTGAACAAGTTCTTCCGTGTTGCTTGCACATTCACGCGAATACACGAGTTTCACAATTTGAATTGAATTTCAAAATGAATATATGAACTTTTCCACAACATTGTAATTTTTTGAGATCCTCCTGTAAGATTTAAAAAATACTTTTCATACTTAAATACAATAAATATAATATACTTTAAGACTTTTACTCAAGTAATTTTCTAAATGGTGACTTCAACTTCAAAGTCATTTTCTGGTAAGATATCTGTACCTTTCCTTGAGTATGACTTTCAGGTACTTTATACACCACTGTTCAGACATATATTGGATTTTACAAATATAGTCATAGAGTTGCACTTTTGAAATGTTTTCATGTTTAAAATGTTTAGACAATAATCTGCAAATTTACATTCTTATAATAACAGCATGATTAACTAATATACTCCTTCAGTTCATTTTAAAGAAAATGAAATGGCCTTGTGTTTACTAAATAGTGCATGATGAGGGTTAAATATTGTCAGCAATAACGGAGAGCTGGAATCTGGTGCATCCTAAAGAGATTGTGTTCATGGTATAAACAAGCACTGTTTATCTATTTAGTGCCGCAAACTGAGGAATTGGGTCCATGGAAAATTGGAATAGTTTTCTGCAACAGTGATATCATGGAATGTCTGACCTTCTGCTAGGCACTAGGGCAGGCTTTGACACAGCTTTTTCCAACCCAGTTTCAAGATTGTTCCACTGTATCTCTGACAGTACAATGTGTTAAGCTCTAGAAAGTGTCTTGTGGTGTAATATTTTGCTAATGATTTTATATTTATTAAGGGAAACACTTGGCAATAAGGTTCTATTTTGTTTAATGCAATAGCCAACTTGGAATAACAATAAACACTAATTCTGCAGCATTTATTAATCTTGTTTAATGTTCTCACATACATTTTATCATTTCAGTTGTATAAATGAAAATTTGCCTAATGAACTAATCATAAAATAAATAATTAGCAAGATTACATTTATTAACAAAACTGACCTAGATTAATAAATAATGTAAAGAGTTGTTAATTATTAGTTCATAATAGCTATATGTCAACCTTATTCAAAGTGTTCCCTATAAGGCAGATTTCATGACCTCATTTTAATTTATTTCGATCATGAAAATAAAGCTGAAATAAAATATACATATTAGATGAAAAACAAACAAAAATAAGAAGTGTTGGGTTTACATTTGTCTGAAAAAAATAATAATGATTTGAAGTACTAAGTCAATAAATGCTAAATAGAAATATGAAAAGAAACAAAACCCCATAAAATACTACAACTTTAAAATTATAACGAAAACTAAAAATCTAAAGCTGAAAGAAAGTTTAAAATATTAATAAATAACATAATATGATATAAATAATACTACAATATAATTGTGCAGGGCCATTTAAAATGAACTAAGAAAAAGATATTTGGTGGGGGGACTTGATATAAATTTTGAAACCATGTGTGAACTTCCTTTAATTATTGTAATCCCTCTGTTTTATAATGGGACACATTAAATGAAATTGAAAATGAACAGTGATTCTAGTTTGTGAGTGTTTTCAGTGTAAATGTCAGTTTGTGTTGTAATCCAGTGCTCTAGGCACATGAGCAGCCCTTTGTTTTTTGTGTGGACTCTTGATGTGCTGGCTAAAGCTTTCATTGTGTTCCCTGAAGTAGAGAAGAAAATTCCAACCTACCTTTGAAGGCTACTGTCAGTGAGACATTTAAAGCTCAAACGAGTGGTTAAAGAACAGACATCCTGGGTCTTGACCCCCACTATTGCACTGCATGCACAACTGGACACCTAAAAAAACTGATTCTTTTCAAATGACAAATTATGAAACATTTAGTCATTAAACACCAAAAAGAACCATTCCCTGATTTCTACAACATCAACAACATCAACAATACCTCGCTTTGACAGAGAGCTCTGTCACTCCAATGGACAAGGGAAGATTTAGATGACGCCCAAAGGGCAGAGACAAGAGCCCTCAGTATGCCTGGCCTCACCTGTCATAGATGATATTGCAGTGGTCACAGACAACTACACATTTTCGACAGTAATTTTAAGATGTGAGCAGCTGTCCTTTGCGTGAGGAAAGGATTTTTCAAAAGGTGTCGATGGGTCATTAGTGGACCACTCGGCCCTCAGGCCAGGATGGATTTGGTTAGTCAAATGAAAGGCCAAAAGGGTTCGTTGAAATATGTCTAAAGTGATTAGAAAGATAGAGATCACTTTCTCAGCAGCTGCACTCTGACACCAGAAGGACACTGATAATGTGTGTTGGGTGAAAGATATAGTTAGCAAAAATATCTTTACTGCTGTTTTGTCAGAAAATCTGGTCTTTGGGGGTGCTTGGATTGAAATGTATATTTTTTTTTTAAGTCTGGCACATGATGATTCGGTGCTCAAGAAACATTTCTTATTATCAACAATATATATATATATATATATATATATATATATATATATATATGTATGTATATATATATATATGTATATATGTATGTATATATATTTGTGGCAAGGAACCAAAACACGATGGGTGACACTAATGGAGAAAAACCCTTGGGAGAAATCAGGCTCAGTCGGGGGCCAGTTCTCATCTAATAACTTGGTCATTTTAAAAGTTGCAAGAACAACTGTCCAAATTGTACATTTCAGCATCATTTAAAAAGTACAGAAATGTACATTTTGTGCTTGTAACCAATACGTACTAATATCTATAAACATTGAAACCAGGCTGTACTTACAGATGTGGCTGTGGATAATATTAGCCACGGTTCGAATGGTTGTTTAGAAAAAAATGCATAGATGGACTGTGGTGTTTTCAAGCTGCTTTGTGTCACAATACTTATGTTAAATTATCCATTAAAACAGATACGCTCAAGTAAGAACCCCCACGCTTAACTTTGATTCCATTGCGCAGAATTAATGATGTAGACAAATGTGGCTGGGGTCTGTAAATGTCAATTGTTTCATTAAATGTAAATGTCTTTCTGTCATTGTCTGCCAATGTTAATGTGCAAAATGTTGCTGTGTTCCTGAATTTCAGGTATATGTTTAATATTCTAAAACAAAAATTAATAAATAAAAAAGAACCCAGGACAGTTATGTAATCTCTACTACTTGTTCAAAGTCTAAAACCAACACACACTCATATTAACAGACATACTGAGCTACCATTGTCTAGCGTACACGCAAGAGCTCATGCATGTAGACGTGTTGTTTTTAAAGAAAAGGCGAATTAAGAAGAAAACCCCTCCTCAAACCTCTTTTCCCACCCATAATGGCCGCCACACTGGCCCCAGTGCACATGCTAATGTGTGGAATGCAGCCATTTCCTCCCTCTCTAGAAAGACAAAGAGAATCAATGGCGAAACAATCTTCCCCCCTCTCCTTAACCTTCAGACTTGTTCTTTCTAATGAAAAATGCCTCTCTAGATATTACTCATTCACCTTTATGGTGGAAAAGAAATTCTAATGTTTAAAGCCGAATTACATAATTAGAGAAGAAATTGGTAGTTCATATTAAAAGCCCACAATGGTAGCTTTTCAATGGTGATTTGTTTCTGACTAGAAATATATGAATATAAGTATAAAAATATAAGTAAAAATGGCAAAGCATTTTCATTTTATTGCTGCACCAACAGGAACTAAATAATAAAAAAATAATAATATAGGATGTTGATATCTAAATGAAATGGGTGGATTTGCATATGTGAAGAATAGCATTACCTGCTTGTAACTGCCATGCAAATGAACTATTTTTACCATTATAAATAAAAAGTATGTTTATGTATTTGCATACTGCCATAAAAAGAAACAGATCGGTGGATGTGATATGAATGGAGTCCAACTGTCTACTCAACAAGTGCAGGCTTGATTTTTACACACAGCTGCCGCTCACAAAATGCAGGGACTTTCTAACTTTCCAGTGTGTCTTCTCCAGAGCAGGTGCTGGTGTATTCAACATTCATCTCAAAAATATATTTAGGACTGATTGTATATTTAATAATAATATACAATGTTCATTTGTGTTACACAGTTTTAATACAAACTTAATTTTAAAACAAAATAAATGAATGACAATTTAAATAAATTAAACAAGTTAGAATGGGATTTAAATAGTACTAATAAACCAAATGTGTTTGAAATTTGTATATGTATCACTAAAAATCACATTTATGTATACCAATCTCATACATTTTGATTAATTGAGTCTTGCTTGTTTCACAGAAAAAAATAAATAACTTTTTAACTGATTAAATGTAATTGCTTTCACAATTATACAACGGCAGGATTCATGGGCACAGTTTTTATCTATTTTATTAATAGAAAAAATTTAGATGATAGTAAATTATGCATTTTATAATAACAGTACAAAATAAAGTATTTAGTAATAATAGTCTCTAGTCAAAACAATAGTCAAAACTAAATCTATAAGAACACACACACACACACACACACACACACACACACACACCCCACTAATGTCTCTTGTCTTACTTTGATACCTATAAGCTATATCTGTATTCAAACTGAATGCACCCAAATACAATGTTCATTGTTCAGGAAAACTTAGAATGAAATTTGCTAATTCACAATAGTAAACTAACTTAGTAGTTTTTAGTATTTTGCCACTCGCATTAATGATTAATAAACTATGATTAATAAATGTGTTGTGTGGTACGTGATAAAACGAAGGTGCACGTTGTGGGAGACGGGGTCAGGCGTGTGTGTTTGTGAATAGAGTGTTTGTGAAAAGTGTGTAAGGGAGGTGTATGGTATATGAGCAGATGGTAGACCTCTCCCCTGTAATGTCTGCTTCAGACAGAACAATACATCTCTCTTTACTGAGGCATGGTTAAGGGGTGAAAGAGGATTGCTCTCCATGGACAGCTGGTTGGCAGCATGCCTCAAATGCACATACACACACCTCCTCCCCATCACCCGCACACACACACACACACACACACACACACACACTCAGCAATTAACTGGCACGGGCCACGGCTTAAATATTCACCAGCCCAAAGCAAACAAAAGACCTTCAGATCAGGTCTCTTATGGCTCATGATCTATATTTCTCTTATACATTTTCTGATTCGTTCTCCTGCTTGTCATATATTTTTAGCACATATACTTTAGCATAAAAATTCTCAAATAAAGCATTGGTGTCTCTTAGAAGAATAAATCACCCAAAAATGAAAAACTCACCCTCATGTTGCTCCAGACCTCTATTACTGTCTTCTTCAAAAGGAGAATCACAGCCTCAGTCACCATTCGCTTTCTTTACATATTTTTTTTCATACATTGCAAGGGAATGGTGACTGAGGCTGCAGTCTGCCTAACATCTGTTGTGTTCCAAAGAAGAAAGTCATGCTTAAATCATTATGAGACTAAATAAATGATGAGTAAAAACTTCCTATATTGTTTATGCCTGATTTGCAAGTCTTTTTTAAAAAGAGAACTATACTTTTAAGACTTGCAAATAACTATAGAAAGTATCACATTAATAAAAGTACAAATTATCCATGATATTCTTAGTATCCTATGTAAATCATGCATCATAAGTAGGCTTAATGAGCGCACTGGAACTTCAAAAGAAAGTGTAGTTAAAAAAAACAACAAAGGTTACAGATCTCTGCGACTTTTACTGCATTCCTCTCACCGTTACAAACAAAAACGCCTTCAAGAAGCAGGACAAATGCGCACGGGGCTGAGAGTGAATGCAGTTCCGCTTGTCTCCCCCTTCAGCAGCGCGCGCCGCTCGGAGGCGAGCGGTTCTTCCTTCGCTCCCCGAGAGGAGGCGGGGCGAGCGACAAGCGGAACTGTTTTTGATCCCCGAGGGACGCAGCCTTCACATTCCACGCATTCCAGAGGCCGTGAACAATCGGAGCTCGGTCATTTATTAGCAGAGCCCCTCCCGTCCTGAGCTCAGTCTGCTGGAGGAGCTCTCCAGACGCGCACGCAGCTCAAACACACGCATGGAAATAAAAGCCGTACTCAACGAATTTCCTTAAGGATTATATTGTTTACGAGATAATACAAGTACAGAAAGACGTCTACTACTTTAATTCGTTATGCGATTGTGACTTGGTGAGTTTTTAAAGCGTTTTAAAATAGCTGGTTGTTGTAAACTGCTCATTTTATGGCACATTGCAAAGTTTCTGCCAGTGGACGATGCTTGTATACAATATGCTTTAACGTTAATTTAATAGACTGTACGTGTAAGTTAAGATTTTATGCATTTCTTTGTGGGCTATATTCTGTAAATCCAACGTGTTTGACTTGTAGAAGACATGAATGGGTATGTTTTTGTGAAATCTATAACATCTGTGGTGCTACATTTAGGTTACATTACAATTTAAGAATAGAAACTAGCCAATTTATATAATATCCCCTTGTTTATAATGCTCCTTTTAGCATATTTAAATGTATTACAGTCGTGGTAGTAAATCAAAGATGAGAAACTAGATAGGAATTTGTCTTTGTAGCAGGAAATCATTTTCGCAATTTTGGAAAATTTGTGGATCCTTCCCAATTTTCGTTCCCTTTTAATTCTAATCAAGATTTATAAACTTAAGAGGAAGCCCTGTGCATGATGGGGGTTGTAGGCTGGTGCCAGTGGTATTTTGGGTAAACGTGGTGTTGCTATGGGTAAAGGCAGTCAGCCTAGAAGCATGTGGTGTGAGGCACCACTCACTGGTGTTTGCTGCTGTAGAGTTTTGCAATATGCAAAACAGATGAGCGATAGCAAAGATTAGCATTTTGAAATTGAGTTAATTATTATTATAATATTTTTTTTTTTTTTTACATCAGGTTCACAGTCTAGTCCAAAAATCTCTCCTAACACGCTATTATTGATTGCTGCCTGCAAAACAAAGACTGAAATGAGAACAGCAGAGGATTCATCAGGCACGGTGCTACACCGACTGATTCAAGAGCAGCTTCGTTATGGGAACCCTACTGATCCTACTCTGTTGGCTATCCAGCAGCAGGCTCTGCGTGGAGGCAGCAGTGGTGGAGGTGCAGGAAGCACTCGTTCATCCCTGGAAAGCCTAACACAAGAGGAATCACTTTCTCCCCAGTTGACCACCCGGCAGGAGCCCCAGGGCCAAGAGCACCAGGGGGACTACCAGCATTCAGAGAGTGATGTCTGCCAAATGTATCAGCTCCACACAGAGGAGTTGCCTACTTATGAGGAAGCAAAGGCTCATTCACAGTACCTGGCCTACCAGAGAGGTCAAGTAGGGCTTCTGCATGGCAGCCTGGAGACCCCTGGAGTGGTTGGAGGAACCGAGCAGGAAGAGAGAATGTGGGGTGTGAAGCGGGAGCATGCTCGCTCGCTCAGCGAACACCTCATGCAGCTCTCGCTGGAGAGGAACTGTGCCCATGACAATATTCCCATGAGCTCATCGCATAGCTACCCCCAGCTCTCCAATAACCACTCTGGTCCCGTTGTGAACGAGAGGTCAATTCATGAGCAAGACCAACGCGGTCCACCTCCGGAGTACCCCTTCATGGTCAGATCCTCTGGATACATGCTTAGTCATTCACAGGAACATGGGCACTATTACAAAGAGCCTCCCCCTGCTTTCCACTCACAGCATCACTGGTACATTCAACTGGTATTTTACTAATTTATATTACATATAGGTACATTGAGGGTGCTTTGGCATACTAATGGTTTATATTTATCTCTATCAGGTTATTTCCAACCCAGCCGCAAGCGCCTTGCCATAGCGGCCTGCCCTCGTTGACCCCTGCTGGCCAGGATGTCATTGTTGGAGGATACAGCATCCCGGTGAACAACTGCCAAATGGAGCAGCTCATTAAAGAGAATGAGAGACTGAAAGGAGAAGTAGAGAGCTACAGCGAGAAGGCAGCAAGGCTTCAGAAGGTAAGAGAGGACTCTTTGTTCCTTCTTAGAAACCTCCCAGAACTGTTATATTCTTGGTATGACCCCACATTTTGCCATGGGTGCCAAAGAAGCAGGCGTGGCCTTTTGATTTTGATCTTAGAAATGACCTACAAGGGGTGTGGGTAAAAGAAATCATTGTGTACTGGTGTCTTCTAGCCACCACATTCTAAGGAGTTTAGCCCTCTCGCCGTGTAGGAATGCATGCAAGGGAAAGGATCACATGGATTTGTCTAATTTGTAAAGCACTCATTCCTAGTGACTGTGTTAAATTTCCCAGTAACTTAATAAGCATGTGAAACAACATTGAAATTACCCATACCTGCAATGCCAAGCATTTTTTGTAACGTGATAATGTCATCACTTAAATACCAGAGTGTCATGCCAGGAGAGAGGGGGGGGGGGGGTGTATTTTGTTTTTGCATTTGCTTTGCAAAGGTTTATTGGGCTTTGCATATGTTGTTCAGTCATTTCAGTTTAGATTCCACATAGTTATTGCAACCGTATTAAAAGAATACCATACCAGAACAGATCATGAAGATGAAGTCGCCTTCATACATAGTGATGAATTGAAAATCTGAAAACTCCAAAGGGGGAGGCCTCCCTGGGTTGTTCTGTGGCCCTCTTTGTTAAGATTCCAATGGGATGCCAATAGGAGCAGATGTCTTCGCTCATCTCAGTGTCCGCAAATGAAGAAGGAGCTTTGCATTGCCCACAGCTGACAGACTGGGCTCCGAAGAGCAACAACCAGACCCCACAGCTGTGGATTACCTGGCTGAATGGCCCCTTTAACTTTTACTTTCACTCTTAAATAGAATCCCACATAGCACCCAGGGTACTGTTTAAGAATTTAACAACACATTAATCTCATATAAGTAGCTTTTAAGTAAAAATTTGAACTGTGATCTAAAGAAATCAGTGATATTTCTCATCTTAGTGTTCTAGAATGAGCTTAAACCTTTGATTCGTTAGTTTTGGAAAAATGTTTTCTTTCATGAGCCATTTTCTGCATCACAAATGGCATATAGGTGCATATATATAGTACTGTTCTTACCTTCAACAAACATTTTTCCTGTGTTCCTCACGTTTGCTGTTGGCATCCTGCACTGTGGGGAGATGAATGTGCAGACACCTGGGACTCATAAGTGTTTTTTTCTGGAATATTGATGCGATTCCCAATCCCTGAAGAGCACTGTGAGGGTGATTCACTTGTGAGCAAGCACAATGAAGAGCTCAGCCAAGTGCATTCTTCCCTCTTTCCCTTTCTTTCCCGAAATGATTTTGTCTATATGTCATTCTTGTGCTCTGATCCTTGTCTCATTAAGTTTAGGTGTAAGAAACGCAGTGTAGTTGGCCCCAAAATGGAAATTATACTAACCCTTGTGTTTCAACTCTTTGTGACATTCATCCTTCCACAGAACGCAAAAGGAGATACTTAGCATAACACCCAAATTGTACTTTTCCCTACAGTGAAAGTGAATGGGAACCAGGAACTAATGAGTTCCTATGGGTTAAAGAGTAACAGTGGATATTAAAATGTCTTTCTCCTCTCGTTCAGCTCGAACAGGAGATTCAGCGGATATCGGAGGCTTATGAGACTCTTATGAAGGGATCTGCAAAGAGAGAAGCCCTTGAGAAAACCATGAGGAACAAGCTTGAGAGTGAGATCAAGCGACTTCATGACTTCAACAGAGATCTCAGGGGTAAGATGGTTCACATAGCGGAGTAATTGTCTTAAATATGAGCTACATGTTTAGGTATGAGGCTATAAATACTAATTGTTGACTCCCACATCAGACCGCCTGGAAACAGCCAACAAACAGAGAGCAGTCATGGAAGTTGAAGACAAGAGTCGGCATGCCTTCGCTAAACTGGTTGAGCAAAGTAAGAATTCCTCTTTGCATCTCTATAAATTATCTTTCTCCCAATGTGCGGTCAACCATGCAAGCAGCCCCAGCTGTTCCCACAGAGTTTTGTTTATGTTGTAGGCATAACTGTTCATTCCTCTAACAATAATGCAACCAAATTGGGCCATTAGGTTTCAGCGAATAGCTGGTTGGGTACACACGGTATTCTTCATCTCAGATAGTTGCTTTTGGAATTCGACCACCAACCATCATTAACGCTCTGAGTAAATGAGACCTGGATTCCTGAAATGTTTTCAGGTATTTTGGGAAAAATGCATCCTCCTGGAATGCTCTCCAACAACCCCCACCATTATTTCAGCTTCTGAGGCCCTAAGCAACCCCTTGTGATGCCCCTATGCACTGGCTCTCCATTTTTGGTCATATTAGTGCTAAAGAATTCGAGGTGTGGTAGGATAAATTGAATTTGTTTTGCTAATCCTAATAGGAATTGTTGTTGTTGTTCAGCATTTGATTTAACCCTTTTGGAATTTTTTTTTTTTATTTCTGTTCCCTAAGGATAGAAGTGATCCTTCATATTTGTGTAATAAAATTAGTTTACCCCCAAGTCCAAAACAGAAGAGTTTTGTGCAAACAAAATTCTGGATATTTAAATGTTTAAAATCTCATTGTGAGCCAACACACAGTTCCACAGAAGCTCCAAGCCACGATTCAGCACCTCTGAAGACTTGTAACAATGTATAGGTTAACATTGCGTTTTATGACCTTGGGGAACTATTTGGTTTACATGTTTACTGCCTGGCTCAGATGCATTCCAGAGATCCAGTTCGTTCAAAGGCGTGCCTGTGTGCGTAAGTGGATAAGAGGAAGTCTGCATTCCATCCAAAGGCATTTGTTTTGGGTTGTATAATCAGAGTAGGAGTGAAATGGAAGACTGATTGTGGTCTAATTTGTTTTCTAGCTCTTATGGGATTCAAAGTGTCCCAGAAATTAGTGAACTGGACTTTAGTATGTCCCTTTTCAGTGTGCCAAGTCATCTTCGAGCTTTTGAGGAATTCAGCATCCCAAATGGGAATTCAGTGAATTGCTTTTGTGATCTGGGAATTCTAAAGCATTCTGCGGTGTGGGTCAAAGGACACTCCAAAACTAGGCCACTCCCCTGCAAACCCAGACAGACATGTGTAAATCAAGCATGCCTCTTTTGTTCCAGACTCTTGTGGGAAGCTTATCCCCTGAGAATTTGTTAGAATGAGACTGCAGCCCAGAGAAAGCTCTGGACACACCCCAGCACGGTCATTCATTTTGTGGCTTGTGTAACAACTAAGCATGATGACAGAACAGAAAGCATTGCTTGTACCCTATGCAGTAAGTTGCAATGGTACATAGTTCTCACAATGTTTTTTCTCTTTCCCTCCATAGATGAAGATCAACTTCATGAGCGGGAACTTATGGAAAAAGAGTTGCAGCATCTGCGGGTCTCAGGAGAAGAATGGAAGAGGTGGCGAGAAGCCTTGGAGAAAGCCCTGATGTCCGCTCAGAACCGAAATAGGCAGCTGGAAGAAGAGTTACGCAGGAAAAGAGCTTATGTGGAGAAGGTGGAGAGAATGCAGAGCGCCCTTGCACAGTTGCAGGCGGCATGTGAGAAGAGGGAGGCACTGGAGTTACGACTACGGACCAGACTGGAGCAGGAACTCAAGAGCCTGAGAAGACAGCAGGTAAAAAACAGACGACATCGGTGCGCCCGACTGGTGAGAAAATGTTTTGGGCTTGACAAGTAAACCTTTTATTTCTCTTTTAGTGGCAGTCTCAAGCCCAGCAAACGAGTCCTGGGTCCTACTCGGACCTTAATGTGTCATCTCTGCATCAGCAGCTGAGGGAGAGAGAGGAGCAGGTTCTGGCCCTGGAGGCTGACATAACCCGCTGGGAGCAAAAGTATCTTGAGGAGAGCACGATGCGTCAATTTGCCATGGATGCTGCTGCCACTGCTGCAGCTCAGAGGTGAGTGGAAACAGAAGTGATAGAAGCCTTTTCTAAAAGGACAGGAAATGGGAGTTTGACATAGCGCTTGGATTCCCTTGTATAACTGTAATGCTCTTTTCAGGGATACAACAATCATCAACCATTCACCTCGCCATTCACCCAATAGCAGCTTCAATGAGGACCTGCTGTCCCCCAACCACAGGCATCAGGAGATGGAAAACCGGTATGTTCATGTTGAAAGTAATTCAAATTTTGTTTCCCATTGTGTCCATGTGCTGTATCTCAAAGTAGTTTGTTTTATCAGGATTCGGGTGCTTTATGCTCAACTTTTGGAGAAAGATGCCATTATAAAGGTCATGCAGCAGCGGTCACGGCGAGAGCAAGGCCGACCTGAGTCTAAAGGCCTACGACCCGCTCAATCCGTTCCCTCCATCAACACCGTTGCCACAGCTAGCACCACCAAAACCAAAACCAAAGGTAGGCATAGTAGCCATAGCCAGTGGTTTCCAATCCTACCTCTGAAAAGACACCTTCCTGGAGAGTTTAGCTCCGATATATCTGCCTGGAAGTTTCTAGTAATCCTGAAATCCTTGCTTAGATGGTTCAAGTGTCATTAATAAGGGTTGTAGCTAAAATCTGCAGGACATTGATCCTCCATGTCTGTAAAATATCTGAACCAAAAATGACGTATTCTTTCAACTGAACAACTGGCAGCTTCTTTACTTAGCGTATGTGTAATGTCGCCAAGAAAGAATGTGCCAACTGAGTGCGGCGACTAGCCAGCATTCCCAAAATAGTCTACATCTTGTGAAACCGAATGAATAAAAATAGATCCTCCAGAAAAGTAAAACGAGTTCACAGGATGGCAAATGTTTGCGTGGTGGTTTGCCAATGTGGGAACGGTAATTAAACCGCTTCCTTTTCTGTCTGCATTTTTTAGGGAAGAGCCTCTCGGATGACCAGACGGCAGCCGTGTCGTTGCCCCATCCTCTCACCAAAACCCAGTGTCAAGACAGTAGCACCCAGTGTGAAGAACCTTCAGACGAGTCCAATCCTAAGACAGAACCTGCTCCAGAACCTTCCATTGCTCCCAGTTCTGGTGTGTAAACTTGTACATAATCCCATCTTCACTTGTGTCACTTACTATGTTTAGTTGGTATTTCTGGAGCAGTTTGACAAATTTTGTTGATTGAGATATGATATGGCAAATCTAATATGTAGTATCTGGTGACAAAGACGATGCTTAAATGGTTAGAACTTCTGTAATAGTGGTGCATACTTGCCCTTTTGAACCAGAGTGGTTAAAGAGTAACCCGAGCACCATGTCAAAGCAGTGATTGGGGAGTGAACATGGATAAAACAGTCTGAGTTTTGCAAAACCTTCTGCATTATTTGCTCACCTGGCATTAGCCAACAAAGCTGAAGATCTTGTATTTCGTTACAGATTCCACTCCTCTCAACAAAACTCAGATCAGCAGCGCTGTTGAAAATGACATGGTGGAGATTCTCATATGAGATGAACAATGTTCAGCTTGATGCTGCCTGCTGGTCTTATGCAGAAAAGATTGTCTCCGTGGGGCTCCATCTGAGGACCAACCATATCAAGAGATGTGTTTGCTTTGAGAAGGAGCACACTATTGCAGCCGGTCAGTTTTGTAACAGACCGAGAGAAGAACTGATTTTGGGAGTAACCATAAACCGATCCTTGGTGAAGGGGAGCTGAGCTCTCTTGACAGTTCCTCTACTCTCATCCTGGACTGTGAGAACTATGGAACATGGACAGTTCTCTACACAGCTCCAAAAGGCTTAAGTGCTTATATACACATTGTATATGTTGATGTTCTTTTGTATTTATAAGTATTGCTGCTGACTGTGTGACAGAATGGAGAGATAGGAAGAAATATCCCACTGTTGTGAAACTTTTGTTTTTGCATTTGTTTTCCTTTAAGGAACAACCTAGTGCAGTGTTTTTTTTTGTTTTTTTTTTTTTTTGTTTAAACCAACTAAGTATACCAACCCATGTAAGACTATATCCCACATTCCATTGATAAATGCACAGACAAATATATCTCTAACTTTAAGTGCTCCATGTATAGTACATGTACCATCGCAACTGTTTCATTCTTAAATATCAAGAAAAAATAGTTTGGATTGTAGTTTGAAACAACACCGTTTGAACCTGGAGGCCTGGGATTAGACTATTTACCAGAATTGTTGGATAAATACCTTCACTAGCACTCCCTCTGACTAAATTATCATTACAGTTGGCGTTCTTACTATAACTGACTGACAGCGGGCGCTTCTGGCTCCCTGATTTAAGCAGAGGAATGGGAAGCTTCTTTTAGTGACACTTAGGGCAAATGTTACCCTTAGTGGGGACGGGGCTGATGTTTCAGATGCCATATTATTATTATTATTTTGCACCCAGAACAGCAACCATCATGCTTTGCCACTCCCACGCAGACAAGCCGGAGCTAATCTTCCCACATTCCTCCGTGGCGGAATGTCCCTGCACAGAGGAAAAAGGCTATTTGCAGTCTGGACCTTTGGCCTTATTCAGAATGGCTAGCATTTAGACTACCATCCCTTTTTGGATCCATTTATTTCCATAGTGCTGCAGCAGCTGGTTCTATTGTAAGCATGCTATGCTAGTTTGATTATGTGACTCCGAGGTTCTCCAATGTGACTAGCCTTGATTTCTGAGACAGACTTTTCTGCCTGTTCTCAATCAAGACTACACTTGCGTTATGATGGGATAATGGTATAACTGTTACCGTGAAAACAAAGTCTTATCTATGTGGGTAATAAGTATCATACCATGTTAATTTAACCTTTCTCACTATCATTAAATGCTACTTTGATTTCCCTATTGGCTCTGATACAAAGCACTTGCTGGTCAGTGCCTTGTAGTGGAGTCATGCTTGTTTTGTTCATTACTTTGACTGTTTACAGAAAGGGCTGTTTAGAAACGAGAGAATTTAATATATTTTGTATATTATTTTACTTTTTGGTATTTAGTAATGTGAACATGCCAAAGATTTGCATTACAACTAAATTATATAATAAAAGTATGAGTATTAGCAACGTGAAATGTAGATACGCAGTTGACCCATATTTGGATGTTGCTGTGAACTTCAAGAATGGGCAGTTGTTTTGTATGTCATTAACATTTCAGTAATTTGAATAAAACTTTTAATATATAAGTTTATAAAGACTGTGTGTCGGCTGGTTTGTGTCTTAACTGAAACTATAAATGCTTTTAGAGGGTGGTATGAGCGGTGTGTCCCCCTGAGATGTTTCACACTGCAAGTCTGTGCAAACTGCTCTTGCTCTGTTTCCCTTTGGCATGAATGACATCTTTCTTTCAGAGCACAAGGAAGCCTTATTCACAACAGCAAAACAATTCTGCCACCTGCTTCAGTGTTGGCAAGCAGTCTTCATGAAGAGAGGGAACTCTGCTCTCAAAGCCACAAAAAGAACATTCCTCCCATCAACTGTGCAAATGTTAAAATGGAAATTGTGCAAAAATGTATAGTACATACCAAACACCAATAAATACTAAAAAAGCACGGTGATTTGCCAAAAGCTGAGAATACAATTATTAAAGTAACCAGTACCGTTTTGTGGCTTTGCAAATTAAGACATTATTCTAGTCTTGAGAGGTGCATCCTATATGTGAGGGGAAACAAACTTTGCCGTATTGTCATTTTCAGCAGTTGCGTTGATTCTCTGCCATTCACAACGCCACTACAATGGCATCAGATGTGCACTTCAGAATCTCAGTGGAAGTAGTGGGTCATCTTTTACCTACTGTTTTGAATACTTTAAATTCGGTACTCTTTTCACCTACTGTTTTTCACCTACTTTAGGCCTATAGAAGGAGAAAAAAGGCATATTCTGATGCAGGGTAGGACATTTAACAACCTTAGGCAAATTAGAGCTAACCAGACAAGAGTCTCTACAGTTTGGAACCCTTTGCAAGCCAAATTGATTCAAAGCTACATAGATCAACATCAAAAGGAATTTGCCCCCTGGTAGAGTAAAACATGTTAATGCATTCCATTCCAAAGGTGGAAGAAGAGAGATGTCTGACATGTCAGATAAGAAGCAGAGATAAAATGCTGCTTTGCTTTTTAGCACCCAGAGGAAAATTCTATACAGATGTTGATATTTCACCAGCCAGCTTATTTAAAATGTACAGGTATGTGATTTTGATCAGGGTTTAAACTACAGTATCATATTTAAGGAACCCTGCATGCTCTAGGGAGATTACTTGGGTCTTTTAAGGAACTTAGAGACAGGAGCTTCATGCAGAAGTCTTACTTTTCATATTTAATCTCATTGATGTCTAGGAGTAACAACCAGAGTGGGTTTGTGCAATGTGATAAAATGTGCCTGGTGGAGTTTCACTTTTCCTCCCTGCTTTGTTAGCAACATTAATCCCTTAAGAACTTTGACTTCCAAGCTCTATTCAATTAGCTGCATTTTTTAAATGGTTTTCTGAAGAATGCAGACAATTGATCCATTGTATAGTAGCAGCCTTTTTGGTGTTGGTTCCAGCCTGCCAACTCATTCATGTTTCAGGATAAACTTCCTTGTAGTATTCATTAGTATGATGATCCTCACACACACACACCCTGAGCAAAATGATTACTCATGCATTAAAAGCTGTGGGACATAACAGTGTTAAATAAGTCCACCGAGAAAGGGACTGTGTGTGCTCTTCATTGGGTTTCTGTTTTCAGGATAAATATTTAGCCTCACATGCCTCCCTCAGTAGGTGTGAGTTGGCATTCCGTAAATGCTTCGCGAGATACCTGGCTGATGGGCTTACATGTGACGGATCAGTGTGACTTTTTTTTTTTTTTCAGCTGAAATAGTACAGACGCATAAAATGCTCCCGTTGGAATGTTTCCCTCCTCAGGGGGCTCCAGTACACTTCAGGGTCAACCAATAGCCTGGTGTGTTATCAGTCACCTCCTTCCACTAACAGAAACATCGCTGTTCATTGCTGGGCTTATAAATTGTTTTGATACCACTGTGCCATTACGTAACTTAAAGCAGTTCTTTTCTCAGTCTTGTTCATTTCTGGAATTCTGTCTAGGTGAGAGGTCAGATTGGTGGACTAAGAGTTTTAACATCTGTTAGTGTCCCACGCTGTTCTATGGGGAATGTCATTCTTGGCACTCGGCTTGTTTTAGCAGGCTTCCCAGGCTCCCCAAATGTGAGGTAAACCATCAGGAACGGTCCATTAAAGAAACCTCTGCAATTTGTAAATGTGAATGCCTTATTGAGGACATCTGCTGTTTCTTCTGTAATGCAATCCTACTGCTGTAGATGGTCTTCAGAGGTTGTCATAGCGAATTACGTAGTTTATGGCATCAGTCGATACCTAAAGAGATAGTTTGCCCAAAAATGAACATTCTGTGATTTTCTTACCCTCATGTCATTCCAAAACTGTATGACTTCCTTCAGTGGAACATAGATTTTAAGAGATGTCCCAACGTTCTTTAAAATATCTTTTGTGTCTCACAGAAGAATGAAATGCATAAAGGTTTTCTTATTGCATGATTAAGTATGATAAATGGTTCCCATCAATGTTTAGAATAGTTTTTCCAGTGATGCCTTCAATGATTCAGCAAATGAAAAGTACATTGTTAATATTGGCCTTTACAGATGTTCCAAAGATCTTACAACACATACCTAGGAAAACTATTCAATAAGTCAAATGTAGTGTTTTCCATCAGTTTCCATAGAGACTCCAAAACCTCAAGGAGTGTGGATGGAATAAATTTCTCTCACTGACTTTTCCCCCTTTCCTTTCCAAAGAAGGTTACAGACGTCTATTATGTGTCTTTTACAAGACGTAATATAAGTCTCTGGTGACCCCAGAACATGTCTGTGAAGTTTCAGCTTATAATACCCCACAGATAATTTATTATGGCATGCTGGAGCAGTTTTAAATATTTAGTTTTTTGGTTAGAATCTCTCTGATTGGTGAAATTCCTCTACAGGATCATGGGTAATGTAGTTTTTCACAACACATTCTGCTCTTAAAGACTATTATATATATATATAAATATATATATATATATATATATATATATATATATATATATATATATATATATATATATATATATATATATATATATATATATATATATATATATATATATATATATATATATATATATATATATAAACAGAGTTAAATTAATTTGAACAGACAGAGTCCAACAAAAGCATTTAGAATCAATGAACAATCTCAGAGCTCACAACATGTCTGTCTTTAAATGGTTTGTCAGTTAGTGGAGAAAATGCATCATCCGGCTAATTAAAGTGCACTTTTTCTTTTTGGAAATTTCAGTGTGAACGCACTACTCACACTGTTTATACAAAAAAAAAAATAATAATAAAAGTATAAAAACTTTGGGAACTAATTATTTAAATTCTGAAAATTGTGACGTGTACATTCCTGGAAGAAACCTCAGGACTATAATCAAAGCATTTGAGGGCATTCAAAAACAGCGTTTACTGATAAACCGATTAACTCACTTTGGAGTGTGATTTGTGTTTTGTAACTTTGCACATATTTTTCATACACAAACATTAACATTATCCACTAAAGAAAGTTCAAAATGTAAAAATAAAAAAGCATACAGTTCCCCTTTAAATTAGCCTTATGATGGAAAATACCCTCATTTTTAATGAAAACCTTTGGCAACTTCTTGAAGCCCACCTGTATTGAATAACATAAATGTACCGTTTACCAAAATGTTAAATAATTTAAACTGAATTGAAACCAAGAGAATGTAAAATGCATCCCTAGAAATAGAGATTAGAAAGCCAACAAACAAAATAGTTTTTATCTGCCTCGAAACCAATTAGTCACGTTTGACTAACCTGACAGCACAAAAGGGTGGGGTGTTACGGAGTTGGGTTAGTCTTTTCAGACAGATGCATCTAAACTGAGTGCTGAAGGTGGAGCAACAGGAAGTGGCAAAAATATCATCTTCCTGTTGTAGGGATCTTAATCTGTAACCCAGCTGTTTTGAGGTGTATACTGTATTTTATGCAATGTTCAGCTCATATGGCATAATCATATGAGTCTCAATAAGATGTAATAGGATGAGGTAAGTTTCCGTGCAATTAGTTGTGCTTATAGGTCTTTATATATAAGGTTTAACAGATGTAAGGGAAATTACTCATTATTCAAATTATGAAAATGTAAACCCAAAAACAATGAAATTGAAAATACATAAATACAAAATGCACTATCCACAGACAATTAAATCTAATTTTGTTTTCATTTAAAATGTGAGGTGTGGTGGACAGTCATGTCCACCACACCTCAAATTCTGCATTGTTTGTTAAAAGCAATGTGATGATAAATGACGTCGATGGCAACATTTTTGTAATAATTTCACTGTTAATCTTTTATGTACCATAAATGCACGCCTTAAAAATATTTTCATATTGCATAATTTGATTAAAATTTAATGCTAGACAATATACTTATTACTCAAGTGATGTTTATTAGTCTTTTTCACGCATTTTGTCTTTTTCTTTTTTATCTAAAGCATGCTCTTTAATGACAAATAATATAAGGCGATTTTTATTGTAAAAATTCTTATTTTCTTGATCCCTGACCTTATGTAAGATGGAATCAAGACCAGATGAGGCTAATTCTAATCTCTGTCACTGTGACTCTACTCTAAAGATAGTATAATTATGATCTGTTATTGTGCCTACAGTCTAGAGAACATCCAACGCCTTACATCAAGAGCTCCACAGGAAGGTCAGACATGCCTGATGGATGCCAGACTGATGAAGTGTTCAAATTACCTGGCAAAAGTCTCAAAGCTTCTATGTTGCAGCACTGCAAATATGAATTAGTCACTGCAAAGTATCCATCACCTGTATTTACGTACATGTCTGTGTGTTATGGAGTGGCTGGTGAAATAGTCATCGGTTTTCAAATGTTTTCATGTTTTTCAGAAACCTCTTTGGAATTCCATGCTTTCACTGAAACATGATTATTCACAGATATGCAATGATTTGCCCAGCATGTGATGATTTTTCCCAGTAACATCATACCGTGTTAACCCAGATAAGGTCCTTGCACTGCTATGAAATGCATGCCATAGACAGGAATGTTCACTATGCTGTTTCACAAGAGCTCAATCCCAGGCACACACTGACAGGTGAGGATGGATAGGGTGTCACTTATTTGGTAACACACATGCTCTCGCCTCATGTTTGAGGACGGCATAGAGAGAAAATGTGAAGAAATGGCTCTTTCTAAGTGTCCTCTCAGCTTAACATTTGATACATGCACATTAGAGGGCACATGCACATGTTGGCAGGAGATGGACAGATATTTATGTCTTGTTGAAAATTTGCCTCATATAAGCCCCGACAGAAGAATCTAGAATGCTCTGCTGGTGGAAAAGTTTCTTTCAGGGCCTGTCAAATGTGAATTATTGCCCACAACAATCAATTTAGGCAATGTCTGTAAGTATAAATACCATCATCCCCCTTTAAACTGCTGTTTAGGTTGCTATTTTGGTATTCTTAATTTTGGGGATACACCGTTGTTTCTGGTGGTCAAAACTGACAGAAGACAATAAGCATAAATTCCTTATCTCCTTTTTTCTTCACCATGGATGATTTTTAAATTGAACACACAAATGTATTTATAAAAAAAAAAAAAAATGTTTTGCATTTTTAACACATTTACACAACACTATTGAGTTTACACTGTTGTTTATGAGTTTTGGCTTTTCTTTTACATAACAATTACATTTTGGGGGTCTGAAAATGCAAACTTTTTAAGTTTG